>NW_028318444.1:1847296-2155179 GCF_062004578.1 Staurois parvus | reverse complement strand
ATGGTTTCTTCCTCTATAGGTGACACCCTGCTCCGTGTTATGGTTTCTTCCTCTATAGGTGACACCCTGCTCCGTGTTATTGTCTCTTCCTCTATAGGTGACACCCTGCTCCGTGTTATTGTCTCTTCCTCTATAGGTGACACCCTGCTCCGTGTTAGTGTCTCTTCCTCTATGGGTGACACCCTGCTCCGTGTTATTGTCTCTTCCTGTATAGGTGACACCCTTCTCGTGTTATTGTCTCTTCCTCTATAGGTGACACCCTGCTCCGTGTTATGGTCTCTTCCTCTATAGGTGACACCCTGCTCCGTGTTAGGGTCTCTTCCTCTATAGGTGACACACTGCTCCGTGTTAGGGTCTCTTCCTCTATAGGTGACACCCTGCTCCGTGTTAGGGTCTCTTCCTCTATAGGTGACACCCTGCTCTGTTAGGGTCTCTTCCTCTATAAATGACACCCTGCTCTGTTAGAGTCTCTTTCTCTATAGGTGACACCCTGCTCTGTGTTAGGGTCTCTTCCTCTATAGGTGACACCATGCTCTGTTAGTGTCTCTTCCTCTATAGGTGACACCATGCTCCGTGTTATGGTCTCTTCTATAGGAGACACCTTGCTCCGTGTTAGTGTCTCTTCATCTATAGGTGACACCCTGCTCTGTGTTAGGGTCTCTTCCTCTATAGGTGACACCCTGCTCCGTGTTAGGGTCTCTTCCTCTATAGGTGACACCCTGCTATGTGTTAGTGTCTCTTCCTCTATAGGTGACACCCTGCTTTGTGTTATGGTCTCTTCCTCTATAGATGACACCCTGCTCTGTGTTATTGTCTCTTCCTCTATAGGTGACACCCTGCTCTGTGTTATGGTCTCTTCCTCTATAGGTGACACCCTGCTCTGTTAGTGTCTCTTCCTCTATAGGTGACACCCTGCTCTGTTAGTGTCTCTTCCTCTATAGGTGACACCCTGCTCTGTTAGTGTCTATTCCTCTATAGGTGACACCCTGCTCTGTGTTATGGTCTCTTCATCTATAGGTGACACCCTGCTCCGTGTCATGGTCTCTTCCTCTATAGGTAACACCCTGCTCTGTGTTATTGTCTCTTCCTCTATAGGTGACACCCTGCTCCGTGTTTCTGTCTCTTCCTCTATAGGTGAGACCCTGCTCCGTGTTAAGGTCTCTTCCTCTATAGGAGACACCCTGCTCCGTCTCATTGTCTCTTCCTCTATAGGAGACACCCTGCTCCGTGTCATTGTCTCTTCCTGTATAGGAGACACCCTGCTCCGTCTCATTGCCTCTTCCTCTATAGGTGACACCCTGCTCCGTGTTATTGTCTTTTCCTGTATAGGTGACACCCTGCTCTGTGTTATTGTCTCTTCCTCTATAGGTTACTCCCTGCTCTTTGTTATGGTCTCTTCCTCTGTAGGAGACACCCTGCTCTGTGTTATTGTCTCTTCCTCTATAGGAGACACCCTGCTCTTTGTTATTGTCTCTTCCTCTATAGGTGACACCCTGCTCTGTGTTATTGCCTCTTCCTGTATAGGAGACACCCTGCTCTTTTTTATTGTCTCTTCCTCTATAGGTGACACCCTGCTCCGTGTTATTGTCTCTTCCTCATTAGGTGACACCCTGCTCCGTGTTAGGGTCTCTTCCTCTATAGGTGACACCCTGCTCTGTGTTAGGGTCTCTTCCTCTATAGGTGACACCATGCTCTGTTAGTGTCTCTTCCTCTATAGGTGACACCCTGCTCCGTGTTAGTGTCTCTTCCTCTATAGGTGACACCTTGCTCCGTGTTATGGTCTCTTCTATAGGTGACACCCTGCTCCGTGTTACTGTCTCTTTCTCTATAGGTGACACCCTGTTCTGTGTTATTGTCTCTTCCTCTATAGGTGACACTCTGCTCCGTGTCATGGTCTCTTCCTCTATAGGTAACACCCTGCTCCGTGTTATTGTCTCTTCCTCTATAGGTGACACCCTGCTCTGTGTTACTGTCTCTTCCTCTATAGGTGACACCCTGCTCCGTGTTATGGTCTCTTCCTGTATACGTGACACCCTGCTCTGTGTTATGGTCTCTTCCTCTATAGGTGACAACCTGCTCTGTGTTGGTGTCTCTTCCTCTATAGGTGACACCCTGCTCCGTGTTATTGTCTCTTTCTCTATAGGTGACACCCTGCTCCGTGTTATGGTCTTTTCCTCTATAGGTGACACCCTGCTCCGTGTTATAGTCTCTTCCTGTATAGGTGACACCCGGCTCTGTGTTACTGTCTCTTCCTCTATAGGTGACACCCTGCTCCGTGTTATTGTCTCTTCCTCTATAGGTGACACCCTGCTATGTGTTATTGTCTCTTCCTCTATAGGTGACACCCTGCTCCGTGTTATGGTCTTTTCCTCTATAGGTGACACCCTGCTCCGTGTTATAGTCTCTTCCTGTATAGGTGACACCCGGCTCTGTGTTACTGTCTCTTCCTCTATAGGTGACACCCTGCTCCGTGTTATGGTCTCTTCCTGTATAGGTGACACCCTGCTCTGTTATTGTCTCTTCCTGTATAGGAGACAACCTGCTCCGTGTTAGGGTCTCTTCCTCTATAGGTGACACCCTGCTCCGTGTTATTGTCTCTTCCTCTATAGGTGACACCCTGCTCCGTGTTATTGTCTCTTCCTCTATAGGTGACACCCTGCTCCGTGTTATGGTTTCTTCCTCTATAGGTGACACCCTGCTCCGTGTTATTGTCTCTTCCTCTATAGGTGACACCCTGCTCCGTGTTATGGTTTCTTCCTCTATAGGTGACACCCTGCTCCGTGTTATTGTCTCTTCCTCTATAGGTGACACCCTGCTCCGTGTTATGGTCTCTTCCTCTATAGGTGACACCCTGCTCCGTGTTATGGTCTCTTCCTCTATAGGTGACACCCTGCTCCGTGTTATTGTCTCTTCCTCTATGGGTGACACCCTGCTCCGTGTTAGTGTCTCTTCCTCTATGGGTGACACCCTGCTCCGTGTTATTGTCTCTTCCTGTATAGGTGACACCCTTCTCCGTGGTATTGTCTCTTCCTCTATAGGTGACACCCTGCTCCGTGTTATGGTCTCTTCCTCTATAGGTGACACCCTGCTCCGTGTTAGGGTCTCTTCCTCTATAGGTGACACCCTGCTCCGTGTTATTGTCTCTTCCTCATTAGGTGACACCCTGCTCCGTGTTAGGGTCTCTTCCTCTATAGGTGACACCCTGCTCTGTTAGGGTCTCTTCCTCTATAAATGACACCCTGCTCTGTTAGAGTCTCTTCCTCTATAGGTGACACCCTGCTCTGTGTTAGGGTCTCTTCCTCTATAGGTGACACCATGCTCTGTTAGTGTCTCTTCCTCTATAGGTGACACCATGCTCCGTGTTATGGTCTCTTCTATAGGAGACACCTTGCTCCGTGTTAGTGTCTCTTCATCTATAGGTGACACCCTGCTCTGTGTTAGGGTCTCTTCCTCTATAGGTGACACCCTGCTCCGTGTTAGGGTCTCTTCCTCTATAGGTGACACCCTGCTATGTGTTAGTGTCTCTTCCTCTATAGGTGACACCCTGCTTTGTGTTATGGTCTCTTCCTCTATAGATGACACCCTGCTCTGTGTTATTGTCTCTTCCTTTATAGGTGACACCCTGCTCTGTGTTATGGTCTCTTCCTCTATAGGTGACACCCTGCTCTTTTAGTGTCTCTTCCTCTATAGGTTACACCCTGCTCTGTTAGTGTCTCTTCCTCTATAGGTGACACCCTGCTCTGTTAGTGTCTATTCCTCTATAGGTGACACCCTGCTCTGTGTTATGGTCTCTTCATCTATAGGTGACACCCTGCTCCGTGTCATGGTCTCTTCCTCTATAGGTAACACCCTGCTCTGTGTTATTGTCTCTTCCTCTATAGGTGACACCCTGCTCCGTGTTTCTGTCTCTTCCTCTATAGGTGAGACCCTGCTCCGTGTTAAGGTCTTTTCCTCTATAGGAGACACCCTGCTCCGTCTCATTGTCTCTTCCTCTATAGGAGACACCCTGCTCCGTGTCATTGTCTCTTCCTGTATAGGAGACACCCTGCTCCGTCTCATTGCCTCTTCCTCTATAGGTGACACCCTGCTCCGTGTTATTGTCTTTTCCTGTATAGGTGACACCCTGCTCTGTGCTATTGTCTCTTCCTCTATAGGTTACTCCCTGCTCTTTGTTATGGTCTCTTCCTCTGTAGGAGACACCCTGCTCTGTGTTATTGTCTCTTCCTCTATAGGAGACACCCTGCTCTTTGTTATTGTCTCTTCCTCTATAGGTGACACCCTGCTCTGTGTTATTGCCTCTTCCTGTATAGGAGACACCCTGCTCTTTTTTATTGTCTCTTCCTCTATAGGTGACACCCTGCTCCGTGTTATTGTCTCTTCCTCATTAGGTGACACCCTGCTCCGTGTTAGGGTCTCTTCCTCTATAGGTGACACCCTGCTCTGTGTTAGGGTCTCTTCCTCTATAGGTGACACCATGCTCTGTTAGTGTCTCTTCCTCTATAGGTGACACCCTGCTCCGTGTTAGTGTCTCTTCCTCTATAGGTGACACCTTGCTCCGTGTTATGGTCTCTTCTATAGGTGACACCCTGCTCCGTGTTACTGTCTCTTCCTCTATAGGTTTACACCCTGTTCTGTGTTATTGTCTCTTCCTCTATAGGTGACACCCTGCTCCGTGTCATGGTCTCTTCCTCTATAGGTAACACCCTGCTCCGTGTTGTTGTCTCTTCCTCTATAGGTGACACCCTGCTCTGTGTTACTGTCTCTTCCTCTATAGGTGAGACCCTGCTCCGTGTTAAGGTCTCTTCCTCTATAGGTGACACCCTGCTCCGTGTTAGTGTCTCTTCCTCTATGGGTGACACCCTGCTCCGTGTTATTGTCTCTTCCTGTATAGGTGACACCCTTCTCCGTGTTATTGTCTCTTCCTCTATAGGTGACACCCTGCTCCGTGTTATGGTCTCTTCCTCTATAGGTGACACCCTGCTCCGTGTTAGGGTCTCTTCCTCTATAGGTGACACCCTGCTCCGTGTTATTGTCTCTTCCTCATTAGGTGACACCCTGCTCCGTGTTAGGGTCTCTTCCTCTATAGGTGACACCCTGCTCTGTTAGGGTCTCTTCCTCTATAAATGACACCCTGCTCTGTTAGAGTCTCTTCCTCTATAGGTGACACCCTGCTCTGTGTTAGGGTCTCTTCCTCTATAGGTGACACCATGCTCTGTTAGTGTCTCTTCCTCTATAGGTGACACCATGCTCCGTGTTATGGTCTCTTCTATAGGAGACACCTTGCTCCGTGTTAGTGTCTCTTCATCTATAGGTGACACCCTGCTCTGTGTTAGGGTCTCTTCCTCTATAGGTGACAGCCTGCTCCGTGTTAGGGTCTCTTCCTCTATAGGTGACACCCTGCTATGTGTTAGTGTCTCTTCCTCTATAGGTGACACCCTGCTTTGTGTTATGGTCTCTTCCTCTATAGATGACACCCTGCTCTGTGTTATTGTCTCTTCCTCTATAGGTGACACCCTGCTCTGTGTTATGGTCTCTTCCTCTATAGGTGACACCCTGCTCTGTTAGTGTCTCTTCCTCTATAGGTGACACCCTGCTCTGTTAGTGTCTCTTCCTCTATAGGTGACACCCTGCTCTGTTAGTGTCTATTCCTCTATAGGTGACACCCTGCTCTGTGTTATGGTCTCTTCATCTATAGGTGACACCCTGCTCCGTGTCATGGTCTCTTCCTCTATAGGTAACACCCTGCTCTGTGTTATTGTCTCTTCCTCTATAGGTGACACCCTGCTCCGTGTTTCTGTCTCTTCCTCTATAGGTGAGACCCTGCTCCGTGTTAAGGTCTTTTCCTCTATAGGAGACACCCTGCTCCGTCTCATTGTCTCTTCCTCTATAGGAGACACCCTGCTCCGTGTCATTGTCTCTTCCTGTATAGGAGACACCCTGCTCCGTCTCATTGCCTCTTCCTCTATAGGTGACACCCTGCTCCGTGTTATTGTCTTTTCCTGTATAGGTGACACCCTGCTCTGTGTTACTGTCTCTTCCTCTATAGGTGAGACCCTGCTCCGTGTTAAGGTCTCTTCCTCTATAGGTGACACCCTGCTCCGTGTCATTGTCTCTTCCTCTATAGGTGACACCCTGCTCCGTGTCATTGTCTCTTCCTCTATAGGAGACACCCTGCTCTGTGTCATTGTCTCTTCCTCTATAGGAGACACCCTGCTCCGTCTCATTGTCTCTTCCTCTATAGGAGACACCCTGCTCCGTCTCATTGTCTGTTCCTGTATAGGAGACACCCTGCTCCGTCTCATTGTCTGTTCCTGTATAGGTGACACTCTGCTCTGTGTTATTGTCTCTTCCTCTATGGGTGACACCCTGCTCTGTGTTATTGTCTCTTCCTGTATAGGAGACACCCTGCTCTTTGTTATTGTCTCTTCCTCTATAGGTGACACCCTGCTCTTTGTTATTGTCTCTTCCTTTATAGGAGACACCCTGCTCTGTGTTATTGTCTCTTCCTGTATAGGAGACACCCTGCTCTGTGTTATGGTCTCTTCCTGTATAGGTGACACCCTGCTCTGTGTTATTGTCTCTTCCTCTATAGGTTACTCCCTGCTCTTTGTTATGGTCTCTTCCTCTGTAGGAGACACCCTGCTCTGTGTTATTGTCTCTTCCTCTATAGGAGACACCCTGCTCTGTGTTATTCTCTCTTCCTCTGTAGGTGACACCCTGCTCTGTGTTATTGTCTCTTCCTCTATAGGAGACACCCTGCTCTTTGTTATTGTCTCTTCCTCTATAGGTGACACCCTGCTCTTTGTTATTGTCTCTTCCTCTATAGGTGACACCCTGCTCTGTGTTATTGCCTCTTCCTGTATAGGAGACACCCTGCTCTTTTTTATTGTCTCTTCCTCTATAGGTGACACCCTGCTCCGTGTTATTGTCTCTTCCTCTATAGGTGACACCCTGCTCCGTGTTAGTGTCTCTTCCTCTATAGGTGACACCCTGCTCCGTGTTATTGTCTCTTCCTCATTAGGTGACACCCTGCTCCGTGTTATGGTCTCTTCCTCTATAGGTGACACCCTGCTCCGTGTTAGGGTCTCTTCCTCTATAGGTGACACCATGCTCTGTGTTAGGGTCTTTTCCTCTATGGGTGACACCATGCTCTGTGTTAGGGTCTCTTCCTCTATAGGTGACACCCTGCTCCGTGTTAGTGTCTCTTCCTCTATAGGTGACACCCTGCTCCGTGTTATGGTCTCTTCTATAGGTGACACCCTGCTCCGTGTTAGTGTCTCTTCCTCTATAGGTGACATCCTGCTCTGTGTTAGGGTCTCTTCCTCTATAGGTGACACCCTGCTCCGTGTTAGGGTCTCTTCCTCTATAGGTGACACCCTGCTCTGTGTTATGGTCTCTTCCTCTATAGATGACAGCCTGCTCTGTGTTATTGTCTCTTCCTCTATAGGTGACACCCTGCTCTGTTTTATGGTCTCTTCCTCTATAGGTGACACCCTGCTCGGTTAGTGTCTCTTCCTCTATAGGTGACACTCTGCTCTGTTAGTGTCTCTTCCTCTATAGGTGACACCCTGCTCTCTTAGTGTCTCTTCCTCTATAGGAGACACCCTGCTCTGTGTTATTGTCTCTTCCTCTATAGGTGACACCCTGCTCCGTGTTATTGCCTCTTCCTCTTTAGGTGACACCCTGCTCTGTGTCATTGCCTCTTCCTCTATAGGGGACACCCTGCTCCGTGTTATTGTCTCTTCCAGTATAGGTGACAACCTGCTCCGTGTTAAGGTCTCTTCCTCTATAGGTGACACCCTGCTCCGTGTCATTGTCTCTTCCTCTATAGGTGACACCCTGCTCTGTGTCATTGTCTCTTCCTCTATAGGCGACACCCTCCTCTGTGTCATTGTCTCTTCCTCTATAGGCGACACCCTCCTCTGTGTCATTGTCTCTTCCTCTATAGGCGACACCCTGCTCTGTGTCATTGTCTCTTCCTCTATAGGCGACACCCTGCTCTGTCATTGTCTCTTCCTCTATAGGAGACACCCTGCTCTGTGTCGTTTTCTCTTCCTCTATAGGCGACACCCTGCTCTCTTAGTGTCTCTTCCTCTATAGGAGACACCCTGTTCTGTGTTATTGTCTCTTCCTCTATAGGTGACACCCTGCTCCGTGTTATTGCCTCTTCCTCTTTAGGTGACACCCTGCTCCGTGTTATTGCCTCTTCCTCTTTAGGTGACACCCTGCTCTGTGTCATTGCCTCTTCCTCTATAGGGGACACCCTGCTCCGTGTTATTGTCTCTTCCAGTATAGGTGACAACCTGCTCCGTGTTAAGGTCTCTTCCTCTATAGGTGACACCCTGCTCCGTGTCATTGTCTCTTCCTCTATAGGTGACACCCTGCTCTGTGTTAAGGTCTCTTCCTCTATAGGTGACTCCCTGCTCTGTGTTAAGGTCTCTTCCTCTATAGGTGACACCTTGCTCTGTTATTGTCTCTTCTTGTATAGGCGACACCCTGCTCTGTTATAGTCTTTTCCTGTATAGGCGACACCCTGCTCTGTGTCATTGTCTCTTCCTCTATAGGCGACACCCTCCTCTGTGTCATTGTCTCTTCCTCTATAGGCGACACCCTGCTCTGTGTCATTGTCTCTTCCTCTATAGGCGACACCCTGCTCTGTGTCATTGTATCTTCCTCTATAGGCGACACTCTGCTCTGTCATTGTCTCTTCCTCTATAGGAGACACCCTGCTCTGTGTCGTTTTCTCTTCCTCTATAGGTGACACCTTGCTCTGTTATTGTCTCTTCTTGTATAGGCAACACCCTGCTCTGTTATAGTCTTTTCCTGTATAGGCGACACCCTGCTCTGTTGCATTGTCTCTTCCTCTATAGGCGACACCCTGCTCTGTGTCATTGTCTCTTCCTCTATAGGCGACACCCTGCTCTGTCATTGTCTCTTCCTCTATAGGCGACACCCTGCTCTGTGTCATTGTCTCTTCCTCTATAGGTGACACCTTGCTCTGTGTCATTGTCTCTTCCTCTATAGGTGACACCCTGCTGTGTCATTGTCTCTTCCTCTATAGGAGACACCCTGCTCTGTGTCATTGGCTCTTCCTCTGTAGGCGACACCCTGCTCTGTGTCATTGTCTCTTCCTCTATAGGCGACACCCTGCTCTGTGTCATTGTCTCTTCCTCTATAGGCGACACCCTGCTCTGTGTCATTGTCTCTTCCTCTTTAGGAGACACCCTGCTCTGTGTCATTGGCTCTTCCTCTGTAGGTGACACCCTGCTCTGTGTTATTCTCTCTTCCTCTATAGGTGACACCCTGCTCTGTGTTATGGTCTCTTCCTCTATAGATGACAGCCTGCTCTGTGTTATTGTCTCTTCCTCTATAGGTGACACCCTGCTCTGTTTTATGGTCTCTTCCTCTATAGGTGACACCCTGCTCTGTTAGTGTCTCTTCCTCTATAGGTGACACTCTGCTCTGTTAGTGTCTCTTCCTCTATAGGTGACACCCTGCTCTGTTAGTGTCTCTTCCTCTATAGGAGACACCCTGCTCTGTGTTATTGTCTCTTCCTCTATAGGTGACACCCTGCTCCGTGTTATTGCCTCTTCCTCTTTAGGTGACACCCTGCTCTGTGTCATTGCCTCTTCCTCTATAGGGGACACCCTGCTCCGTGTTATTGTCTCTTCCAGTATAGGTGACAACCTGCTCCGTGTTAAGGTCTCTTCCTCTATAGGTGACACCCTGCTCCGTGTCATTGTCTCTTCCTCTATAGGTGACACCCTGCTCTGTGTTAAGGTCTCTTCCTCTATAGGTGACTCCCTGCTCTGTGTTAAGGTCTCTTCCTCTATAGGTGACACCTTGCTCTGTTATTGTCTCTTCTTGTATAGGCGACACCCTGCTCTGTTATAGTCTTTTCCTGTATAGGCGACACCCTGCTCTGTGTCATTGTCTCTTCCTCTATTGGCGACACCCTCCTCTGTGTCATTGTCTCTTCCTCTATAGGCGACACCCTGCTCTGTGTCATTGTCTCTTCCTCTATAGGCGACACCCTGCTCTGTGTCATTGTATCTCCCTCTATAGGCGACACTCTGCTCTGTCATTGTCTCTTCCTCTATAGGAGACACCCTGCTCTGTGTCGTTTTCTCTTCCTCTATAGGCGACACCCTGCTCTATTAGTGTCTCTTCCTCTATAGGTGACACCTTGCTCTGTTATTGTCTCTTCTTGTATAGGCAACACCCTGCTCTGTTATAGTCTTTTCCTCTATAGGTGACACCCTGCTCTGTGTTATGGTCTCTTCCTCTATAGGTGACACCCTGCTCTGTGTTATTGTCTCTTCCTCTATAGGTGACACCCTGCTCTGTTAGTGTCTCTTCCTCTATAGGTGACACCCTGCTCTGTTAGTGTCTCTTCCTCTATAGGTGACACCTTGCTCTGTTATTGTCTCTTCTTGTATAGGCAACACCCTGCTCTGTTATAGTCTTTTCCTGTATAGGCGACACCCTGCTCTGTGTCATTGTCTCTTCCTCTATAGGCGACACCCTGCTCTGTGTCATTGTCTCTTCCTCTATAGGTGACATCCTGCTCTGTGTCATTGTCTCTTCCTCTATAGGTGACACCCTGCTCTGTGTCATTGTCTCTTCCTCTATAGGCGACACCCTGCTCTGTGTCATTGTCTCTTCCTCTATAGGTGACACCCTGCTCTGTGTCATTGTCTCTTCCTCTATAGGAGACACCCTGCTTTGTGTCATTGGCTCTTCCTCTATAGGAGACACCCTGCTCTGTGTTATTTTCTCTTCCTGTATAGGCGACGCCCTGCTCTGTGTTATTGTCTCTTCCTCTATAGGAGACGCCCTGCTCTGTGTTATGGTCTTCCTGTATAGGTGACACGCTGCTCTGTATTATTGTCTCTTCCTTTATAGGTCACACCCTTTAGGAAGTAGCAGCCTTTTCGATTAATTAAGGTATCTTGAATAACCATAGGAAGGTGTTTGGCGATTAGAATTGAGACTCCTTTAGACTTGGAAAGCTCATTGGGAGCATGGTAGACCGTTGGAAAGGCTGTGCTACAAAGTTTAGGTATGGAGTCAGAATGAAAAGGCATCTCCTGTAGAAAGACTACGTCAGCTTTGAGTTTATGCATGGAGGAGAGCAGAAGGGAATGTTTTTCATGAGTTTTAATGCATTTAGCATTAAGAGAAAGCAGTTTCAAGGACAAATGGATTGGAAAGACTCTGGGGGGGTTCCCATGGTGGAGGAGGCAAAGTCTAGGGTGAGCGGGAGAAGGTCAAAGAAGGAAGGATGTCAGAGCCATGCTCCTATAGAGAACAGGTTATGGGAGGAAGATGGGGATGTATAGTGGGTGAAAGGGGTTGGAGGGGGGGAGGGAAGATAAGGGAAAAAAAAAGCGTGGAGAGAATAAAAGGGACGGGAAAGTAAAAATGGAGGGCAGAGAAGGAGCATAGTTAGAAGAGGGGGAGGTGAGAGGTTAATGCAGAGATGTGAAAATAGACCAGCTATTCCCAAAATTGAAATGCAGGAAGAGAAAATTCCAGATAGATCAGTTACAGCTTGCAGATCCTTCTGTGTGGCGAATTTGGGAGGTGTAGATCCAAATGATGAGTTGCCGCCTCTAAGAGAACTCTGCATGCTGTGAGGGGAATTGGTGAGAATATCCACCTGCTTCAATATAAAACCAGGAGAAGACAGAAAAGCAATGTGTGCAAGGTAGAGGGTAGGAGTGCAACAGGATTGCGACTCATAATATGTCACCTATTGAAAAGATGACTAGGGAGCAGAAGGTGAGAAGAGGCAGATATGTTCAGAATAGTGTAATACTATATCAGCAGGAAGGGTGCCAAGCAGGGAGGGAAAGGTGATAAAGGTGCTGAAGACACCTTCAAGGCTGTCCTAGGTGGAGAGGAGTAGGTGTCAGAATTGTCCCAGCTGTGTGCTTAACACCACCCAATGTGATAAGAGACTGAAGTTGTGTAGGGAAAGGATAAGCAGTGGTGTATGACAGCCCCTGAGTAAGAGAGGAGTAAGGTGTTGGAAGTAAGAAAGGAGTTTGGCGGAGTAAAGACATGCGGAGAAGAAAGAAGACCTCAATGAGAAAGGAAAGCCTTGAGAGCCGTGAAAAGTCTGCATGAACAGCTTATAATTCCTGAGACATGGAAAACATAAATATAAGCATGTAAAAATACAACCATATAACATCATGAACATGAACAACATTGTAATGATGTGGGAACCATTGTAAACCAGAGGTATAAAATCCTCAGGACACAGGCGACAAAGGAATAGCCAGAAGTAACCATGTGCAGGCCAGGGTCCATGACAAAAGGGAGGTAGTTAAGGTAGTTGCGAGAGGAAAGGATGTAACAATGGAGCCCAAGGCCACTGATTTGCTGTGAAGTCTTTCAGGGGATATCACTCGCCACCAGTGTACTGGATCTAGGTTAATAGCAGGAGGGCAGGACCCAAACGTGGTCCTCCTATCTCTGTTTTTTTAAGAAGAATCTTAGTAGCAATATTTCCAAAAACCATACCAGTGGTATTAGGCAACAGACTCCTACAAAACCACAGTGAAAAAGGTATTGGATATTGGCATCAAAGATACTAAGGGAGGGCTCACCTCTCAAGATCACTCAAAAGAGGTCCGAAAGGGCTTCATATTATGAGCAGTAAACAGAAATAAGGGGTGATGAAATTGTGACTCTTGCTGCTACATCCCCAAATACTACAAGACTACTTCCTATACCTCCCCTGGGACTTTTCTGCAACGACCAATATTTTTGGCTTAGCTGTGTGCCTGAGTCACGGCGGGAGCTGGAAGCTGAGGTGCTCCAGTCTGGTTTCCCCATTGTGGAGCGGGTGTACTTTCACCTAAACCGCAGGAATAGATCAAGGAGCAAGCGGGAGCTCCACAGTCAAGCAGCAATCACGGATCAAGCCCAAACCACGCCCCCTCAGGATTAATATTATTCTATTAACCCACTGCTGGACAACTTGGCAACATGGACTGAAACTATGGGTAGTGCCAGTCCTTTTCCCAGGGATGGGGACAATAATGATTTTCATATGGACATAATAAATGGTCTATGTTTGGGGGACAAGACTGTCTTTCCATATTTTGATCCAGATCCCGAGTGGGATATGACTTATATGAAAGGGGGAGCGTTAAATTGATTAAAATATGCTCCACGATACAAGCGCCCAATACAAACCCCTTCTGCCCCAATAGCCAAGCAGAATAATAATCCTTTTCTTGCCACCTCTTTGACACCGGCCACTGCGCTTCCCGATTATACTCAATTGTATCTTCAACTCCCTCAGGATGAGGATTATTTGTTGTCACACAATCGGAGGAGACATTCATTACATTCTGCTCCGACCCACAGGGCCCCACCTACCACTCCACTGGTCTCCCTTTCGCAGCCGCCAGGTGGTCCCTTCCCTGATTCTACCCCAGCCGATCAAAAACACCGTTTGGTGTTGATGGATGGTGATAGGGTTTTCCAGGGGAAGACTCAGTTCCAGGTCTATCAATGCATGAAATAAGAAGAGAGTGGGAAGGAATGAAAGTTGTATTTGGAAAGGCATTGGAGCAGATGCAGGAAACTGGCTGCTATGATGCCCAAGACCAAGAAGGGAAAGGGTAAAAAAAAACAAGGTAACAAAACTAAGTAAACAGCAATTGGGTGTAAAGGAGCAGGCAGTACAGAAAAGGGATGCAGCAAGTGAGGAGTCAGAAGATTCAGCAGGGGATGAAGAGGTGAGTCAGCCTGAGCAGGATGAATCAGAAGAATCTGGTAGGTGTCATCTGAAAGCTAGAAAAGGCGCTAGAGACGACGAGGGAGCCACCCAAGCTTACCCTTACATCATTGGTAAAGCTGATGGAAATGCCTGAAGTAAATGGCATCATAAAGGGTTGTCCTGATCATCTGAGGAACTTTACTACTGCCATCAACTACCTGAAAAGAGCAACTCAAGGGCGACAATGTTCACAACAGGGTATAAAGATAATCATTGATGGGATTTTGGGATATGATATGGAATCTGGTTGAGATTGGGCTAAAGTGCCTACCAGTAATGAGCTTCATGAATTGTCTAAACTGGCTACAGACTACAAGTGGAGAACTGCCGTGGGACATGAACAGATGTGGAAGGAGTTAACTGCAGAAATGCAGAAGTTATGGAAAGATAAGTAGTCATTAGCTACAGCAGTTTCTTGTAAGCAGGACAGTAAGGAATCAACTACAGAGTTCCTTAAGAGAATTAAGATGGTTTGGAAAGAAGCAGGATTAAATCCGACAACGTGGTAGTTAGGAATATATACATACAGGCAGTTATGCAAGTTATGACTAGAGGATTCATTATTAATCAAACAGTGTCAGAGTGGACAGAAATGTATGCTAAAACATTTGAAGCCAGAGTAATGGAGGATTCAGCAGGGTGTTTGGATTTTCCTAAAACAAATGCAAATGTTAACTTCCAAAGATTACAGCATTATGATCCTAGAGATACCAGACCAAGGGATCAGACAGGACAGTTTAGGAGCAACACAAGAGGAAGTTTTAGAGGGAGAGGGGGAAGGGTTAGAGTCTTCAATCCCAGGAATGACCGCTGTTTTTCCTGTGGTCAGTCCGGACATTGGAGGAATCAGTGCCCAAATGTGACACCACAGAATCAAATTACAGTGAGGAACAGAAGTATTTGAACACCCTGCGATTTTGCAAGTTCTCCCACTTAGAAATCATGGAGGGGTCTGAAAGTCACATTGTAGGTGCATTCCCACTCTGAGAGACAGAATTAAAAAAAAAAATTCAGGAAATCACATTGTATGATTTTTAAAGAATTTATTTGTCTTGCACTGCTGAACATAAGTATTTGAACACCTGAGAAAATCAGTGTTAATATTTGGTTCAGGTTTCGGGGCTGTCGCTGAGCAACACGGAGTTTCAGCTCCCTCCAAAGATGTTCTATTGGATTTAGGTCTGGAGACTGGCTAGGCTACTCCAGAACCTTGATATGCTTCTTACAGAGCCACTCCTTGGTTATCCTGGCTGTGTGCTTCGGGTCGTTGTCATGTTGGAAGACCCAGCCATGACCCATCTTCAATGCTCTGACTGAGGGAAGGAGGTTGTTGCTCAAAATCTCACAATAAATGGCCCCATTCATCCTCACCTTAATACAGTGCAGTTGTCCTGTCCCCTTCTCAGAAAAGCGCCCCCAAAGCATGATGTTACCACCCCCATGCTTCACAGTAGGGATGGTGTTCTTGGGATGCAACTCATCCTTCTTTTTCCTCCAAACACAACAAGTGAAGTTTAGACCAGAAAGTTCTACTTTGGTCTCATCTGACCACATGACTTTCTCCCATGCCTCCTCTGGATCATCCAGATGGTCATTGGCAAGCTTCAGAAGGGCCTGGACATGTGATGACTTGAGCAGGGAAACCTTCCATGCAATGCATGATTTGAAACCATGACAGGGTAGTGTTCTACCGACAGTGACCTTTGAAACTGTGGTCCCAGCTCTCTTCATGTCATTGACCAGCTCCTCCCTTGTAGTTCTGGGCTGATTACTCACCTTTCTTATCATCAGTGATACCCCACAAGGTGATATCTTGCATGGAGCCCCAGTCCGAGGGAGACTGACAGTCAACTGTAGCCTCTTCCATTTTCTAACAATTGCTCCAACAGTTGATCTATTTTCACCAAGCTGCTTGGCAATTGCCCCGTAGCCCTTTCCAGCCTTGTGGAGGTCCACAATCTTGTCTCTGGTGTCTTTTGACAGCTCTTTGGTCTTGCCCATGGTAGTAGTTGGTGTCTGACTGTGTCAGGGATCCTGGCCGCTCAGAGGTGCACACATGTGCAGATCGCCGATGCGCACTAGCCGGCGAGCACTGAGACTTAGGCGATCGTGGCGGTGGCCGCGCATGCACACTTGCGATCGCGGACACGTGCCTGTCACCAATAAGAGCACAGGGCGCCCTATTTAAACCAGCCCTGTGCATCTTCAAATCGCCTTATGGTCTTTTTCCTGTGTTCCTGATTGTCCTGTACTTCTGACTGCCTTGTTGCCGACCCAGCTTGATCCTGATACTGTTGTCTTCTCCTTCTCTGACCCTTGGCTCGTTCTGACCATTCTCTGCCTGATCCTATTGCCTGACCTCCTGTTGCTGAACCCGGCCTGTGACCTGATTATTCTTTGCCTGCCGTTCTATGCTGTCTGCTCCGCTGTTACCTACCCGGCCTGTCTGACCACGTTATACCTCTTCACATCTGGCTCTTACCTGCTGTACGCCATTGGCGGCTGCCTTTACCACAGCTGGTGTTACTCGGGGGTCGCAACCTGGTCTCAGGCTGCTTCAAGTCCATCCCCACCATGAGGGGCTCTGGTGAACCAGCAGACTGAGGCTTAGACTCCGCACCCTGAGGGACTTCGGCCTGTGGGTCGCTAGAGGCTACCATCAGTCGGCTCGAGACAGACTGACTGTGGGGTGGACAGGTGTCTTTAAAGAGCTCAGACAGGTGCTACTAAGTTAGATTAATGAGTGGAGTAGAGGTGGACTTTTTAAAGGCACAGTAACAGGTCTTTGAGAGCCAGAATTCTTGCTATTTCTTAGGTGTTCAAATACTTATGTTCAGCAGTGCAAGACAAATAAATTCTTTAAAAATCATACAATGTGATTTCCTGATTTTTTTTTTAAATTCTGTGTCTCAGAGTGGGAATGCACCTACATTGTGAATTTCATACCCCTCCATGATTTCTAAGTGGGAGAACTTGCAAAATCGCAGGGTGTTCAAATACTTCTGTTCCTCACTGTACATCAAGTGTGCACTCACAAGCTTTTTCACCACAGGAACCCCTTTTTATCCCTGCAGCACAGCCTGCCATGAAATACCCACTCCAGTGGCAAAATCAACAACAATAGGGCTGCCCAAAAGGTGTCCCCCCCCCCCCCCCCATGCTCCCCTAGCTGTCCTCTAAATACGCTGAACAACCCTCCATATCTCTCTTGGTAAGATGTGTGACATTATCTTTCAGAATCGAAACCCCACCGTTCGAGGTGAACATCATAAAACATTCTTTTAAGGTTTCCAAAATTGTCCAGTGAATTTGTTAGGCAGAGATTTATTGGGAAAATTAGAGCGTCATTACAGTAAGCCCTGAAGGAGGTGTTCATATGGAATCACCATTTGTTTTATTGCCATTGAGGAATTGGAAGGGTAGATCCCAAATTATGGGCAAGGGATTCATGCCCTGTACACCATACAAAGCCACACTGAAGCCTAGCACACCCCATTTTTCAGAAGCAATACCCTTTGGCTAAAGAAGAGCTAGAAGGTATTCAACCCATGATTGAAACATTTTTACAGGAGGGAATTTTGGCTCCTGTAATATCACCTTACAACACCCCAGTTAATCTCCTTAAAAAGCCCAATGGATCATACAGATTTACTCAGGATCTAAGGGCAGTTAATGCTCTTGTAGTGCCTGTAGCCCCTATTGTTGCAGATGTATTGTCGTTGGTGAACAGGACCCTTATTCAGGCATGCAGCCTGGTGGCCACTTGCACAGCTGAGTTGGACAGGTAAGCAGGGACAAGTGTGCAAGCCCTAAAGTAGAACGTGTGAGTTCAGGGCCATGCACCTGTCCATGTATACCTGTCAAACTTGGCTTTGGGGGTGAATCCTTACATTCACTGTGTGATCCTTCACCTTTATATAGGCTGATTTTAGATACAGAAATAAAAACATGGAGTCTTGTTTTCCCGAACATTGAGATCCCTCAGAGAAAACCTCTTTCATAACATTTTATCTCACAAGGAGCTCAGCAAATTCCCAGTGAGCAGATCCCTTGATCCCTTCTTGGTGGAGGAAACTAGTTCTGGGACTGTTTTAGGAAACCGGAAGAGGGTAGAGCTCCATTTTGAAATAGGAAGCGTATCTTTCCCAGCAATGCATTAAAAATCCATATTTTGCAAAGGGGTTGGTAGGTGAAGACACACAACTCCAAGGAACACCCTGGCCAATGCTACACCTGGAAACTGACAGTTTTTAATTTTCCCTTTTGAATTTTTTTCTTATCTCACCTCTGGGATCCTGTCCCCTCTCTGCCCAGCCAGGACTGGAAACTGCCTCCCCTCGATCACGATATTCTCAAGTTTCTGAATCAATGTTCCTTCTTATGCGGATGTACAAAGGACTGCAGGCTTACTCCAATCATTTAAAGCTTATCAGTATGTTGCTCCTAACTAGAGCTCTCTTCTTGTTCTACATGCTTATGATGATGTTGAGCAGCATTTAACCAGCAAGGCAAGGTGGTAACTAAAGTGCTGCACTGTGCAGATCACTGTGCAGTACAAGATATTAACTCTGCAGGGTGCCCAAACTTTTGTAGATGCCATTTTTTTGTTTTCTGTTATTTTGAAAGTGTAAATGAAGGAAATAAAATCTAACTTTTGTTGACATATTATAAGAATGTCTAATCTGTAATTTGATGCCTTTTGGAGATTTTTCCATCTTTCCTTGGCTTCTTTATGCACATTAATACAAATTTTTAGCTGGGGTGCCCAAACTTTCGATCCCCACTGTATATATGTGTGTAAAGCATTGTGCAAATTGACAGTGTTATATAAGTACCTGTAATAAAATAAATTATTTAGAGATCTAACAACTGTAAATAGTGACATTTACAGGCCAGTGGAATGAACACCACAAGGGGGTTAAGCAATTGACAAGCTCAAGAGACAGACAAAATAAATATAATGGAAATATACATCTTTTAAGCCTGAAGCCTTTTAAATGCAGCTTATTCGAGCTGATATAACTATTTCAACTCTGCAGCCCCCTCACAAGCAGGACATTCTGTAAGTGTTCAGGACTCAGCTAATTTTGACACATTCTTGTACGCTTTGATGAATATCTTTCCACACTGGTAATTTCTGTTAGGACATAATGTTTACAATGCTTACAAGTGTTAATTATTAGACTTGAAACCCATCAGCCTTGTAGGTCATTTGTAATAGGTAATACTGTACACAAATCACATTCTCCTGTTTCTGTGAACAATATTGTGAAACTTTATTGAAGGAACCAAATCTCCGTTCTCTCCCAATAGTAACTTTGACGGTCACACGGGGGCCATACAACATGCAAAGCCTGGATAATCACTCGGCTGAGAAATGTAGTTGCCCCACACAAGCACCCATTGAGATGAATTAGAAGATGTGGCTGTATGCAGTTCTGCAGTGGATTTGCTTAAAGCATCCACGCAAGCGATGTGGATGTGTGTTCCAAAAGCAGATAGTGTTTGGAGCATCCATCTGCATTTGGAACACATTTATGCAACCTTTGGTGCATAACCAGATACAGCAGCATCTTCTAATTCATCTCAATGGTAGGCTATACCTAGCAGCTGTGGGTCCCAGGAGAGTTATTACACATGCTCTGCACACTGCAGTCCCATGTGTATGAAGCTTAAGGCTCCTTTCACATGGGTAAGACTCTGTTTTAATCGACAAGGGATCTATCCACTGATCCCCTGCTGATCAGAGCAGAGGGAGAAAATGATAGGTCCATGTCCGCTCAGTTAATAGAGAGCAGACACAGACAGAGCCCGCTCTGATCTATGAGTGGCTGGGTGTAAATGAATTCTGCTGTATGTTTACACCTGACTACTATCTAGCCCGCCTAGATACTGTGGGGAAAATAATTATTTGATCCCCTGCAGATTTTGTAAGTTTGCCCACTTACAAAGAAATTAAAGGTCTATAATTTTTATCATAGGTGTACTTTAAATGATAGAGACAGAATATCAACCAAAAATCCATAAAAAACTCATGATACAAATGGTATAAATTGAGTTGCAGTTTAGTGAGTAAAATAAGTATTTGATCCCCAAGCAAAACATGACTTAGTACTTGGTGAAGAAACCATTGTTGGAAAGAACAGGGGTGAGACCTTTCTTGTAGTTGGTTACCAGGTTTGCACTTATCTCATGAGGGATATTGGTCCACTCTTCTTTACAGATCTTCTCTAAGCCCTTAAGGTTTCTTGGCTGTCGCTTGGCAACTTGAAGTTTCAGCTCCCTTCATAAATTTTCTATGGGCTTAAGGTTTGGAGACTGGCTAGGCCACTGCATGACTTTAATGTGCTTCTTCTTGAAGGACTCCTTTGTTGCCTTGGTTGTATGTTTTGGGTCATTGTCATGCTGGATGACCCATCCACGACCCATCTTCAGTGTTCTGGCTGAGGTAAGAAGAAGAAGGTCCTCCTCCAAGATTTTACAATACATGGCCTCGTTCATTGGCCCTTCAATGCGGAAAAGTCAGCCTGTACCTTTAGCAGACAAACGGCCCCAAAGCATAATATTTCCACGTCCGTGCTTGACTGTAGGGATGGTGTTCTTAGGGTCATAGCATTTTTCTTCCTCAAAACATGGCGAGTCGAGTTGCCTGGTCTCATCTGACCAAAGCACTGTCTCCCAATCCTTCTCTGTATCATTTAGATGTTCAATGGCAAGCTTCAGATGGGCCTGTACATGTGCCTTCTTGAGGAGGGGGACCTTGTGGGCGCTGCAGGATTTCAATCCATGGCGGCGTATTGTGTTACTAATGGTTTGTTTGGTGGCTGTGGTTCCAATTGCCTTGAGATCATTCACAAGCTCCTCCCGTGTAGTTCTGGGCTGATCTCTCCCTTTTCTCATGATCATCCTTACTCCATGGGTGATTGGTGGTTATTTTGTGTTTCTTCCATTTGCGAATAATTGCTCCAACAGTTGTCTCCTTCCCACTGTCATGTTTCACATGACTGTCATATGCCTTTAGGTGTTCTCTATATTTGTTCTCTGCTCCTCCTTTTCCTTTGCTTTAGTTAATGCTGTATAGATAGCCCAACCCTTTTCCCAGTAAGGCATTGCAGCTTCTAGCCTCATGTCATGAAGCAGGTCACATTATGATCTTTTGACCTATCAGATGTTCATTGTTGTAAGATTCTCTCAGTTTATGGAATAAACTTCACAAGATCTACAAGATGTCTTCTGTATTAAGTCACTGACTGTGGTATTCAACTAAGATTGGAGTTATCATTATCTCATCACAACTGTAAG
Source organism: Staurois parvus (assembly GCF_062004578.1). Classification (NCBI taxonomy): domain Eukaryota; kingdom Metazoa; phylum Chordata; class Amphibia; order Anura; family Ranidae; genus Staurois; species Staurois parvus. The sequence continues at coordinate 2,134,079 of NW_028318444.1, read as the reverse complement.
TTCACACTTTCAATGCTTAGATTGGAGAGACAGAACAGTCAAAAAGATCAGTGAAATGTCTTCATAGGATCCTTGCTAGCTTCAAAAGATCAGTCAAAAGATCAGCTAAATGTCTTTATAGAATCCTTGCTGGCATGGATACACAGTGAGATGTTATATGGACACTGGATATAGCAGCTACAGACTGTGCAGCCATCTCTACACAAGCCTGTACAGCCATCTCTACACAAGCCTGTACATGTCTGCAAGTATATCTCAGCATAACTGTCACGTACCTGATCGGAGGCAGCAATAGAGAGAGGGCTCCCCTTACAGCTAAGTGCAGTGTGCCCCTGGAGGTGAAAACAAGAGGTGCAGTGCCCAAAGAAGCATGGGTTGCCAGTGGTGTTGCTGTTTGGAAATGCCTGATGAGATGAAACCCGTGGGTGCTCCAGTTGCAGGTGGAGTTTCTCCAGAGAACACATGGATCCCGGAGGATGGGTAGAGTAGTAAGTAGCCAGAGCCAGGATCAATATGGAACAGCAGACAAGATCAACGTCAGGATCAAGCCGGAGTCATACACAGAGTAGCAGCAGACAGGAGCAAGCCGAGATCATACACAGAGCAGCAGACAGGAACAAGGTCACGAACAAGCCGGGTCGGTAATGGGTAATCAGCAGTAAACTCAGGAACACAGGAACGGGAGAGGCTGACGATAATCCAGCAATCACTGAGCAGAGCTGCAGTCCTTATAAAGGCCACTGAGTGTCAGCAATTAATGCACCCTGCGTGTGCTGGTGCGTTTTCGTGCACAGGAATGCATGATTATGTGTCGCCCCCCTATGCGCACTTCTTTGCGCAAATTGGCGTGGCCATATTGCGCATTGGCGCATTTGCCTGGGCTTCCTCATCTTTTCCTCTGACCGTGCCCTCCCTCAAGGGGCAGCCTCCGGATTCCCAGGCGGGATCGTTTTTCAGGGAATCTGTTAAAAAATTCTTGAAGCAGCTTAGGAGCATGCACATTTCTTGCTGGTTCCCAGGAACTATCCTCCGGTGGATACCCTTTCCATTTAACCAGTTATTGAATCTGTCTCCCCCTTTTCCATCCATTCAAGATGGTTTCAACTTTGAACTCGATGTCTTCCCCTACCATGACTGGCGGTGGGGGCGGTGTCACGGATCCACGATCGCCGCCACCAACATGCGACAATCGCACGGCCGCGACTAACAGTAATACGTCACGCCCACGGCGTCAGACCGCAGACCTTCTCACCAAACTCGTGACTGGAGGACCGACCGATCTAAAACCGCGGTGTGATGCGCGTAACAAGGCCTACACTCAGCTGCACCCAGCACAGCGATTGCCCAGCTAATGGACTACAATCGGTGCCTGCAGCCTAAATGCGCTTGTTACTGGGTCGGGTTAATTACGCAACTAACCCTCTACTGCCACCACCACTTATGTCGGAGACTGGGAAACTCCCGTTATCAAATATACATTATAATGATTGAAATATTGATCTATATAGCATGGCCCGTGGACCTGTTATACAGAGATATAACAAACAGTAGCGTCTCTTCAAAGGCAGGGATTCATGAATTGCAAATAAGCGCTTAGAAACAGTTTAACACTTTCAGAAAGAAAGATTTATTACTAAAAGGGTCAAACAGGTGCGATACAATATTTACAAAGAGATGTCACAAAAATATATATATATGTATATAAAGGCACAGCAGAGAGATAATTAGAAGATTACAGGGTTAAGTTACTTGCCCATATGCCTGGTTTGCAGCTACAAGTTGTAGAGCAGGGTGATTTCTTGATCTCCTTTTGTTACGATGTTGCTGGGAGATCTCTGTGTGTGTCAAGCTCTAACTCACTTGTCTCTTCTTAAAAGTCCCTCTCAAAGGGGGGGGGGGCTCTGACTACACGTTTTGGGAGTGGTCAGTGGGAAACTCTGTATTAACTACAGCTTCATAATACATGACATGAAACATACGGTTGACCTGAGGAATGTGCAATTACTCTGGTCAGTTTGATAATGTGTGGGCTTACACCATTTTGGGTCAATGCTTCCCAGCTCTCTGAAAAATGCTGCCTTATCAGACGTAGGTGAGAAAGGTGACAGCTTTCCCAGACCACTGGCCCCACCAGGGATGTCTTACCCCGGTTGACGTACACCATCTGTCAGGAGATAACGTTTGCCTCTCAGGACTGGAAAGGGGGGATGTGAGGAATGATTGAGGAATACCTCAAATAACAGAAAGGAACAAGAAAAAGAAGAACTCTGTTTCCAGCTCTGATGAGCTAGTTTGTTACACCTCCCCCTTAAGTGGGTGCCAAGGAAGGAGCTACAAGTTCCCTCCTGACGCAACCGACTTCTGCTGGCTCGACCTGCCGTGATAACCCATCCGCGTTGCCATGGGTGCCGCCCTTCTTGTGCTGTATGGTGAAATCGTATTGCTGGAGAATTAGGCTCCACCGGAGTAGTTTGCCATTCTCCCCAGCAACACGATTTAGCCAGCTCAGGGGATTGTGATCAGTGATCACGGTGAAGTGCCGCCCATAAAGGTAGATTTGTAATTTCTGGAGCGCCCACACGATCGCCAGGCACTCTTTCTCGATCGTGGCGTATGCTACCTCCCTCGGGAGCAGTTTCCGGCTCAGGTAGAGGATGGGATGTTCCTCTCCTGAACCATCAACCTGGCTCAGGACTGCACCCAATCCATATGCAGAGGCATCCGTCTGCACTAGGAAACGACGGGTGAAGTCTGGAGCCTGTAGCACAGGGGCGCTGGCCAGCACCTCCTTCAAGGCCTGGAAGGCCTTCTCACAATCGGGTGTCCACGACACCGCCTTGGGCAGTTTCTTCTTGGTCAGGAAGAAGATTACAGGGTTAAGTTACTTGCCCATATGCCTGGGTTTGCAGATCCAAGTTGTAGAGCAGGGTGATTTCTTGATCTCCTTTTGTTACGATGTTGCTGGGAGATCTCTGTGTGTGTCAAGCTCTAACTTACTTGTCTCTTCTTAAAAGTCCCTCTCAAAGGGGGGGGGCTCTGACTACACATTTTGGGAGTGGTCAGTGGGAAACTCTGTATTAACTACAGCTTCATAATACATGACATGAAACATACAGTTGACCTGAGGAATGTGCAATTACTCTGGTCAGTTTGATAATGTGTGGGCTTACACCGTTTTGGGTCAATGCTTCCCAGCTCTCTGAAAAATGCTGCCTTATCAGACGTAGGTGACAAAGGTGACAGCTTTCCCAGACCACTGGCCCCACCATGGATGTCTTACCCCGGTTGACCTACACCATCTGTCAGGAGATAATGTTTGCCTCTCAGGACTGGAAAGGGGGGATGTGAGGAATGATTGAGGAATACCTCAAATAACAGTAAGGAACAAGAAAAAGAAGAACTCCGTTTCCAGCTCTGATGAGCTAGTTTGTTACAGGCGGTTCCTCTCTTACAACGATAGGGCACATTACGGCTGGTTTGAGTAGAGAAACATGGAAGACCGGGTGAATCTTATAAGAGTTGGGTAAGTCCAGTTCGAAGGCCACAGGGTTAATTTCCCTTTTGATGTTAAAGGGTCCAATGAACCTGGGACCTAGTGTTCGTGAAGGGCAAGCAAGTCTGAAATTGGTTGTAGCAAGCCACACTTTGTCTCCCACCTTCCACCCAGGGTTACCTCTCCTCCTTTTATCAAACTGTTTCTTGTAATCCTCCTGAGCTTTTTGCATGGTCCTCTGAAGTATCTGGTAATTGGATTGTATGAAAGTTAACCTATCCTGGACTGCAGGTACTGATGCTTCTGGAATGGCACCCGGAACGAAGGAAGGGTGAAAACCGTAATTTGCCCAGAAAGGAGACTGGTTATTGGAAGTATGGACAGTGTTATTGTAGGCGAATTCTGCACAGGGAAGAAGAGATGCCCAGTTATCCTGAGAGAAGGAGGAGAAGCATCTTAGCTATTGCTCCAAAGTTTGGTTAGTCCTGTCTGTTTCCCATTATTCTGTGGATGATATGCAGAAGAGAGACATACTTCGATATTCAGGGCTTTCCACAAAGATCTCCAAAAGTTTGACGTAAATTGTACCCCCCTGTCAAACACTATATTGTTGGGTATCCCGTGTAGTCTTACTATCTCCTTTATAAATGTTTGAGCAGTTTCAGTAGCGGAAGGCGTACCCACCATGGGCAGGAAGCGAGCCATTTTGGACAGTCTATCCACTACCACCAGGATGGTGGTGAATCCCTCAGAGGGAGGTAAGTTCTCAATAAAGTCCATAGAAATAATCTTCCAAGGCTGTTCAAGAACTGGCAGGGGTCTCAGCATGCCCCAGGCTCTGGTATGGCTGCCCATATTGCGTAGACAAGTTGCGCAGGAGTTAACATAGTCTTTACAGTCCTATCTCAGGTTGGGCCACCAAAAGGATCTTTGGACAAGTTCAGTGGTTTTCCATACCCCAAAGTAACCTGCAAGCAAGTGGTCGTGGCATATCTTAAATATTTGTGGCCTGACTTCTTGGGGAACGAAGATCATGTCCTCATGCCACAAGAAATCCTTATGCTTCCTTAAGGATAACCTCTCAGACCCGGCATATGAAAGTGAATCTTGTTTAATTGCTGCTTTTAGATCAGGCTGAATGAATAGGAAATTATGGGGAGATAAAATAGTACTGGGAGCAGCTGTTTGAGGAGTGTCTGGGAACATACGGGACAGGGCATCTGCTTTCCTGTTTTTAGACCCTGGACGGTATGTTAGATGAAAATTGAACCTTGAAAAGAATAAGGCCCATCGAGCTTGTCTTGGTCTTAACCGTTTTGCAGTTTGAAGATTTTCCAAGTTCTTATGATTGGTAAAAACCATGATAGGGTGAGCAGCACCTTCCAAGAGGTAGCGCCACTCTTCCAATGCAGATTTAATGTCCTGTAATTTGCGGTCCCCCACGTCATAATTCTTCTCCGGTTGACTCATCTTTCGGGAGAAAAAGGCCACTGGGTGCAAGAGAGCCTTGGGCCCCTGACGTTGTGAAAGGATTGCTCCTGTGGCAATCTCCGAGGCATCGACCTCAAGGACAAAGGGCAGAGTCGGGTTGGGGTGCTGTAGCAAGGGAGCAGAGGTAAATAGAGTCTTCAGCTTGTCAAAGACCCCTTGGGCTTCCGGAGACCACTGGAATCGGGTATGTATCAGAGTTAATTGGGTAATGGGAGCAATGATAGAGGAAAACGTCTTGATAAATCTCCTGTAAAAATTGGCAAAGCCCACAAATCTTTGGATACCTTTCTTATTGGTGGGGGCCGGCCAGTTGGTGATGGCTGCTGCCTTTTGGGGGTCCATAGAAATCCTATCAGTGGAAATGATTAAGCCCAGGAATTGGATTGATAGTTTTTCAAATTCGCATTTCTCCGCCTTTGCAGATAATCCATGCTGTGTTAGGGTAGCTAGGAATTTTTTGACATGCACTTGGTGGAGTTCCAGAGTGGCAGAAAAAATAAGGATATCGTCAAGGTAGACTATCAAGAAGTGATCCGAGAATTCCCGGAAAATGTAATTCACGAGGTGTTGAAAGGTTGCGGGAGCGTTACACAACCCGAAGGGCATAACCAGGTACTAAAAGTGCCCGAAGCGGGTTCTAAAAGCTGTCTTCCATTCATCTCCTTTGCAGATTCTGACTAGGGTATAGGCACCCTGGAGATCCAGTTTTGTAAATATTCGAGCATCACGGAATCTTTGGAAGAGCTCCGGGAGAAGAGGGAGCATATAACGATTTTTGATAGTAACTTTATTGAGTCCCCAGTAATCCACACAAGGCCTGAGTGAGTGATCCTTTTTCTCCACGAAGAAGATTCCAGCACCAGCAGGAGAAGAGGGGCAAATGAACCCCTTCTTAAGACTCTCATCAATGTACACTCTTAGAGCCTCCAGCACAACTTCGGATAATGGAAAAATTCGCCCAAAGGGAATCTCTGCCCCGGGAAGGAGTTCAATTGGGCAGTCATATGGCCGGTAAGGTGGTAGCGTGTCGGCCTTTCGTTTATCAAAAACATCTAGGTATTCATGGTAGGATGGGGGCATAATTTGACTGGTGTCGGGCACCGTTTGAACAGTTAGTCAACTGGAAGAGTCTGTGAGTTCAGGGGAAAGCAACATTGTAGACAGTAGATGGAGGAGAAGGAAATCTTTTCCGTAGGCCAGTCCACATGAGGGTTATGGGCCTGAAGCCACGGTATTCCTAGGATGATCGGGAACATGGGGGAGCACAAAATGTCAAAGCAGAGAAATTCTTGATGGCCTGAGTCTGTGGATGTCAGAATAGGAACGGTTTCCTGTGTTACAGGACCAGATCGAGGAAAAGTCCCATCAGCTAAATGGACTGCAAGTTTTTGTTTTTTGTCTCTCAGTGGGACTTGCAACTTCTTTGCTAGGGTGACATCCAAAAAACAGATGCACGCCCCGGAATCAATGATTGCTTGGAGCTTGATTTCCCTTCCTGCCACCTGCACCAATATAGGTAGAACAAGGTGAGCTGGTAATGATCCGGAAATCTGAGAGTAAATAGCCTGTGGAGGGATAGACTTACTAGGTCTCACAGGACAATTTCGTAAGAAATGTCCAGACGCTCCACAGTAGAGGCATAGGTTGCACTGTCTCTGACGTGTCTTTTCATCTGGGGACAAGGAGGAGCGAACTAGGCCAATCTGCATAGGTTCAGTTTCAGCAACAGGAGCAGGTGGCACAGTGGGCAAAGGAGCAGAGAAGGAAGGCACCTTGGGTAGTATCCAGGATGGACGGTAGAAATTAGATCTTTCTGATCGCCTTTCCCGCAGGCGACGGTCTAGCTGGATGGCCAACTGGATGAGGCCTTCAAGGGAGGTGGGAGTCTTGACTCTGGCTAATTCGTCTTTGATTATATAACAACCACCTCCCAAATAATTATTTACTTTTTATATATAATTCCCCCACACTCCAATCAACACCTTCCCCTGAAGATGTGTAAACCATATAGTAGTGAATAAGTGTTGATAAACCTTACATCCAAAATTAATCAAAAGTCCCTCAAAGTCATTATCACCAATAGTAATCAATGTCCACTACAAAAAATTGCAATCAAAAATAATAATCCACTCCAAGAAGATGAACAGCACTTCTTTCAACGCATCCACCTCAAAAAAAGAAAATTCATATAGTGCATTACCCTTTTTTTATATAAATAAATACACTTTCTATAGATTTTATATAAATCATACAATGAAAATGAATACATAACATTCTTTTGTGCCACAGCAAACTCCAAAACACCTCGGGATGGTGTACGCTTCTATTTAAGTCAGGGTACCCTTACCAACCATCCACATAACATTTGCCTATCTCACTCCAGGAACTGTACAGGCCAGATCTCCTGTGGATCAAAGGTATATCCTGATAACACGACACCCTCTAGAATCCTCAGGTACTCTGCTCTCAATATCTCCAAGAAAGCAAATAGACCAACATAGTGTAATACCGCCAGACCAATTTACAATATGTACTTTATTCTCAAACTGCTCACATTGTAAAACTATAAAACTCACTCTAAAACAGTGGAAGGAACCTCACAGCCATCCGGAACAGCGTCCAGGAACTCCTACACGTTCGTTGCCCTTCTCCAAAATGGCCGCCGGTCGACTTCCGGTTTCGGTAAACGTCTTGACGTCACTCTCCCTTGACTTGTTTCGTCATCGACTTAATCATAAGGGGTGTGACCATCACGCAGAGGAGTCCGATTTATACCCCTCCTCATCCTTACAACAAAATTCCAACCGCCATATTTAAAAATGGAATAGTGCCAGTAATGTCCGATAAGTCCTTACCTATAAAACATCCGCCGATGTAACTTCATATATCTACATTCTTCAACGGGAACATCACTACTATTAGCCCAAACAGTTATATAAATAAATGCATGATAACCCATCAGCGTATATGTAAATAGATAACCTAATCCATATCAATTACTACCATCTACTCATCAATTACTACCCTAATCCTTCTTTAAGCCCCTCTTTTTTTTCTTCTTATTATATATTAATTCACTTCTTCTTAAAGTTAGTATAATTAATTTAATACATCTATTTTAAACAATATTAATATTAGACTCATAACCTCCTATCACATTAGATCTCACCATTAAAAAAGAACTCTACCTACCCCAGAGAAACAAATTGATTTCCTATTAACAATATTATCCCATTAGAACTCACCATTAAAAAAGAACTCTAACTACCCCAGAGAAACAAATTGATTTACCATTAAAAATACAATATTCTAAAATACTTCATAAATATCTTAAATGCTTATTTTTATAAATTAACACTAAAATCCTCCAGATTATTATTATAATAATAATATAAATAAAATAAATAAAATAAAATACATTCTCACTATTTCATAGTCTTTTACCATTAATTAAATTTACTTCTATTTATATTTTATAATAATCCTCATTAAAACAATACTAATATTAATCTCACCAAACCCCCTCTTGCTTCATACATTATTTTCACTAAAAATTCGAAATAAAACAATTCAGGTCTAGATCTACATTTAGGCCCTTTGGTTTCATTGTCTGTAACTCAAAAATCCAAAACATTTCATTTTTGGAAATGGCCTTGATTTTATCACCCCCCTCCAATGTGTTTCAATCTTATGAATCCCACAGAATCTCAGGCCACTCGGATCACAATTATGATATTCTTTAAAATGTCTCGAAAGACAATGATCTTTTTTATCATTTCTAATATTAGTGACATGTTCACCCAACCTTTTATGGAGTGGCCTAGACGTTCTTCCCACATATTGGAGCCGACATGGGCATTCTAATAAATATGTGACAAAGGCAGTAGTACATGTAATAAACTCCTTAATTTTAAAACTAAGACCCGTATGACATGAAGTAAAATCCAAAATCTTTCTTGTTTTCATATTGGTAACTTTACAGATACTACATTTCCTACACGGGAAAAATCCAATAAAATCAAACATAGATTTTTTCTTTTTTATAGGAGGAGATAGAATATTCCTTACTAAAATATCTCTTAGATTCCTAGATTTCCTGTAAATAAAAGGGGGCTTACTTGGAATCTTTTGTCCTAGGATTGGATCTTTTCTTAAAATCGGCCAATATTTATATATAATGGATTCCATATCCCTATATTGACTATTATAGTCTGAGATAAAAGCGTATTCTACCTTGTCATTTTTCTGTTTGTTAGATACCGGTCTACACCTTTTATCCCCTATATAATTTTTACTTACTTCAAATCTTATTTTTTCCAATGTCTCGGGACTATAACCTTTCTCTATAAATTGGCCCTTAATTATTTCCGTCTGTTCTATATATTCTTTTAATCTGCTACAGTTACGTAATATTCTTAAAAATTGTCCTTTTGGAATACCATTTATCCAAGTCGGATGATGGCAACTCTGTGTAGGGATGTAACCGTTCCTATCAGTTTCTTTAAAATACATTTTCGTATACATCACATTATCTTCAATAATAATAACCCCCTAACTTCATATAAAAAAATACTCCAAGGAATAATTGACGGAGCCAAAAAAGATGGGATTCTTAATGAGAGAGAAGCAAAATATTTAGTTCCAAACCATTGCAAAATGCCTATTATATATTATTTGCCAAAAATACATAAAAATTTGACAAATGCTCCTGGCAGACCCATTATAAATGGCATTGGATCAATACACTCCAGAACTGGAGAATATGTTGATCTTTTTCTTCAGCCAATAGTTAAACAAATGCCTTCCTATTTGAAGGATGCGCAAGAAGTGATTGATTTGGTAGAATTGAGGAAAACTACTAATAATACTATATTGGTGACTATTGATATAAATTCTTTATATACGAATATTAAACAGGAGGAAGGGTTGAAAGCGGCTAAATGGGGCTTAAAGACTTTTACAGATCTGCACAGGAAACAGAGGAGATTTATTGCAAAATTGTTGGATTTTTGTATGAACAAAAATTATTTTTGGTATGGAGGTTGCTATTTTGAACAAAAGAAAGGAGTAGCAATGGGCGCGAAATTCGCGCCCAGTTTGGCGAATATTTTTCTAAGTAAATGGGAGGAGAAAGTAATTTTTAGCAAGAAGTGGGAAGGATTGGTTTTATGGAAAAGATATATTGATGACATCCTGATGATCTGGGATGGCTCGAGGGCCTCTTTGGAAGCGTTTATTGAAGTACTAAATAAGAATGAACATGATTTGGGTTTTACTGTGAATATGGATAACCGTTCAGTTAATTTTTTAGATTTAAATATTTTTATTGAGGATAATGTGATGTATACGAAAACGTATTTTAAAGAAACTGATCGGAACGGTTACATCCCTACACAGAGTTGCCATCATCCGACTTGGATAAATGGTATTCCAAAAGTACAATTTTTAAGAATATTACGTAACTGTAGCAGATTAAAAGAATATACAGAACAGACGGAAATAATTAAGGGCCGATTTATAGAGAAAGGTTATAATCCCGAGACATTGGAAAAAATAAGATTTGAAGTAAGTAAAAATTATATAGGGGATAAAAGGTGTAGACCGGTATCTAACAAACAGAAAAATGACAAGGTAGAATATGCTTTTATCTCAGACTATAATAGTCAATATAGGGATATGGAATCCATTATATATAAATATTGGCCGATTTTAAGAAAAGATCCAATCCTAGGACAAAAGATTCCAAGTAAGCCCCCTTTTATTTACAGGAAATCTAGGAATCTAAGAGATATTTTAGTAAGGAATATTCTATCTCCTCCTATAAAAAAGAAAAAATCTATGTTTGATTTTATTGGATTTTTCCCGTGTAGGAAATGTAGTATCTGTAAAGTTACCAATATGAAAACAAGAAAGATTTTGGATTTTACTTCATGTCATACGGGTCTTAGTTTTAAAATTAAGGAGTTTATTACATGTACTACTGCCTTTGTCACATATTTATTAGAATGCCCATGTCGGCTCCAATATGTGGGAAGAACGTCTAGGCCACTCCATAAAAGGTTGGGTGAACATGTCACTAATATTAGAAATGGTAAAAAAGATCATTGTCTTTCGAGACATTTTAAAGAATATCATAATTGTGATCCGAGTGGCCTGAGATTCTGTGGGATTGATAAGATTGAAACACATTGGAGGGGGGGTGATAAAATCAAGGCCATTTCCAAAAATGAAATGTTTTGGATTTTTAAGTTACAGACAATGAAACCAAAGGGCCTAAATGTAGATCTAGACCTGAATTGTTTTTTTTCGAATTTTTAGTGAAAATAATGTATGAAGCAAGAGGGGGTTTGGTGAGATTAATATTAGTATTGTTTTAATGAGGATTATTATAAAATATAAATAGAAGTAAATTTAATTAATGGTAAAAGTCTATGAAATAGTGAGAATGTATTTTATTTTATTTTATTTATATTATTATTATAATAATAATCTGGAGGATTTTAGTGTTAATTTATAAAAATAAGCATTTAAGATATTTATGAAGTATTTTAGAATATTGTATTTTTAATGGTAAATCAATTTGTTTCTCTGGGGTAGTTAGAGTTCTTTTTTAATGGTGAGTTCTAATGGGATAATATTGTTAATAGGAAATCAATTTGTTTCTCTGGGGTAGGTAGAGTTCTTTTTTAATGGTGAGATCTAATGTGATAGGAGGTTATGAGTCTAATATTAATATTGTTTAAAATAGATGTATTAAATTAATTATACTAACTTTAAGAAGAAGTGAATTAATATATAATAATAAGAAAAAAAGAGGGGCTTAAAGAAGGATTAGGGTTGATGAATTTTATTGAATGTATTTTGGTTTGATTCTCTATGAATTATATGGTTGTACTATGTATAGAGGTATAGATAAATGAATTGCTTATGGAATATATGATTCTACTATATATGGTTTAGATGGTAGTAATTGATATGGATTAGGTTATCTATTTACATATACGCTGATGGGTTATCATGCATTTATTTATATAACTGTTTGGGCTAATGGTAGTGATGTTCCCGTTGAAGAATGTAGATATATGAAGTTACATCGGCGGATGTTTTATAGGTAAGGACTTATCGGACATTACTGGCACTATTCCATTTTTAAATATGGCGGTTGGAATTTTGTTGTAAGGATGAGGAGGGGTATAAATCGGACTCCTCTGCGTGACGGTCACACCCCTTATGATTAAGTCGATGACGAAACGAGTCAAGGGAGAGTGACGTCAAGACGTTTACCGGAACCGGAAGTCGACTGGTGGCCATTTTGGAGAAGGGCAACGAACGTGTAGGAGTTCCTGGACGCTGTTCCGGATGGCTGTGAGGTTCCTTCCACTGTTTTAGAGTGAGTTTTATAGTTTTACAATGTGAGCAGTTTGAGAATAAAGTACATATTGTAAATTGGTCTGGCGGTATTACACTATGTTGGTCTATTTGCTTTCTTGGAGATATTGAGAGCAGAGTACCTGAGGATTCTAGAGGGTGTCGTGTTATCAGGATATACCTTTGATCCACAGGAGATCTGGCCTGTACAGTTCCTGGAGTGAGATAGGCATATGTTATGTGGATGGTTGGTAAGGGTACCCTGACTTAAATAGAAGCGTACACCATCCCGAGGTGTTTTGGATTTTGCTGTGGCACAAAAGAATGTTATGTATTCACTTTCACTGGTTGCCCACGGTTTTTCACTTTTTTTCACTTATTTTTCACTTGGTTCACTGAGTCACTGTATGATTTATATAAAATCTATAGAAAGTGTATTTATTTATATAAAAAAAAGGGTAATGCACTATATGAATTTTCTTTTTTTGAGGTGGATGCGTTGAAAGAAGTGCTGTTCATCTTCTTGGAGTGGATTATTATTTTTGATTGCAATTTTTTGTAGTGGACATTGATTACTATTGGTGATAATGACTTTGAGGGACTTTTGATTAATTTTGGATGTAAGGTTTATCAACACTTATTCACTACTATATAATTCGTCTTTGAGTCCTTTAGAGAGAGACCAAGCCAATACTGGTATCTGAGGGCGGCTTCATTCCAGCTTGTGTCTGCTGACCATTTACAGAATTCAACCGTATAATCTTCCACGGGTCGGAGACCTTGTTGGAGGGAGTGAAGGGCAGCATCTGCTGTGGCCATGCGTTGAGGATCATCATATATTTGGGACATGGCATCAAAAAAGGTAATAGAGTTCAGAACTGGGCTCTTTTGCTCCAGGAGGTGATGTGCCCAGGACTGAGGTTCATCAGTAAGTAGTGAGATGATGAACCCCACCTTCACAGACTGTAAAGAAAAAGTTCTGGGTTGAAGTGCCAAATATAACAGACATGTGTTATTAAAAGCCCTGAACTTTCGACGATCTCCAGAAAAGCGTTCTGGGACTGGTACTCTTGGCTCTGGTGGAGGCAGCATTATTGTGGGAGCGATTGCATTGCCTTCTTGAATAGAAGTGGAGGAAGCAGAGGGTGCCCTGGGTGGGTTTTGGTCAGCAGGAGCTGAAGGAGTGGCAAGATTCTGCAGGCAACCTTTTAATTGGAAATAGGCTTCCTGTAGGTTCTTGACTGCTTGCATGAGGGCGCAACCTGCTGGCACAGAGCCTCTATCGGGGAGACACCTCTCTCAGCCTCTGATATTATGGCTGGATTATACCGTCACGTACCTGACCGGGGGATCAAGCCGGGGTCATACACAGAGTAGCAGCAGATAGGAGCAAGGTCAGGATCAAGCCAGGGTCATACACAGAGCAGCAGACAGGAACAAAGTCAGGAGCAAGCTGGGATCATACACAGAGCAGCAGACAGGAACAAGGTCGGGATCAAGCCGGGTCGGTAATGGGTAATCAGCAGGAAACACAGGAACAGGAGGGGATGACGATAATCCAGCAATCACTGAGCAGAGCTGCAGTCCTTATAAAGGCCACTGAGTGTCAGCAATTAGTGCACCCTGCGTGTGCTGGTGTGTTTTCATGCACAGGAATGCTTTATTACGTGTCGCCCGCCTATGCACATGCGCACTCCTTTGAGCGAATTGGCGTGGCCATATTGCGCATTAGCGCATTTGCCCGGGCTTCCTCGTCTTTTCCTTTGACAACTCAGCAAATGCAAAGATCACTCACTAAGTAGCTTACATTTCCTGATATCACCCAAATTTCATGGTTATTTGAGATATAACTCTAAACTGAACTAAACACTTGACAGATTGAAAAGACACTAATTAATGCATACCCAGTATTAATCAATACATAATTAAATGCATTTGTGTTATTTCAAGCAATGTACCTGTATTTTACCAGATACAGTAGATATAAAAAAAGTCTACACACCCTTGTTAAAATGTCAGGTTTCTGTGATGTAAAAAAATGAGACAAAGATAAATAATTTCTGAACTTTTTGCACCTTTAATGTAACCTATAAACTGTACAACTCAGTTGAACAACAACCTGAAATCTTTTTGGAGGGGAAGTAAACATAAAAAACTAAAATAATGTGGTTGCATAAGTGTGCACACCCTTAAACTAATACTTTGTTGAAGCACCTTTTGATTTTATTACAGCACTCAGTCTTTTTGGGTATGAGTCTATCAGCATGGCACATCTTGGCAATATTTGCCTACTCTTCCTTGCAAAAACACTCCAAATCTGTCAGATTGCGAGGGCATCTCCTGTGCACAGTCCTCTTCAGATCACCCCACAGATTTTCGATCGGATTCAGGTCTGGGTTCTGGCTGGGACAGTCCAAAACTTGAATCATCTTCTGTTGAAGCCATTCCTTTGTTGATTTGGATTTATGATTTCAACTGAGTTGTACAGTTTATAGGTTACATTAAAGGTGGAAAAAGTTCTGAAATTATTTATCTTTGTCTCATTTTTTTAGATCACAGAAACCTGACATTTTAACAGGGGTGTGTAGATTTTTTTATATCCACTGTATATTAGCTTGTTGGAATTTCTGTACGGCAAAGCTCAGACTGGGCTCAGAAGGGGAGTCAGAAAAAGACGACAATCATTTGAGATGCAGTGCTCGTGTGCTATAAAGCAGAGTAATGTAGAGATAAGCTCATCAATGTGCTGCTACTCTTTCACTGTCCCATCACAGGCTGGTGGAGGGACATGACTGGGGTATTGCCTCTACAGGGTATTGTATGTCTTGGCTGCTATAACCCAAACAATTCTAATACCCCCTCCAACCACCATTATAATAATTACACACCAATGCCTTTGTTTGGATTTGAATGGCCATAGCAGCCATTTGGCCCTCCAGAGTATTTTTCTTCCTTTCTGACCTGGCCATTTTTTGCATTACGGCGCTGCGTTAATTTAACTGACAATTGCGTGGTCATGCAGCGCTGCACCCAAATTAAATTTATGCCCTTTTTTCCCATGAATAGAGCTTTCTATGGTATTTGATCGCCTGTGCATTTTTTATTTTTTGCACAATTTTGAGAAAAAAAGAATATTCTTTTTGCTATTAACCATATCCAGTAAAAAAATAATAAAAAAAAAATGTTGGCATAAATTTAGGCCAAAATGTATTCTGCTACATGTTTTTGCTAAAAAAAATCCCAATACGTGTAAATTAATTGGTTTACGTGAAAGTTATAGCGTTTAAAAATGGCGGTATAGTTACTGGAATTTTGTTTTTACTTTTCATTGCAGTGATCAACGACTATAGCGGGACGGCGGCCGACATTCTGACACTGGGGGGAACTGACTTGGTGTCGCTGACATCCCCAGTGACACCAATACAGTGATCAGTGCTAATAAAAAGGAAGGGGTTAACGTGGGGCGATCAAAGGGTTAACTGTGCGCTGTTTCACAGTAAATTGTGTCTATTTATTTATTACAGGTACTTATATAGCGCTGTCAATGTACGCAGCGTTTTACATATATGTATTGTACATTCACATCAGTCCCTAACCCTCAAGGGGCATACAATCTAAGGTCCCTAACTCACATTCATACATACACATAGTAGGGACAATTTAGACAGGAGCCAATTAACCTACCAGCATGTCTTTGGAGTGCGGGAGGAAACCAACACAGGCACAGGGAGAACATGCAAACTCCAGGCAGGTGGTGCTGTGGTTGGGATTCAAACCGACGACCCTAGTACTGCCAGGTGGAAGTGCTAACCATTTAGCCACTGTGCTGCTCTTGCTTTCATCTGTAAGCATACTGCTTTGTATGTCTTTGCTAGCAGTATTTTTGCTATATGGAGGCAGGAAAGTGGTTAACAACGTCCATAACAAAATACATCTTTATATAGTGTTATATGTAAACCATAACAAAATAACATAACTGACTGACCTTATAATAGATCTTAGGTTTTTGAGGGCACATGCAAACTAATAACTGGCTGTATCTGCCCCCAACTTCCATATTAAGGCCCCCAGCCACGCGTACACCGGCTCGGGGACAATTCCTTACCAGTCCAGTAACCCATTCCTGCTGCACTTAGTAAGGAAGGTATACCAATACCTGAGATGGGCCCAACCCTTTTTCTCCTAAACTTTTTACCATCCCTGCCTTCAAAAAACCTTGAGACCTCTGCCACCAGAGCCCAAGCATGATGCCTTATGCTTGGGCGCCCCACCACAGCCACAGCGCTCATTGTATACCCTCCTGAAAACCTAAACACCACAGATCAATCCCCACCACATTCAACTGTACCCAATCACCTTGCAGAAAATGCCACTTATCTTGTTCCAACTTAGAATGGCGAATCGCCAACCTACCATTACGAACAAAAAACATGGCAACATCCTTATTAACTTTTATCCTGGCTTTGTTGATCCTCTCCACAGACCAGGCCATGCACTAGGAAGACCTGCCCACTATATCAGACCAGACCAGCAATGGGCAAACTACGGCCCGAGGGCCGTATACGGCCCGGCGGACCTTTTAATCCGGCCCGCGGATGTGGCTGTCAGGATGTGTGTAGGCGGGGCAGCGTGACGAACGTGAGGGGAAGGGAGCTAGGCTCCTCTCACAGTCCGCCCTGAAGACCGGAACGGCGCGGGAACACGGCGAGAGGAACGTGCGGAGCAAAGGTAAGTGAATTGACACAGGGGGGACTTGGCTTACTACTTGGGGGGGAATAGTACTGTGGGGGATGAAATACTATATGAGGGATGAATTAATATGGGGGATGAATTACTATAGGGGGGATGAATTACTATATGGGGGATGAATTACTATAGGAGGGATGAATTACTATATGGGGGATGAATTACTATATGGGGGATGAATTACTATGGGGGATGAATTACTCTAGGGGGGATGAATTACTATGGGGGATGAATTACTATATGGGGGATGAATTACTATATGGGGCATGAATTACTATGGGGGATGAATTATTATATGGGGGATGAATTACTATGGGGGATGAATTACTATATGGGGGATGAATTACTATGGGGGATGAATTACTATATGGGGGATTAATTACTATGCTTACTATGGGGGAATATTACTATACTTACTATGGATGACACATACACATCATTCATCTACTCTTGGTCCGGCCCCCGGGTCCAATATATGAACCCATTGCGGCCCTCAAGTCAAAAAGTTTGCCCACCCCTGGACCAGACCATAATAGTGTCAGGGAAAAAATGATCATAAATGAAGGAAATAAAATTTGATATCCCTTATCAAATCACGCATGGAGTAGATGCCCAGATCATTCCTTCCCACGTGCAGCACGTGAACATCCGGGGATCTATCTAGCCTGACGTAATGATGCAGCTCAGGCAACAGTCGGGACCACAACATACCAGGTACCCAAATCCACCGGACCCTGGCCACCCCGCTAGAAAAATTCAATTGCGAACCCGCACTGCCAGTTCCTGGGGGCCAGTAGACAGCGTCCAGGAGCATGTGGTAGGAGCCACACTCCCACTCGGAGAACAGGGATTCCTCCCAGCCCCAACTGATGAATGAGGCTGCTTCTTTGCCGAAGGGGCTGGAGGGTCCCTCAAGGGGCTCCCATGGTGGCAGCCAACCCATAGGGTCACATCCGGACTGAGGCACACAGGCGGCTGTGACCGCCAAGCACATGAGCGACTATGGACAGGCAAGACAGGAGCCTGTCCAGACTCCTGCAGCAGACCTGGAAGCTGGGCCCACAGCCATTGAGGCCCATTAGCCTCCACTGCTGCCCTAATGTGCAAGATCAGGTTCTCAAGGTCCTCCATCTCTCTTCTATAAGATGAAAATGTACCGACAAGCTCCTTCAGAAGCTCATCTGATGATGACCCTGATACAAGTGGTTGTGTAAGAAGACCACTTCCACGCTAACTTAACCCTTTCCTGCCACACCCAACCATCCACCAATAAGGCAAGGCTATCTTCTTTAAGCCACAACATTAATTAACTCTCTCTTCCACAGCCTGTGTCTGCAAACCCAGTTATGTAGGCCTTTTCTAATGCTACGCATAAGTTCCCAGCCTAATAATAGACCTGTAAATGTTACTTTACTACATCTGAGAACTACCATGTTTCCTCTCCTTCAAGACAAGGTTGTGCTGTGTGAAATCGAATGAAGGAAAAAAAAATTCCTTTGGCAGGTAAAACAGCTCACTTATAAATATTTTATTTATGTATTTGATGTTTTCCTAAAATTTACTTTCAATGTTAAATTTACTTTATAAAATTATTGTACAGTCATTTCAGCAGGCAAATTTTAGATCTTCATGCAAACAGCACTTACAGATAAAGGTGATGTACCTGAACAAATTAAACTTAAAGTGGTTGTAAACCCTTACATATACCCAGTGAAGTGACTGACCACAGAGATGAAACAAATCTTCCTACGTAAATTGTGAAAATTTTAAAAAGCCAGCACTATCTAATAAAATCAGCTGCATGCAATGAATATAGATATACAAAAAAACCCTTAGAACATGTATATAATACCGTAGGTGCAGTGCTAAATGTGAGTTAATCAATCACCATGTATACTAAGTGCAAACTTAATAGTGTCCATAAAAAGTAAAAAGTCCTTCTGCAGATAAATCACAAAAAAATATATCCCTTGTGCATCCAGTAAACAGCTGATGGATCCTGGTAGTATACTCAAACCTTCACTATATATGTAATAAACACCCACTGTGTTAAAGTGGTTCTAAAGGTTCAAGGTTTTTTACCTTCATACATTCTATGCATGAAGGTGAAAAGACCTTTTCTGTGCAGCATCCCCCCCAGCCCCCCTCACAGCCAGTGAGCCAATGAGAAGAGAGAGGGGGCGGGGCTGAGCCATTGCTTCGTGTGTGAATGGCTACATGGATCAGCGGGTGCCCCCATAACAAGCTGCTTGTTGTGGGGGCACCCGACAGTAGGGAGGGGCCAGGAGCGCCGGTGGGGGACCGGAGAAGAGGAGGATCCGGGCTGCCTTTAGAATCACTTTTTAGCTAAATTGCAAGCTTAACGCAACAACATGCTGTCTAAGGATAGAACAGCAAAATTCACTTGTGTAATATCCTTCAAGATCTCTCTCCAATTTTATGTGAAAACTGTACTTCTCCATTCCACCAGGGGTCAGTATCAGCATTTCAACTCCATAAGGAATCACCAAATGCAAGAAAGGTACTCATAGTGCAGTATTTAAAGGATAAGTTCACCTTAGGAAACATATTAAATGTTCCACCCATTTTTAGGGTGGAACATGTAACATGTTCCCAATCCTGCAGCCACCATCCGCTGCCCCCCCTCCCTGTGACAGAACAAGTGTACTAGCTGTCACTTTTCAAAAACAGCGCGGCCATGTGGGGCTCCACCCACATGGCCACGTCATTCATTCACAGTCCTCGGCTCTCGGCTTGTGGTCCTCAATAAACTACTATGGCGCTGTGAGCACTGTGGTATTTAATTGATTCTTCCTGTCAGAAGTATCGGCTTGCTCGTACAAGCCAGCAGATACATTGACAGTCTACAGGAGACCTGCATGGCATCAGTGATCTGCTGATTGCTGGTGCAATGCTTTAGAGCAGTGGTTCTCAACCTTCCTAATGCCGTGACCCTTTAATACAGTTCCTCATGTTGTGGTGACCCCAACCATAAAATTATTTACCCAGTAATTATAACTCATGAGTGTCGTTTTACCTCCAATACTGCTGCTTTCAACACAGTAGCTGCTTTTAAAAGAGTAGCTGCTTTCAACACAGCAGCTGCTTTCTACGCAGTAGCTGCTCTTTACACATTGGAAATATGTGTTTTCTGATGGTCTTAGGGGACCCCTGTGAAAGGGTCGTTCGACCCCCAAAGGGGTCGCGACCCACAGGTTGAGAACCACTGCTTTAGAGGCTCCTAACACGAAAAATAATAAATGCACATTTTTTCACCTACAAAAAAATTTGCATTTATTATTTTTTGTGTACAGGTAAACTTATCTTATAATGGTGATCCAAATTACATGTACAGCTAAAAACATCCACATAAAAGCCAACAACAGATGTGGCTTAGTAACAGAGCTCCCTAAGGACACAAGCTGAATTGCGAGAGGTCCTGTAAGTGTACTGAACATATAAACAAAGATAAGGCCTTCTGGAACAATGTTCTCTGGACTAATGAATCAAAGACAGAGATGTTTGACTACATGGGCTATTTTCTGGAGAGCATGAACTTGGCTTTTGACTCTGCACGATAATGCTGTTCCTAAATTATCCATCCAATTTTTATCCAATAATGTAGGCTTTCATATTACAGAGTTGATAATACATCTAATGAAGATTGTGCAATCAGATGTTAGCATGTCACCTTGAAGTGATACTAAAGATACTTTTTTGTGTTAAAATAAAAAAAAATTATACTTTCCTTTTCTGTGCAACAATATTGCACAGAGCGGTACCTTGCCTCCTCTTTGACGGTCTCCCACCACTGCAGGTGTCAGCACTGCCCTGTGCTATGGGGGCACCCATGCATGTGCTCAGGATTCAGGCTGTATATCCATAAACACACCAAGCATTTGTTAAGCCACGTGGGGACATCCTCCTCATGGGAGTTTGACCTGACAGCAGTAGGAGCTTATAGCTACCACTGCCCTCAGTGGGACCTGGAAGAGAGAAGAACAGTGCTACAGTTGGGACAGCACTGGATTCGGTGAGCGAAGTCAGGTAAATGTTTAGGGATGGGCATGTAGGATTGGTAGTGGGGAGTTTTTTTTACCTTAATGCAGAGAATGTTTCTGACTGTTGTCTGGAATGATTCATTGCGTGTTTGCTCGCCATGTCTCTGACTGCTGCCTGAACTGACCCATCTGCACCTCCAACAGGCTATGTTCCTGCAGTTATTCCTTGCAGACAGCTGCACTACTAGAACCAAAAGAACTCTTTTGCTCTTCCTTTCTTCAGCCTTCTATACTTCCTGGCCAGTGAACATGGCATTGCTGGGGGATTCCATGTACCAGTAGGCTAAGCTCGCTTGGCTTATAGGAACAGGGACTGCTGTAGGTGAAGCTACACTAATCTTTATTCCCTGACCACTCATACAGAGGCGACCATTACAGTACACAGTTTTTTGTAGAATTGATTAATTTGTGTGATACACAAGATACTGTAAGGTTGATTTACTAAAGGCAAATATACTGTGCACTACACGTGCACTTGCTCCGGAGCTTAGTAAATGAGGTAGTTTCACTTTTGCAAAGTATACCCAAACACATGCAAGAAAAATAAAAAACAACATTTTTGCTTGCACATGATTGGTTGATAGAAATCAACAGAGCATTTCATTTCAGAGCTTCCCCTCAGATCTAGGGCAACTGCACTTGCAGTGCACGTTATATTTACCTTTAGTAAATCAACCACAATGTCCGGTATATCACTCCACACACTGAAAAAGTCTCACACATGTGGTATCACTATACTCGGCAGGAGTAGCAGAATGTGTTTTTGGGTGTAATTATTAGTATGCCTAAGCTGTGTGAAAAAATATTTAAATACATTTACAACTGTGTATAAAAAAGAATGATTTTCATTTTCTTTCTGCATTTTCCAAAAATGTATGGCAAAAAAAGTAAGTCTCCAAAACTCACCATGCCTCCTGAAAAATACCCTGGGGTGTTTGCTTTCTAAAATGTGGTCATTTTGTAGGTGTTTATGCTCCTGGAATGAATAAAGGTGCTCCTTTGATTTTGGCTCCCTCTATGTGGCTAGGCTGTGAAAAGAGGTGTGAAGGGATTGAAAACTGTACTGCACTGAATTTTAAATGTGAATTTTAAATGTGCTTATTAATGATTTCTTGAGTTTTATCTAAATAAAATAGATTTTATGCTGTAGGGATTTCTACTTCTTTTCCTGTGGCCTGGATTAGTGAATGAGTCTAAAAGGCAGAGGAGAGGAGCCTTTTTAATCTAGGTGACCAGTCTTGAGAGATTTTAGCAGTGGTGGGTTACCCTGGTGGATAGGGAGTTGAGGAGTGATGGTAATCCACGCTTTTTTAAGCGCAAGTTGACCCAGGGTTAAGTGGCTCAGTTGATCAGGTGAGTGAGTAGTGTGTGTAAAGGATACTCACGTGGTGATAGTTATCAAAGGAGTGCAGGAAGGGAAAACAGCACTGAATTTTAAACATGAATTGTTACACTAAAATTGGACACTTGTGATTGCATACACTTTAAACGGGACATTTTTACTTATGCACTTTATGAAACCAGTCACAAACAGGATAAATAATCCTCGATGCAGAAAATAAGCCAGTGGTGATTAAATACCACTAAAAGAAAGCTCTATTGGTCTCAAACAATGCTATAAAATTAATTTCGGTACAATCCTGCATGACTAATTGTCATTCAAAGTGTGGCAGTGCTGAAAACTGAAAATTGGCCTGGGCAGGAAGGGGTTGAAACAGCCTGGTCTTGAAATGGTAATAGTAGACATGTCTAGCGCAAACTCTATTTCAGAAGAAGCATGGTAGTGGAAATGGAGGGTTATGGACTGGTCTAGTCACAGCTCAAATTTGTTTCCCATTGAAATTTGTGGGGGGGGGTTGAAGGGAAATGCACAAATGTCTTGCAACTGAAAGAAATGTCATGTCAGAGACTGGTGGCCAGTTGCTTCCTTACAAAAAGAGGGTAATACCAGCTTCTGAGGCCAAAGTTTACTTACATTTTCCACAGGAAACCATTTTTATCTATTGATATTTTTTTTGAATAAGTGATGGAAAAGTCAATTTTGCTTGTTTTTATTCATGTGCATCCCATTTATTGGTAGGCACTATTTGAATGAAGAGCTAACGTTTGCCTGTTCAACAAAGTTAAAGAAGTTTGTTTTGTTGTGTGCTATGTCACATTATGCAGAAGAACTTAGCCATGTTAAAGTCAGACCATTGTTCCTAATTTAAAGGACGATTTACTGACTGGAATACTACCACCTGATTGATCAAAAGCAAACGTAGTATCATTATTTAAAAAAGATATACTGTATACCTGTAAACTACAGACCAGTCAGCCTAACATCAATAGTATGGAAACTATTGGTATGATGATAAGGGACCATATGCAAGAATTTGCTGATGAGAATAGTATCATTAGTAGTAACCGCCATGTATTTATGAAGAACTGTTCTTGCCAGACCAACCTTTTAACATTCTATGGGGAGGAAAGCTGTTATTTGGATAGATCAACGTCTGTAGATGTAATGTATCAAGATTTCACTAAGGCATTTGATATATTACTTAATAATGAAACAGCATTGATTAAATCATTTGTACCTGGAAAGAAAACTGGTTGCGGGAGGGCAACTAGAGGGTGATGATAAATTGTAAATTTTCTGAATGGTCTTGGTGTGTATTACTAGAAGTTTTTTTTTTCTTGGTAGAGTGCATGGGATCAGTACAGGGCTAATTATCACTGTCCAGACAGAGTTCAGGGTTCCTGTATCCTTTTAGAGCAAAATGAAAACTCCTCCTACAAGACTGCTATATACTGCTGATGTGAAAATGTATTTAGCAGTTTATATTTACTAAAATAATTGTATTTCCATGTTCTGTGTACCGTGGGAGACCAGATAGAGTGAATGCAGGGTCCTGGATTTCGTAACACTTTAATGTACAAGTATATTGAAAATTGTAGTGACGTAAACATACACACACACTCGGGTTGAACTGGATAGACTGGTGTCTATATTCAACCTCACAAACAATGTAACTATGTAATACTGTATGTGTAAAGATTTCCCTTCACTACCATTGCAGAGACACAGTGAAAAGTGAGAGAAAATCTCAACACATTACATGTAGTTCTTCTGTAGTGTCACTGAATTAGGTGTGTCACCAGACCGGGTTTTCTGCACAGCATGAAAACTTTACTGCTCACAAGCTGTGCCCTGTGTGTTACGTCTTCTTCTGACAACGATCGACTGTTAGAGGAAGCAGAATGTTTAATACAGTGATCAAAAAAGAAACAGTTACAGTCCTGGAGTAGTACAGTGTCACAATGGTGACAACGATACTGGTGTGGCCAGTGATCAGGGAAACTGGCTGGCTGTTCTGATGACACTGTATACCAGTGTAGCCAGCCATGTTCTCAATCACTAGCCACACCAGTCCCAGTGACACCAGATCAGAGTAGCCAGTCACAGTGTCAGTGATCACCTCCGCACCAGTACAGTATAGCCAGAAACAGTGTTTGTGATCATGGCCATACCAAACCAGTGTAGCCAGAAACAGTGTTTTTGATCGTGGCCATACCAAACCAGTGTAGCCAGGAACAGTGTTTGTGATCGTGGCCATACCAAACCAGTGTAGCCAGAAACAGTATTTGTGATCGTGGCCATACCAAACCAGTGTAGCCAGAAACAGTGTTTGTGATCGTGGTCATACCAAACCAGTGTAGCCAGAAACAGTGTTTGTGATGGTGGCCATATCAAACCAGTGTAGCCAGAAACAGTGTTTGTGATCGTGGCCATACCAAACCAGTGTAGCCAGAAACAGTATTTGTGATCGTGGCCATACCAAACCACTGTAGCCAGAAACAGTGTTTGTGATCATGGCCATACCAAACCAGTGTAGCCAGAAACAGTGTTCCTAATCATCACCACACCAGACCAGTGGAGGCAGCAAGTATTTCTGATCGCCACATCAACAGTGCCAGTGACCCAAAGTAGTGCAGCCAGCAGCAGTGTTCCTGACCACTGCCACACCATTCCAATCCCTCCTTATCTTGATTGCTCACACTGATACTGCTGGTCATTAACTCTCTTGATCCAGCAATTAGCTTCCCTAAAAAGAATTCACACAGGAAAGCTCTGTTTTGAGTCCACTCAAGGTTTTTATCATAACAGAAGCCCCAATGAATGGGGAGTTTTTTCTGAATCTTGAAACACATTGGCTGATTTTTTAGTATAAACTAATAGTTGAATTTGGACTCCTTTATCCTTTGATCTGGCAATCCTTTCTTTGGTGCATGTTTTTTCTGATAACCTGCTGGGGTATCCACAGGAAGGTAGCCTTTCTGCAGCCTATTGTGAGCAAGTGAGCTCTCCGAAAGTTTTTGTCCTTTCGCTACTTTGCAAAAACTCACATCAAGGTCTCAGCGCCTCTTGGATGCTTTTTTCTTCATTGGATAGCCAGTATCACTAGACCAGACTGGGACTGGCAAGATTCTCCATGATTGCCTCCAAAGCAGTCCCAGTGTTACCAGCCCCGTGTAAGCCAGCAACAGTGTTCCTAATCACCACCAGGGATTAGCACAGGCATGTCAGACGGTGAGAGACTGTCAAAGTCAACAGTAAATCATAGGCAGTAGAGGCATTCCTGGCCCGTGGCACACCCCTTGCATATGTGTGGCTGAGGGTCAGGGAACCACCAATGATTGGCTGATGGTTTTGATAGTTACCAAGCTGATAATTCGCATGTGGCACTAGGTTTGGTGTCACCTGGTGCGGTAAAAGATGGTGTTACCCCCCTCCCCCCACCATACTGTATGTTGTATACATTGGTCTGTATATAACCCACAGTTCAGTGTTAGGGTACAGACTGGTCTGTATATAATGTAGAGTACGGTGTTATCAGGGTACAGACTGGTCTATATATTATGTAGAGTACAGTGTCAGAGAACAGACTGATCTGTATATAACGTACAGTACGGTGTCAGGGTACAGACTGGTCTGTATATAATGTACAGTATTCTGTCATTACGGTACAGACTGAACAATTTATGTACACCATACTGTACCATGTACACCATACTGTACCTTTATATATGGACCAGTCTCTACCCTGGTGACACCATACTGTACATTATATACAGACCAGTCTGTACTCTGACACCATACTGTAAATCATACATATTCTTTTCTGTAGCAACATGAGGTTAAATTAAAGGCTTGGTTGGTTGAATGAATGAATTTTCTTAATTTTCCCCAAAAAATTGTGTCCAAAAAATATACAACATTGAAAAACTCAACATGCCACCTAACGATCTTGGACTGTCTAGTTTCCAAAAAAAACATCATTTTTGGGATATTTTTACTATCCTGGCAGTTTAGGGCCCTGGGAAATGAGATAGGCAGTCAGAACATCAGGGTGATACATTTCAATTATATATACCATATATTGTAAACTCTATAACTTTCACACAGACTAAATAAAATACACTGATTTTGGCTATTTTTACCAAATATGTATAGCAGAATACATTTTGGCCCAAATGAAAAAACATTAATTTGCAAAGTTTTATAGCAGAAACTAGGATAAACAGTTTTTTCTTTCGATTTGTGGGTTTTTTTCACTTATACAGTATAGTAAAAAATATATAAAAATCAGAGGTGATTAAATACCACCAAAAGAAAACTCTGTCTCAAAAAAAATTATCTGGGTACATTTTGCATGCCCGAGTGATGCTTAGTCAAAACGGGGAAATTAAATATGGCCTGGACAGGAAGGGGGCTTAATAAGCCAGTCTTCAAGTAGTTAAACTGCTTCCATTACTAATTAGAAGCACCTTCTGTCATCCAGTAGCACAGGATATAATTACAGTTCCAGGACCATAACAGGTCCAGGGCAGTCACAGTTCTTAGCTCACCTTCACATTCCAGGGCACCTACAAGATATGTAGAACCTGTGTATGTTCAGCTTCACTGCTCTCAAACTAGTGTACAGTTCTGTGCATTGCCACTACTAAAAGAGGATGGGGAATGCTCCAAATTCATTACAATAGTAACAGATTCCCTTTACCAGAAATCATAAAAGTATAATTAAGGGTTCAGGTAGTACACACTGGTATTTTTCTGCCTTAAAAGTTAATATTATCTGAATACTGTACATCTTACTATATAAATCCTGTATAATAATAATCTTCCCTGAGAAAAGTTTATTCCTGAAGTAGTTTATGTAATGCAGAACTAAAGGCAACACTTTTTTTTAAACATTGGATAGAGTAATGCAGGCCATACATGGGTTGAATTCTGAACAAATTTTCTTTAGAAAATCAGAAATTTTGTGCGGTTTGTAACCCGATGGTACTGTCACAATCGCGGCGTCAGACCCCAGCCCTTCTCACCAAACTCGTGACCGAAGGACTAGCCGATCTAAAACTGCGATGGCATGTGCGTAGCAATGCCACACCCAGCTGCACCCTGCACAACGATTTTCTAGCTAATTGGACCACAATCGATGTACCGGCAGCCTGAGCGATTGTTACTGGGTCAGGTTAAATACGCAATTAACCCTTCACACTGCCACCACCCCCTTTTAGTACAGAGAAAGAGGAAACTCGGCAATATCAGCGAAAACACTATAATGGTTGAGATAATCGTCTGCATAATACGGTCACCGCAGGCCGATTATGCAGAGGGTTAAACACACACAGTAGCGTCTCTTTAGAGGCAGGAATTCATAAATTGCAATACAGAGCTATAGAAACAGTTCAACACTTTCAGAAGGAAAGATTTATTACTGAAAGGTCAAACGGGTGCAATAAAAATATTTACAGAAAAAGATGTAACTAAGATATATTTATAAACATACAGAGACTAACAGCACAGCAAAGAGATATCAGAGAGAGGTGAAAGGGTTAAGGTACTTGCCAAAGTCCTGGGTTAGCAGATCCAAGTTTCAGAGCAAAAGGGCACGGGTTTCACCAGGTGGTATTGATGTTAAAATGGGAGACATCTTCAACTTACACTCTTAGGCCTGACAGCCTATTTTGTAGTCCCCAGCACGGGGTGTCTCTGAAGTCAAGGACCAATACCCTATTTAGGGAGTGTAGGTATGGGCAGATACCTCAACTACAGCCAAAATCTACCATAACTCATATTTTGGCCCATAGCTTTTCCTATGCACAAGTGACATTCCAACTGCGGGTAGATTATTAGACAGACATGTCTGAGGATTGAATAGATATGAATTATGAAATGATACACTGAACGGTTGATGAGATCTATTGTTTGGCTTTCCTATGTATACGAAACAATGCGAGTGACCTACCAAACTGTTCGCCTACTCGTGGCCAATCTGACGATATGTCTGGTTTTTATGTACGTCTCTCATATTCCAAGATATGAGACATAGGGGAAAAATGGATTTTGAAAAGTGGTTATCTGATTCTGTCACATATGCTGAGTTAGGTTTATTAGGTTGGAATCTCTTTCAACTCCTGGGAAAGCTTGCCTTTTCTCTTCTGAGGTGTTACAATTTGCAGATTCTTTGGACAGGGAGGCCCCGGCTCCCTTGGGGGGCTTTATAGCTCCTATGACCCTCCTGTGACATTCCTAACTCACACACATACTGGCCAAATGTCGCTGGGCCTCTCAGAGAGGGAGGGGGGAAGAATGAGGGAGAAATATGTTTGTCAGGATGGTTAATCCCTTTGCCAAGATGGAGGTTGAAGCCAAAATGGTTGAACCGCGTCCATCTCTGGGTATACGCTGTTACAGGTACCACCATTGATTTTGAAATTCAACACCAACCAAGCCTTTAATTTAACCTCATGTTGCTACAGAAAAGAATTTTCGTGACCAAGAATTTTCTTTTCTTTGCAGGTCACAGCTCATGCTCATTTCTTTTTCAATTACATTTCTCACACAATTCTTCCACCATTGATTAGAAATTCGTTAGATTTTTAAAAAATTTCCAACATGCCCAATCACTGAAATTCGATGGTCGTTCAAAAACTGGCAGTTGATGTGGCTCACTAATGGTGCTAAATTCGAACAAAAATTCTTAGAAAAGATTTTCGAAAGAAAATTCTTTTGGAATTTGACCCGTGTATGGCTGACTTAAGGGAATATTATAACCCCTTTCAGGAATTTTATTTTTTCTGCCATCTGTGTCCGATTGGGGAGATTTCACTTCTTGTCCCAGAGCCAAAACAGAATCTCTTGTTGTCATCAGACTCACCAGAGCTATTGCCCTGTTTGAAGATTTCCCCTCTATTTTTGTTCTGGCAACAACCCAAAATTTGTGATTTTCTTTTACAACCACTCTCAGCGATAATGGTAAACAGCAAAAATAGAGACGGCGAATCTCCAGCCAAAGAAAACGTTTTGTCTAAAGGTAAACTTTAAGTGCTCAATCACACCATGGTGCAGAGACATCAGTTTTTCTGCACACTTTCTGCAAGGACACATTGAAATCAATTGTTCTCTATGTGCCCTGTTCACACCACAACAGTAGTGTCACGTGCAGTTTTTTTCTGCGCAGGAATCTGCAATGTGTATAAAACTCATTGGGGCACGCATGAAAACTGATGTAAACTGATGTCTCTGCAAGTGAAAGCTGCGTGTCAGTTTCCATCAGTTTTTCTGCGAATATGGTGGGAATGAGGCCTAAGGATGTAAGGTTCAGAATCAATAATTTGTCATTTTTTTTAAATGTCACTATTGTTTTCAATTCACTGTTACAAAATATCCTGCTTTTTACTTTTATTTAAAGTACATAGTAATCCCCATTAGGTGGCAGCATAGGATTCTTTGTCAGCTGTTCAGAGATCCTGAATTAAGAAAAGCTCTAAATAAAATAATCTTTGTTTATTTATTAGCTGCACAGAATAGGAACATTTGCTGTTAAAGTTGTTTGCTAGTACAAACACTGTAAGAAGAAACCTTGAGTACATTGATTTCTATTCTGAAAGCCAATACCAACAGTATAACTTCTAGCATTAAAAAAAATATAAGCAAAGTATCAAATCACTCAGCAGAGATGATATATTTGCTATATTAACATTATCAGTACCAGTCCATAGTACCAGTCCTACCAGGAACTACTTACCTACTGGCATATACTGTATGTACAGAAGTCAGAAAACCATACAACAGTAAGGGGTGTACATCGTGCAGGACAGAGTACAAGATATGGGGGTCAGAAGAATGTAAAGTATAAACAGACAGTATAGGACTAGAGTACCAGTCCTATCAGGAACTACTTGCCTACTGGCATATACTGTATAGTACAGAAGTCAGAAAAGCATACAACAGTAAGGGGTGTACACCGTGCAGGACAGAGTACAACATATGGGGGTCAGAAGAATGTAAAGTAAACAGTATGCTACGTAGTCCTGACTGCTACACACTGTATGTTCCGCGGTATGTTGCACACTCCTGACAGCTGCACACCCAGCATACAAATTGCAAAGGTCAAGAGTACTAAACACATAGCACAGAGTGCTAGCATTACTCTTCCCCAGTAATCCCCCAAAAAGGCAACATTAAACTTCCCAGCAAGCTTCCCCCAACCACTCACCTCTGTCCCCACTGCACCTCTTGTTCACCACTCACTTCTGCACCCCCCCAGGGACAGTGACAGTGTTTCCTACATCATTGATGGTTCAGTGGGACATCTAAATACCTCTGTAAATGGCCACGGTACCTCCTTCTATTCATTGCTTGGATTGTGATAGACCTTGGTCACGCCTAAGAAATATTGCAGCAAAATGTGCCCAAAATTCTGTGCCACACGGAAAGTATAACCGGAATATATAAACTTCATGAAATGGATAATAAAAAACAAATGAAACCATATGTTTTCCTGCGCATGTATAAACAAAAAGATAAACCTTGCTTACACAAGAATTTCATTAAAATAGTCGAAGGATGCTAAGCAACCAGCAACTGTTTGGGTGTAATGTACAGCAAAGATACATACAACATACAGTCAGGTCCATAAATATTGGGACATCGACACAATTCTAACATTTTTGGCCCTATACACCACCACAATGGATTTGAAATGAAACAAACAAGATGTGCTTTAACTGCAGACTGTCAGCTTTAATTTGAGGGTATTTACATCCAAATCAGGTGAACGGTGTAGGAATTACAACAGTTTGCATATGTGCCTCCCACTTATTAAGGAACCAAAAGTAATGGGACAGAATAATAATCATAAATCAAACTTTCACTTTTTAATACTTGGTTTCAAATCCTTTGCAGTCAATTACAGCCTGAAGTCTGGAACGCATAGACATCACCAGACGCTGGGTTTCATCCCTGGTGATGCTCTGCCAGGCCTCTACTGCAACTGTCTTCAGTTCCTGCTTGTTCTTGGGGCATTTTCCCTTCAGTTTCATCTTCAGCAAGTGAAATGCATGCTCAATCGGATTCAGGTCAGGTGATTGACTTGGCCATTGCATAACATTCCACTTCTTTCCCTTAAAAAACTCTTTGGTTGCTTTTGCAGTATGCTTTGGGTCATTGTCCATCTGCACTGTGAAGCGGCGTCCAATGAGTTCTGAAGCATTTGGCTGAATATGAGCAGATAATATTGCCCGAAACACTTCAGAATTCATCCTGCTGCTTTTGTCAGCAGTCACATCATCAATAAATACAAGAGAACCAGTTCCATTGGCAGCCATACATGCCCACGCCATGACACTACCACCACCATGCTTCACTGATGAGGTGGTATGCTTAGGATCATGAGCAGTTCCTTTCCTTCTCCATACTCTCTCTTCCCATCACTCTGGTACAAGTTGATCTTGGTCTCATCTGTCCATAGGATGTTGTTCCAGAACTTTGAAGGCTTTTTTAGATGTCGTTTGGCAAACTCTAATCTGGCCTTCCTGTTTTTGAGGCTCACCAATGGTTTACATCTTGTGGTGAACCTTCTGTATTCACTCTGGTGAAGTCTTCTCTTGATTATTGACTTTGACACACATTCACCTACCTCCTGGAGAGTGTTCTTGATCTGGCCAACTGTTGTGAAGGGTGTTTTCTTCACCAGGGAAAGAATTCTTCGGTCTTCCACCACAGTTGTTTTCCGTGGTCTTCCGGGTCTTTTGGTGTTGCTGAGCTCACCGGTGCGTTCCTTCTTTTTAAGAATGTTCCAAACAGTTGTTCTGGCCACGCCTAATGTTTTTGCTATCTCTCTGATGGGTTTGTTTTGTTTTTTGAGCCTAATGATGGCTTGCTTCACTGATAGTGACAGCTCTTTGGATTTCATCTTGAGAGTTGACAGCAACAGATTCCAAATGCAAATAGCACACTTGAAATGAACTCTGGACCTTTTATCTGCTCATTGTAATTGGGATAATGAGGAAATAACACACACCTGGCCATGGAACGGCTGAGAAGCCAATTGTCCCATTACTTTTGGTCCCTTAATAAGTGGGAGGCACATATGCAAACTGTTGTAATTCCTACACCGTTCACCTGATTTGAATGTAAATACCCTCAAATTAAAGCTGACAGTCTGCAGTTAAAGCACATCTTGCTCGTTTCATTTCAAATCCATTGTGGTGGTGTATAGAGCCAAAAATGTTAGAATTGTGTCGATGTCCCAATATTTATGGACCTGACTGTAGCTTATATAACATAGGGATCAGTATTATGTAACACACAACATAGTATCTGGGGTGCAGTGGTCAGAGCAATGTACCATACATCAGAGCTTGCAGAGTTATGGGGTCAGGAGAACATTTAATATAGTGTATAAAGGGGCTAACAGTATGGAAATTAATTAATGCCCTTTCACATTGCTGGTCAATAGCAAGGATAACCTTTTACAGTGACGGTCAGTGGGGACAAATGAAAGAAGAAAATTGCCCACTTGCATTGAGTGAGAAATGTCCCATTACATTGGTGGTTACTCAGAGGAATGCCTCCCTTACATTATTGGTCAGTGGGAAGAACTCCATTCCATTGGTGGTTATTGGGAGAAAAATATGCTCCCTTACATTGGTGCTTAGTGGCAGAAAGAATGTCCCGGTATTGGTGTTAGTGGAAGGAAGTATGCCCCAGCTTTGGTGGTAGTGGAAGATAAAATGCACCAGCATTGGTTTTAGTGACAAGGTAAATGCACCAGCTTTGGTGTTACTGGAAGCAAGAATGCTACAGCATTGGTGTTGGTGACGGAAGAGTGCTACAGTATTGGTATTAGTGGCAGAACGAATGTTCCAGCTTTGGTGTTAACAGAAGCTCCAGCACTGGTGTCAGTGGGTAGATACAGTAAATGCTCCAGCACTGGTGTCCATTACATTGGTGATCATTGGGAGGATAAAATGTTCTCAGCATTGGTGTAAGTGACAGCAAGAGCACCACAGTAATGGTGTTGGTGGTAGGAAGAATGCCTAAGCATTGGTGTTAACAGGACGGTAGATGCTCCAGAATTGGTGTTAGTGGAAAGATAAATGCTCCAGCACTGGTGTCCAATACATTGGTGGTCATTGAGATGATAAAATGTTCTCTTACATTGTTGCTTTGTGGAAGAAAGAATGGTATTGGTGTTAGTGGCAAGAAGTATGCCCCAGCTTTGGTCGTGGGAGAATAAAATGCCCTAGCATTGGTGTTAGTGTCAAGATAAATGTTCCAGCATTGGCGTTAGTGTTAGGAAGAATGCCGCAGCATTGGTGTTAACAGGAGGGTAGATGCTCCAGCATTGGTGTTAGTGGGAAGATAAATGCTCCAGCACTGGTGTCCAATACATTGGTGGTCATTGAGATGATAAAATGTTCTCTTACATTGTTGCTTTGTGGAAGAAAGAATGGTATTGGTGTTAGTGGCAGGAAGTATGCCCCAGCTTTGGTGGTTGTTGGAGAATAAAATGCCCTAGCATTGGGGTTAGTGTCAAGATAAATGTTCCAGCATTGGTGTTAGTGGTAGTAAGAATGCCCCAGCATTGGTGTTAACAGGAGGGTAGATGCTCCTACAATGCTGTTAGTGAGAGGATAAATGTTCCAGCACTGGTGTCCATTACATCGGTTGTCATTTGGAGGATAAAATGCTCTCTTACATTGGTGCTTAGTGGCAGAAAGAATACCCTGGTATTGTTAATGGCAGGAAGTATGCCCAAGCTTTGGTAATAGTGGGAGAAAAAAAATGCCTGAGCATTGGTGTTAGCTGCAAGGTAATTGTTCCAGCATTGGTGTTAGTGGTAGGAAGAATGCCCCAGCATTGGTGTTAACAGGAGGATAGATGCTCCAGCATTGGTGTTAGTGTGAGAATAAATGCTCCAGTACTCGCTTTGTCCTCTTTCCTCCCCACTGCTCCAAGTCTCCATCCCATTCACGCCTCACTGCTGAATGTATCCTCTTGAGCCAGCCCAGGCTGGTACCCCCTAGACCTAGGGGACCCCACCCAAGAACTGACAGTCTCCTCAGCACTCCATCTTCCACCCGACTCCTCTTTCGACCTGTCTCTCCCATATTTATGGGTCAGTCCACCACTCTACCAGGGCCTCCAAACCTGGGATTGGACGGACTCCCGTAAACATGCAGATTAGGTCTCCACCCCCTTCCTGCTTACCGACTTCTGGAAGGTTCTATCGTCCTCCAGAGTTAGGAGGAGGCGATAGAGCCACAACCTGTTACGTCACCCAGATGACCTGCAATAACCAGACCTCAATAATAGATTCACACAGTTACACAATGATTTTACCTTAAGTACACTACACTATTCTAGTAGCACACTAGAAGATGCTACATATATGCCAGTAATGATATGGCTACAAGCTATAGTTATATCCTGCCAGCATTAAAATCAGATTTTGGATTTTCCCATTGTTTGCATCTATTGACTCTAATATTCCTTGTAATGCAATGGTGAAAGCCAGTAGTTTTATGGAACATTGGTGAGCGAACTGTGTTTGCACTACTGTCTACAATTAAGGTAGACCTGCAACAGAATTATCTGCAAACATAAAAAATGTGAATAATGATTATCAGTTCTTGTCAATCAAGTAAGACATACAGTGAGGAACAGAAGTATTTGAAGACCCTGTGATTTTGCAAGTTCTCCCACTTGGAAATCATGGAGGGGTCTGAAATTCACATTGTAGGTACATTCCCACTCTGAGAGACAGATTTAAAAAAAAAATTCAGGAAATCACATTGTATGATTTTTGAAGAATTTTTTCGTCTTGCACTGCTGAACATAAGTATTTGAACACCTGAGAAAATCAGTGTTAATATTTGGTACAGAAGCCTTTGTTTGCAATTACAGAGGTCAAACGTTTCCTGTAGTTCTTGACCAGGTTTGCACACACTGCAACAGGGATTTTGGCCCACTCCTCCACACAGATCTCCTCTAGATCTGTCAGGTTTCGGGGCTGTCGCTGAGCAACACGGAGTTTCAGCTCCCTCCAAAGATATTCTATTGGATTTAGGTCTGGAGACTGGCTAGGCCACTCCAGAACCTTGATATGCTTCTTACGGAGCCACTCCTTGGTTATTCTGGCTGTGTGCTTCGGGTCGTTGTCATGTTGGAAGACCCAGCCACGACCCATCTTCAATGCTCTGACTGAGGGAAGGAGGTTGTTGCTCAAAATCTCACAATAAATGGTCCCATTCATCCTCTCCTTAATACAGTGCAGTTGTCCTGTCCTCTTCGCAGAAAAGCACCCCCAAAGCATGATGTTACCACCCCAATGCTTCACAGTAGAGATGGTGTTCTTGGGAGGCAACTTATCCTTCTTTTTCCTCCAAACACGACGAGTGAAGTTTAGACCAAAAAGTTCTACTTTGGTCTCATCTGACCACATGACTTTCTCCCATGCCTCCTCTGGATCCTCCAGATGGTCATTGGTAAACTTCAGATGGGCCTGGACATGTGATGACTTGAACAGGGGAACCTTCCGTGCAATGCATGATTTGAAACCATGACAGCGTAGTGTTCTACAGACAGTGACCTTTGAAACTGTGGTCCCAGCTCTCTTCATGTCATTGATCAGCTCCTACCTTGTAGTTCTGGGCTGATTTCTCACCTTTCTTATCATCAGTGATACCCCACGAGGTAAGATCTTGCATTGAGCCCCAGTCAGAGGAAGACTGACAGTCGTCTTTAGCCTCTTCCATTTTCTAACAATTGCTCCAACAGTTGATCTATTTTCACCAAACTGCTTGGAAATTGCCCTTTCCAGCCTTGTGGAGGTCCACAATTTTGTCTCTGGTGTCTTTTGACAGCTCTTTGATCTTGCCCATGGTAGTAGTTGGCATCTGACTGACTGTGGGGTGGACAGGTGTCTTTAAAGAGCTCTGACAGGTGCTACTCAGTTAGATTAATGAGTGGAGTAGAGGTGGACTTTTTAAAGGCACAGTAACAGGTCTTTGAGAGCCAGAATTCTTGCTGTTTCTTAGGTATTCAAATACTTATGTTCAGCAGTGCAAGACAAATAAATTCTTTAAAATTCATACAATGTGATTTCCTGAATTTTTTTTTAAATTCTGTCCCTCAGAGTGGGAATGCACCTACAATGTGAATTTCAGACCCCTCCATGATTTCTAAGTGGGATAACTTGCAAAATCGCAGGGTGTTCAAATACTTCTGTTCCTCACTGTATTTATGAAAGGAGGGGTATTATCTACCTTTGGCTACAACGTTGTTCACAAGGAAATTTCCCACAATGTATGTAAAGAGCTAAAGTAATTAATTGTATTTATTTTTGTTTTTTGTTTGAACTTAAAGGGCGTCTTTTTTTCCTAACCTGTGATCCAGTTACTTATTATTTATGATAAGCAATCCCTTAGCATCTACATCAACATCTTATAACATCATATAACATCTTCCAGGAATTGATTATGAAGGCAAATGTAACAATAAAAATGTGGGCAGACTATTTAATTCTATAGAGAGTCTATTAGTAAACTATTCTTCTTATAAAAGGACAGATTGGTAATTCTGTCGATATACTGTGCATATTTAAAATTCATTTTGTAAATCGACACTAAAACTGTTGGCGCTATATAAATCCTGTATAATAACAAATATGCGTTAATATGATGCGACAGAAAGATGTACACACTGTAACCCAATCTCATTATCCAACAAGGAAATGATTATCTGATTGTGCATGCTTATTATTATTTTTTTTAGCAGATTTGTGTACAGCAGGAATTAAAAAAATGGAAACAAAGCCAAATTTGTTGAGTGGTTTCCCTTTAAAGACATTTACAATACCCTCATTGACTAGTTTGTTGGCAAAAAAACCTGCTGGCAGCAAGTAAAATGTATTCTTTTGAATTCCTGAGCTTTTTATGTCTAGGTCCTTGATTTTACACCAATATATGCCAAAAATAAAAACACAGACTAATGGGATCCATGTGTTAAAATGTGAATACAAGTAATGTGTACAAAATGCTGTGTTTGTGCTGCATTCCTAAACTCACAGGATACCTGGGGGCTTTACACTGCTTTAAAAACAATACATTGTAAGCTCCCAATGCCAAATGTGTCTCTGTATATAGAATATGATTGTAACCTTCAGCCTATGGAAGATTTAATGATTTAAGTAAGTAAACACTAACAACTAAATCATCCCAGTGAGTATTTCACAGCTATGGACTTGAAATTTCTTGGAAAAAAATGGGCATCTACAGTACAAGATGTAACACACAAACTCATAAATGACTCTGGGTTATGAAGATCTTTACTGTGATGTGGATGAAGTTAGCATAATTATCTCTAGTACAGTTACTTCCATTTCCCCAGTTCCAGAAATTCTTTGGCTATCTGCATAGGGGCTCATCGAGGGCAGAAGCATGTTGGATGCATGCAACATAACACCATCTTCCCGTAGCTACCATGTCCTATCAGCTGATATATTTACTAAATGCCACCATGTTGTTAAAGACTTTCATTATGTCCATTTATGTGTAGCGCTACCCCCGCAGGAGATGCATGTGTCTTCCCCAGGCTTTCCCTTAGATTATCTCCTGCAGCCAAGCACACCACATTCCCTTATTCAAGTGCACACAACTTCCACTCGTTACTCCAATGATCAGTCTATGGGTTGTAGTTGTTTTGTTGTTTTATTTATTTATTTATTTATTTTAACTGGGATAGGGATGGGATATAGTTGGATACTCCAAATCAAACTATGCACAAATGAGGGCAGTTTTCTCAAAGTGGAACTGTGTAGCAGACTGTACAAGAATGGAGCAAAGTCCCTCTGTAGATATGCAGACTTAGTGGATAGTTGCTCTTCTGGACACCAGCCACTGTCCTCTCTATCTTACATCCAGCAGCTGACTATATAGATCCAGAGGGTGATTAAACAGCACAAGTCCCAGCATCCATGTAGAACAGTCTGTACTCACAAGGCCCTTGCTGCAGGTCACCTTCCTCCATGATACCTGACAGGATCTGTAGACATACCCCTCAGTCACCTCTCAGAAGCACCCTGGGTTTCAGCATTCTGGGCTTCCTGGTAGCATGGGACAGGGAGGCAGCCACCTCCCCTGGCTGGAGCTCCCTTCTCACAGGAAAAGGAAGAGGAAGAACCCAGATTACATGTGCTCACTGAATATAAATAGTAGTACTCTACATTCTTAGGGGCACCGCTTGCTGTAATTGGCTGGAACTACATCAATATTCATGCTCAGGGGCGGACTGACCATTTGGAAACTGCCCGAGGGCCCGGGGTCAGTAGGGGGCCCCATGAGATGCCCCTGGTACCTTTTTCATAGGTTTTTTTTAGTTTGGGCAAGGACACAGGGGCCCCATGATCCCCTATTGCCCGGGGGCCCCATGAGTTGTCAGTCTGCCCCTGTTCATGCTGATGATCTGCAGGGCTCACTCCTGTTCACTCAGAACCTTCCAAGGTCTCCTGGATACAGAAGAGCAAATGACAACAGCAGCAGCAGCATTGTGATCCACACAGGATCTCTCAAACAATTTTAACTTCCTTTTAAGCCTAAAAGCTGCTATGTTTCACCTATCAGTCTCCTGTTAAGCAGAAGATCACACTATGCTAAACTAGACTATGTACATCCTAGCGACCTTCCTAGAAGGGTGCTTTATATGTTATCAAAATCAAAATAATGGTATCAAAATTTTAATGCAGGGCAAATTGTTTAAATGTATAACTAAAGACAAAACTTTTTTAGTTTTGGAGAACCCCTGTCAGGTTTTTCTTTTTCTCTGCGTCCCTATTATGGATATCCACTCTCTCTGTTTGTCCTGTTTAGCATCAGAAGTAAAAGAAAATACCAAAATACCAGTAATAGGTTGAAATGTTCCAATGAGGGCACTAGTTCTGGTGACCCTAGTGACAGCCAGGGAACTTTTGAGGGATTTCCTCTCACGTCCTAGACAAGGTACTAGACAAGGGTACCCTTTGTCACAGATCCTGTATATTCTGGCAATGGAACATCTTCCTAATTCCATTAGAGTTAATCACTCAGTGAAGGGAATACAGATTGGTGAAATGGAATGTAATTGTGATTTGTTTTGAATCCGCAGATAGCATTCCAAGCCATGATGCAAGAATTTGACAAATTTGCCAAAGTAAGTAACTTCAAGGCAAATATAAATAACATGGAAGTACCTAACATGTCCTTATCTGCTGAGGTTGCTGATGCCCTCAAAAAAGGATTTTCTTTTTGTTGACAGAACAATGCTTTAAAATAATTGGGGATTTATCTCTCTACTTCGGAGGGGGATCTGTATGCTTTGAACTATCATTCGTTAAATATTTAGACACAACAAAAACAAGTCTGTCACTGTTTATTACTGTTTAAAATGGCAATTCTTCCTCATTTTCTATAAATTTTCCAACAGATTTCCCTGCAAAATTTTTTTTATAAAATCCAATCTCCTTTTCTGAAATACACTCACCAATTACTTTATTAGGTACACCTGTTCAATTGCTTGGTAACACAAATTGCTAATCAGCCAATCACACGGCAGCAACTCAATGCATTTAGGCATCTAGACATGGTGAAGATGACTTGCTGAAGTTCAAACCAAACATCAGAATGGAGGAGAAATGGGATTTAAGTGACTTTGAACGTGGCATGGTTGTTGGTGCCAGATAAGCTGGTCTGATTATTTCAAAAACTGCTGATCTACTGGGATTATCACACACAACCATCTCTGGGGTTTACAGAAAATGGTCCGAAAAAGAGAAAATATTCAGTGAGTGGCAGTTGTGTGGACGAAAATGCCTTGTTGATGTCAGAGAA
Source organism: Staurois parvus (assembly GCF_062004578.1). Lineage (NCBI taxonomy): Eukaryota > Metazoa > Chordata > Amphibia > Anura > Ranidae > Staurois > Staurois parvus. The sequence continues at coordinate 2,093,720 of NW_028318444.1, read as the reverse complement.
GAATGGACAGACTGGTTCCCGGTGATAGAAAGGCAACAGTAACTCAAATAACCACTTGTTACAACCAAGGTATGCAGAATACCGTCTCTGAATGCACAACACGTCGAACCTGGAAGCAGATGGGCAACAGTAGCAGAAGACCACACTGGGTGCCACGCCTGTCTGCTAAGAACAGAAAATGGAGGCTACAATTCGCACAGGCTTACCAAAATAGGACAATAGAATATTGGAAAAATGTTGCCTGGTCTGATAAGTCTCGATTTCAGCTCCAACATTCAGGTGGTAGGGTCAGAATTTGGCGTAAACAACATGAAAACATGGCTCCATCCTGCCTTGTATCAACCCTCCCTTGCTCTGAACTGCCTTTACTCTGAGATCTGACAGGCAACAGGAGCTGCTACTTTGTATGCTCAGAGGTACTTTCAGTAGTAGCTGCTGCTGTAGACATTCTAAGTGGATTTGGACCCCCCATATCCCCACTCCTTATTTATGCCCCTGCACAATACTGTAAATTACGAGAAAGTAACTTTTCCTATGTAATCAGCATGGCTCCTCTTCAGACCTGTGAATTCACCTGTGAGCTATTCCTAGCCAACTAGCTCTCTGGTTGCATGTGTTTCAAATAATTACACCATAGATTGTTGATTCAAGGAGTATATGATTGCCCTGGGGAGCGAGGAAGGAATTTTTTCACGGTTGGAGCTTATTGGATCATGTTTGTAAGGTCTTTCCTCTGGATCCACCGTGTCACACTCACACTTCCCCTCTGTATTCCTGCTTCTTCTGGCATTGGTCGTATGCCTTAATTTATGATTCTGTAAAAGTCAGAAGTATTATTTTATGTGACTTTAAGGGTTAGGGACTTTAGTTTAGATGCCTGTAAGTTCAAATGGCTAATATATGGAGCTGTAAATGCTTTCAACTTAGGTCAGAGGGTTAAAGTGCCAAAAGTTTAGAGTTGGGGGCTTTAGTTTATAGAGCTGTTAGGGGTGGGTTAGGAGTGGTACAAGGTAAAGCAATTGGAAGAAGCCATAGAAAACAATTGACAGCCATGATGTGAACACTGCAGGCGATGTTCCACCAATGTCCAACTGCAAGTGATTTGGCTCACCGTACACTTATAGGGTACAGTAGTAGTAATATTACATTTTAAATGTTGGATGGTATAATAATCAAATACACAAAATTGGTGATTTGTTTTATTTATTACAAGTACTTATATAGCACCGTCAATTTATGCAGCGCTTTACATATATATTGTACATTCATATCAGTCTCTAACCCTTAAGGGGCGTACAATCTAAGGTGGTTAAGTATTTTCAGATTTTCAAATATTTCCTTTGTTATTCCTAGTAGTGATGTGGTATTTTTTTTTCAATGTGGAGGCTGAATGAATATGAAACCTTTTTAAAAAGCTGGAGAAATTTGAGATATTTAACTGGTTGCCGTCAAGCCACAGTGTTTTTACTGCGGCAGGGTGGCACCGCTGTTCAGAATCACGTTTTTAAATATCATTCTGCAAAACAAGTAGGGGGTGCGCGCGAGGCGCACGACCGCCCTACCTGTGACGCTGATCATGGTCACGGGTGTCAATCACCGGGTCCGGGCCGGTCATTACCCGCCGGGTCCCGGCGATTAACGGCAATCACTGACAGGGAGCACGGCTGCAGTGTTTACACTGCAGCTCTGCTCCTTGTCAGTTCCGAGCACGCTGATCCTGAGAGAAGAGTTTATCTCTTGGAATCAGCGTGTTCCTGTGAGTCACACACCCCCCCTGCCACCTAGTAAAATACTCCCCCCACACAGTTAACCCTTTCATTACCTAAAAAAAGTTAACCCCTTCCTCCCCAGTGCCATTAGTACAGTGTCAGTGGGGTTTTTTTGCACTGATCACTGTATTGGTGTCACTGGGGATGTCAGTGACCCCTGACCCCAAGTCAGTTCCCCCCCAGTGTCAGAATGTCCGCTGCAGTCACGCAGTCCCGCCATAAGTCACTGATCGCCGCCATAAGTCGCTAATCGCCGCCATTATTAGTATAAAAAAAAATTAAAAATCCAGTATCTATACTGCCATTTGTAAATGAAAGAAGGCCGAGGGCTGGGCCCACAAATTCAGAGGGTACACGATGCCACACAGACAGCGGTTCTTTTAAAACAATTACGTTTACTGAACAGTTATAGTGATCATGTAGTTGAGCATACGTAAACAGAATGATAACAGCACATAACCATACAGTAAGAATAATACTGTCTAACACTAACCCCGTACTTGTGGACTTTTCCCCAATGTCCAGAAAGCAGCCTGGCTGCGCCTGAATGTTCCTCAGCAAGATATAACGTTGGGGTGCACCCTAAGTATTGCACAATACTATTTGTAATCCAAAGGAAAGTGGAGTGTGTCTCTTGTAACTTTATGGCATATCCAAAATGTCACTGACCACGTGTGGTGCGATGTGCTGCGGCAAAGCCGCACTTACAGTTCCCTGGCAGGCTCTTGGTGCTTTTTCCTGATCCACTCCAGAACCAGACCATACAGTCACTTGTTTCCTGGTCTCGTTGTGGTGAATCTTCCCTAGGTGCCGTCGCCAGATTCCACTGTGAGCCATAAATCCTCTTCCAGGCCCCACACAGATTCTCCAGATGTCCTCAGCATACATCAGCCAGACCCAGACTCCCTGTCACTTCCTCCTCTGCACCGGAACTCCTCCCCTTCCCATAGAGTTTGTGATGCAGTAAGTCATTTCTTAATTGCAGCCTCAAACCTGCATTTACAGTTCACTATGACCCTTCTGAGGGTCCTACTCGGCCCCTAAATTAGTATTCATTAAACTTTATAGGGTAAATAAGCATTTATTTTATCTTAGCAAAAGTCACTACAAAATCGATTCTTGTACTTTGCTGCCATCTACTGACCAAAGAGCATATTGCAGGCATATTACAGTTTAACATTACACACCAGTATTTCATGCCTCCACACCCTTACATAAAAGCTATAACTTTCACGTAAACCAATTAATTTACACGTATTGGGATTTTTTTTAGCAAACACATGTCGCAGAATACATTTTGGGCGAAATTTATGACGAAATTTGATTTTTAAATTTTTTTACTGGACATGTTTTATAGCAAAAAGTCTAAAATATAGTTTTTGTCTCAAAATTGTCAGCTTTTTTTTTTTTTTTATTGCGCAAAAAATAAAAAACACACAGGCGATCAAATACCACCGAAAGAAAGCTCAATTTTTGGGAAAAAAAGGGCATAAATTTAATTTGGGTGCAGTGTTGCATGACCGCGCAATTGTCAGTTAAAGTAAGGCAGCCACATAACACTAACCGCTTCTGTAACCGCTTCCTGACTGCCCTGTAGCAGAAATACTGCTACAGGGCGGCATGGGTGCACAAAATCACATATCTATCTATATATATATTTATATTTATATTATATATATATATATATATATATTTATACATGATTTGTGCTCCCGTGGTTTTTACGCCCCTCCCAGATAGTGTCAGATTGCCCGTCAGTACACCAGTCATCACATTTAACCCCTTGATTGCCAGGAAGACGCTCATGCACAATAAACCTCCATTGCTAGTATAGTGTCTGAACGGATCAATATCTTTGATCAGACCAGCACTATACCAGCGTTCACATTAGTATAGCATCCCCAAAAACGCAGCGTTAGCGGGATCAGCCCCAGCACCTGTTTTTAGCCCCTACGCTTCCCCCCCCCTTCTCCCCCAGCAAGTGCAGTGTCAGTAGGTCACTGTCACTTGATACATTGCACACAAAACCGCAGTGTTCGCAGAATCAGGCCTGATCTCTGTTAGCATTTGTCAGTAAATTTTGATGACTCTCATATGCAGCAGAGTGCCAGTACTAGTGCCACACTACCTTTTGGGGAACTGTCGAGTACTAGTGGCCTAGTACATCCTGGTCTTTCACATATCTCTTAGATAAGCTCCCAGGTATAGGTAAGCTATATTAATATAGCTTATAGGTACCTATAGGTTAGCTATAGGTATATAGGTAAGCTCCCAGGATCAGGCCCTCCTAACCCTCTTATATTGAACTGTATTGTTCTGTATTGTCTCCCGTTATATTGTAGCGCTGCGCAAACTGTTGGCGCCATAAATCCTGTATAATAATAATACCAGCACTGCAGTATGACTTGGTGATGTGGTGAGTCCCATAAGTGCAGTACAAGCTGGTGCGGTGGCGAGCACAAGTATTGTCCCGCAACCACAAAGAATTCGCACACAGGCCCGTAGAGCTCCTAGTATCCTTTACGGATGTGCTTGCAAATCAATCAAATTGACAGCCCACGAATTCTGCAGCACCCGTACTTCCCCCATTCACTGCCCAACCCGGAATTCAGTTGGAAATAGCAAATTTAACTACTCCCCTTGATTTTTGGAGCTGTTTTTCACGTAATATCTGTATGCGTTGATTGTGCATCAAAGCAATTTATATGCACAACAATTTATCGCATTTACATTTTTTTGGGGGCCTAACCCTCAACATGGGCATTACTAAAAAAAATGAATTGCGGTTGTATTGGTCCGCAGACCCGATTCATCATATGCCGTGTTCTCTGCTGCTATGGCCAGGCATAGATATGAGAGTATAATGTGTTCTATGCATTTCAATGACAATACATTCTGTCATCCTCGGGGTAACCCTGAATTTGACCGGCTCCACAAAATTCAGCCCCTCGCAAATCACCTTAACCAAAAATTTGCAGATGTCTATACTCCCCAGCAAAACATCTGCGTTGATGAGTCCCTCATTAATTTTTCTGACCGCCTTGCATTCAAACAATTTCTCCCCTGCAAGCGTGCTAGATATGGGGTCACGATGTAGAAGACCTGTGAGAGGACAACAGGCTATACTTATACGTTTCGGATTAACAAGGGAAAAGATAGTCACAAGGAGCCCCCATATGCCCAGACTACATGGGGAGCAGTGGCAAGATAGTTTGGGACTTGGTGTCATCCTTTTTCCATATGGGGTACCACTTATATGTGGACAATTTTTATTCAAGCGTGCCACTATTTAGACATTTGTACAATCTTGGAACTGGCGCTTGTGGCAAAGTGTGACCTAATGTGTGCCCACCATTAGAAGTGGGTGGATGCAGGGTGGTTTATTCTAATGGTAGGCATACCACACACTTTTTCTGGCAGAGATTTCTTCTCTTTTTTTCATTCAGTCCACAGGCTGCATTAAGAAAAAAAATAGAACACTATATACACCCAACAAGGATCAGCGATGTACTGGTACATCACTGGACTTTGAATGGTTATACCAGGATGATGCCTACAGCTGCAGGCATCATCCTGGTATCGTTTTTTTTCAGCCGGCAATCAGCTTTCATGTAAAAGCAATCCTAGTGGCTAATTAGCTGCAGGATTGCTTTTGCAAGCATCAGGAGATGATGCCTCCCTCCCCCGTTGCCTTCAACGGCCTTCTCGGGCAGTCCCGTGCCATCGGGGGAACCTGAGAAGGCAGCCAGTGTTTCTGCCAGCTGACCATAGAGCTGATTGGAGACCAGAGTAGTGCCAATAATCTCTATCGTGTAAGAATTCGGTAGCTACAAGCATTTTATCACTTCAGTTTTGCAGCATATAAACAGCGCCATTTGTAAATTGGGAAAGCATCTGATCACACCGATTTTGGTTTGATTAGATAATGTAAGGGCAGAGGAAATATCCAGAGTCTGATAGACCTCAGATTTCTAAAAAAATAATATATGACAAAAATATGCCCCTTTATCACTACCTTCTCGGTTCAATACAAGCATATCAGTAAAATTATTAATAAAAACTGGGATATTTTAAAATTGGATCCGGTACTTACTAAGATTCTCCCTGAGAAACCCCCCAGCCTCCCCTCTGATGATGTGCCTTAGCACGAAAGGCCTTAGGAGGAGCTGCACAGAGCGTGACGTCATTTTGCCGCCGGAGCCACGGCGGTCATCTTTTAAAGGGTCACATTTTATACCTGGATTACATTTGTGCTCGATTTTAGCATGTTTACTGCCCTGTCATTTCCTTAGATTTGAATAAAAACTTCAGTTTTGAGAAATACTACACTATCTTGGCACCTGTTCTTGGGCTCCTATGTGGAGCTGTTACGTCTACAGAACCAAGTCCTATGCCATCCAGCATCCAGAGGAGGGAGCCCTGTATGCAGGCTGAGCACCCATCAACCCTTAAGGGGACCTCTGGACCTAGCAGTATCTCATACCATAACCAGGCTGACTGGCCAGACCACAGAAGGATGCCCACCACCTGCTGACTACAGATCATCTAGGATTATTATTCCTACATGCGCATTATTCATGCGCTTCTGGTGAGTGCACACTTCTGCTATTTCAGTCACAATTTCCAGTGGGATAACTACCTCATAGGAAACTATAGCTGTCGAACTTTATTGATATAATTTATCTCATAAGGAGCCTTCCACTATAATATCCATTGAGCGCTGCACTTTAGTTATTTTTAGAATTGTAGTGCCCACCATTTTATTCACTAGGGTGTCTGCTTTAAAAAAATATATAATGTTTGGGGGTTTAAATTAATTTCCTAGCAAAAAATACTGTTTTTTTTCATGTGAACAAAAAGTGTCAGAAAAGGCTTGATCTTCAGATGGTTAGAAGAGTGAATGATGTGTGGCATAAACTTCTAATGCTGGGCATAAAATGCCCCCACCCCCCAAAATGACCCCTTTTTGGAAAGTAGACACCCCAAACTATTTTTTGAGAGGCATGTTGAATCAATAGAATTTATTTTTTTAACCACAAGTTTTTGGAAAATGACAAAAAAAAATATTTTTTTTTTTACACAAAATTGTCATTTAAATGATTTACTGCTCACACGTGCCATGGGTATATGTGGAATTACTCCCCAAAATACATTCTGCTACTTCTCCCGAGTATGGGGGTACCACATGTGAGAGACGTTTTGGCAGTCTAGCCAAGTACAGGACCCCAAAATCCAATAAGCACCTTCAGGCTTTTAAAGGGCTTTATTTCCTCATTACACTTCCAGACTACCTATCACAGTTTCGGAGGCCCTGAAATGCCAGGATAGCACCTGACCCCCCCAAATGACCCCTTTTTGGAATGTAGACACCCCAAGGAATTTGATAAGAAGCATGTTAAGTATTTTGCAGATCTCATTTGTTGCCACAAGTTTTTGGAAAATGAAGAAAAAAACAAAAACATATTTTTTCTATTTTTTTTTATATTTCAAAACCTTGTGAGAAAAAATGAGATCTGCAAAATACTCACCATGCCTCTTTTTAAATTCCTTGGGGTGTCTACTTTCCAGAAAGGCATCATTTGGGGGGGGGGGGGGGGTTGGTGCTATCCTGGCATGTCAGGGCCTTCGAAACTGTGATAGGTAGTGAGGAAGTTGCACCTTCAGGCTTTCAAAGTGGTCATTGGATTTCAGGCTCCTGTATGTGGCTAGGCTCCTGTCAAGGTCCTACCTTTTCCCAAGTGCAGCTTCATGTACTGGTGTCCATCTTGGGTTTCTGCAGAGCATGGTGGGAGTCTTTTATGCCTTCAGGTCTCTGAGGTCCATCCCCCAGAGGGGTGTGGCTGAGTACATATAAGCCTGTGATCCGCACATGCTCTTTGCACTTGTGTCTTGTGTCTTTGTGTTGCTACAGCTCTGTGTATACTCTCGTGACTCTTCTGGTATCAGACTCAGCTTGTGACTAGACCATTCTCTGTGTTTTCCTTTGATCTGACCTTCCATTGCTGAACCCGGCCCATGACCTGTGATTCTTGTCTACTGTTCTGTACTGTTTTGTCCCGTTGTTGTCGACCCGGCCTGCCTGACTACGCTATTGTCATTCCTACCAGCTACACGCCATTGGCGGCGGCCATTACCGCAGCCGGGGTGTCTCGGGGGCCACGACCTGGTTCCTGGCTGTGTCAAGTCTATCCCCACCATCAGGGGCCCTGGTGAAGGGCAGCCTGGGACTTAGACTCCGCGCCCTGAGGGACTTCGGTCTGTTGGTGGTGGTTGTCGTCAGTCAGTTCGTTACCCTGCCACTAGGCCTACCTGTCCGTTCCACAGCCCTGCCCTGACAGCTCCCAAAAAGTCTCACACATGTGGTATCCCCATACTCGATAGAATTAGCAGAATGTATTTTGGGGTGTAATTCCACATATACTCATGACTTGTGCGAGAAATAAATCATTTAAATGACAACTTTGTGTAAAAAAAAATTTTTTTGTCATTTTTCAGAAACCTGTGGAAAAAAATAAATTTTCTATGGACTCAATATGCCTCTCAGCAGATAGCTTAGGGTGTCTACTTTCCGAAAAAGGGTCATTTTAGGGTGTTTGTACTATCCTGGTATTTTAGCACCTCAAGAAATGTGATGGGCAGTCAGAAAGTAAAAGCTGTGTAAATTCCATTATCTATACCATAGTTTGTAGACGCTCAAACAAAGCAATCAATATACACTTATTGGGATTTTTTTTAACCAAAAACATGTAGCAGAATACATTTTGGCCTACATTTATGATGAAATTTTAGTTTTTTTGGATATGAGAAATGAGAAAATATTGTTTTTTTCAAATTTTTTTTTCTTCAAAACTTTTTCTGGTATACCACCAAAAGAAAGCTCTATTTGTGTGGAAAAAAAGGACATAAATTTCATTTATGTACCATATTGCATGACCGCGCAATTGTCCATTAAACTAGCGCAGCACTGTATAGCAAAAAAATGGCGTAAATTGCAGTATCTATACCTATATATATATAGTTTGTAGACGCTATAACTTTCACACAAAGCAATCAATATACACTTATTGGGATTTTTTTTACCAAAAACATGTAGCAGAATACATTTGGCCTAAATTTATAACTAACTTTGAGTTTACTATATATTTTTATAGCTGAAAGTAAAAAATATCATTTTTCTTCAAAATTTTCGGTCTTTTCTTGTTTATAGCATGAAAAATAAAAAGCACACAGGTGATCAAATATCACTGAAAAAAAGCTCTATTTGTGTGAAAAAAGGACGTACATTTTGTTTGGGTGCAGCATTGCATGACCACGCAATTATCAGTTGAATTAGTGCAGCGCCGAGTAGCAAAAAGAGGCCTGGTCATTATGGGGGGTAAATCCTGAGGAGGGCAAGTGGTTAATATTTACAAGTAGTTGGCAAGTTTCAGGCTAATCTGCTGCTTTTCACCAAGTTGATGTGCCAGAATAGCCTATGATGTGAATAGCAGGAAATCAAATTACAAACAGGTGAATGAGTCAGAAGAAAGATAAACCTACTCACCTCTGCTAGCAGATATGGATCTAAATGGGTTTTCAGCTAGACAGAATGCTTATGGGTAAAAACATTAACAACATATATAAAAGATAAGCCTATACACTTTTCTATGTTAAATGAAAATGTAAAAAAATGTACTATAATCCTTAATCCATATAGTTTAACCAGTTTTAGGGCTAGGGCAGGGGCGGACTGACAACTCATGGGGCCCCCGGGCAATAGGGGATCATTGGGCCCCTGTGTCTTTGCCCAAACTCAAAAAAGCCTTTGAAAAAGGTACCAGGGGCATCTCATGGGGCCCCCTACTGACCCCGGGCCCTCGGGCAGTGCCCGAGTTTCCAAATAGTCAGTCCGCCCCTGGGCTAGGGTTAGTAATAGTGCTTCCTAATACTGAGTTTTGTATGAGCTAGCAGCTCATCTTAACGCATAAAAAACAGACCTGATTCTTTTTTTTTTAACAATATGTGCATTGTGGTGCACTGTATTGTTGTTGCTTTGCTGTAAGGGGGCAATAGAATGCCATTCAAAATAAATGGTTTTACAATGCACCCCACTGCACTGCAGTTTGTGTGCTACCATGTATTGCAGTAACGTTTGATAAAGTGCATATTTTATTGCACAAAGTGTGGAAAGGCCCCTTAAGGAGAGACTGGAAATCAAACAAAAAAAGCCTTCACATTTTCTTTTTTGTTTATTTTTGAAAGCTGTATATTCACAAAATGAAAGTCCTGTCTGGGCCTATAACAATGTGCTTAATACACTTGGCTACGAGAAGAGTTTGGGAGATATTAACATGCAAAGCAGTACATGGGTAACCATACAAATTGTTCTAGACATAAAAGCTGGGCAGCTGCAATGTGTCTCTTGTGCTGAAGAAATTTATATTTTTACAAAACAAATGCATTTATCAGTGTATAAAGATATACCAAACCTTTCTAATAAGAAACAGCATTTTCATTTGTGGGGTTTTTTTTAAGCACAATTTAGTAAATAATATGTTATAAGTAGCATTATTTTTCTTCTATGCTTACAAATACAGTAGTCGCTAAAAAATAGGTGCTATTATTCTGGACACTGATCCCTTGGCGCAAACAGTCACAGAATCTGTCTGGTTGACATGGGTGTAAGTTTGACTATTCACAATGGTATGCCTTTCCGGGTATGACAAACTTTATGTAAACATAGATCCTCTGTATTATCTGTAAATAATCAGCTGTCTAGGTAACAGCATCCTTTCCCTCCCATTCATAGATATTCTGATTCTATTTCTGAAATATGCGAGGCTTCAAATATATCTAAGAAAATACTGTAGATTTCTCAAGAATATCTTTACTGCAAGATATTCTCATTGCATATTAACCAAAGTTATTTCAGGCGGGTCCTTGAGTCACTATATCAAGCACATTTGTATTATAGGCTATTTTGAATGCCATTTGGAAATGCTAACATATATTAACCAATTTCCGACCACCCTATAGCAGATATACATGGGTGTGCAAAGTCACGTATATATACAGGTCCAAGCAGGTGATTACACGTCGGCGCCCGGGGATTGCTGAGCATCTCTAACGGGGTGGAGAACTGTTTGTAAAACAAAACAGTTCTCCTCCCTGTCAGCTCATTGTCTGTAAAACAAAACAGTTCTCCTCCCTGTCAGCTCATGCACACAGCACAGCCATCCAAAGCAGTGCGATTATAGTGAAGCACAAACACAGGGCCCCATAGTAGAACACACCCAGCAAACAGTTAACCCTTTTATCGTACCTCATGTTAACCCCTTCCTGCCCAGTGCCATCAGTACAGTGCCAGTGCTTTTTATTGGCACTGATCACTGTATTGGTGCCACTGGGGATGTCAGTGACACCAGGTCAGTTCCACCCAGTGTCAGAATGCCCGCAGTCCCGTTATAAATCACTGATAACCTCCATTACTAGTAAAAATTAAAAAACAAAAATCCAGTGTCTATACTGCCATTTGTAAACACTATAACTGTCAAGTAAACCAATTCATTTAGACATATTGGGATTTTTCTTTAGCAAAGACATGTACCAGAATACATTTTGGCCTACATTTATGACGAAATTTGATTTTTTAAAATTTTTTTACTGGACATGTTTAATAGCAAAAAGTCAAAAATATTGTTTATTTCTCAAAATTGTCTGACTTTTTTTTTAAAGCACAAAAAATAAAAACCGCACAGGTAATCAAATACCACTGAAAGAAATCTCAATTTGTGGGGAAAAAAGGACGTACATTTAATTTGGGTGCAGCATTGCTTGACCGCTCAATTGTCAGTTAAAGTAACACAGCGCCGTAACGCAAAAATGGCCTGGTCAGGAAGGGGGGTAAATCTTCAGAAGGGCAAGTGGTTAAAAATTTATTAAATAAACACACTTAACTATTGTTCAATTTACATAGAAGCATATGTATGAAAGAATGTGCTAACAGGAAAAAAGGTTTGATGTCAGTAGCAGCCTTTCACCTTCCAATTCTCATTTCTGCACTGTAGTATTGAAAAGGAAACAAGGATTATAATTGGTTACTGTAGGTAAAAATAAAAATTTCTTCTCAGCACACTTCCATACATAGGCCCCTATAGGAGGATTCAAAACTTTGTGCTTGCTATAGCACAATGTAAAAAAACATGCATTTTAACACAGGATGCCCAAACATTGTAATGTGCTATATATTTGCATTGTAATGCATTGTCATTCATTCCGTAATGTCACCTACTGTAAATGCAGATATACTGCAAAAACAGACATACCTGCACTATTGCACACCACAACACACATGTGAATGCTCTGTGCATTGTGGCGTGTTGTGACGCACTGTTGTGCCAATAATAGTATCATGTGTTATTTTGTGTCTTAAGGCGAGTTGAGGACCCACTCAAAGTGAATGAGCTGCCCTAACGAAATGCGTGTCAGTGCATGAAAATGTATGTGTTAACACGCGTGCTTTAAAAAACTGTGACCTGGGCCTTCAAAGCTGCTTATAGAACAACAAACCTTGCATTCTTATTATGATTTTTCCACTAAGATGTACAGAGTTCAAACCCTAATCTATCCTTATTTTCATAGCACCAATATGCAAATTATCTACAAAATGTAACAAGGCCTTTTCAAACTTAAATAGTGATGGGCAAATGTGCCCAAGTTTGACGGAACATGGTAAAAATTCAACAAACCCGAACTTAGAGGCAAATCCTATTAAAGTCTATGGGGGGCAAATCTTGTTAATTTCTGGCCATTTTTGTGACTGTAGAAAAATTAATTTTAAAAACAGGCATAGACACCAGGGCACTGTCATGGGGAACATGTACCAATGCAAAAACGTATTTATAAACACCGTACTATGGGAAAAAGGTCCTATCAACATAAAAACATTTTTTTAAAAACCCCACAAAGGAAATTTAAACCCAAAAGTATTGAAACAAAAGCCCGCTTTTTTTTAAAACATGTTTTCACCCGGCCTATAGCAGATTGATGGCCGCGTCGGATGTTCCTCTCTGTGAGTGCCACTCAAGAGGCCGCTCAGCAGTGCGATCTGTCACTGGCTGTGTCCACCAGACACAGCTGATGACTGATCACTATACTGGCCCTCTGCCAGTGTCATGTGATTGCTGTGACCAATCACAGCAGATCACATGACAATTGTAAACAATGGATTGCTTCCTTTCATGCCATCCATTGTATACAATTGTGTTGTTAGCTGTGATTGAACACAGTGATCACATGGTGCAGACAGGGCCAATCACAGCCCATCTGTACCATGTGATTAGCTTTGGTCAATGACATCTAATCACAACAAAAGACACTGAATGAATCAGTTTCATTTAGTAAAACACTGTTTTGCTCTGGTCACAGCGTGTTAAAAAATTTTAAAAAATAGAAAAAAAAATAAATTTTATATATATATTTTTATATACTTTCACAAATCAGTGTAGTATTGGACTGGTGACAATATGTTAAAACAGATTGTGAAAAACATTTTTTGTACATTTCTTCACTTTCCAAAAAATTGTGACAAAAAAAATTACAAAAACCTCGCCATGCCTCTTACTAAATACCTTGCACAGTCTATTTTCCCAAAAGGGGTCATTTAAGGGGTATTTGTACTATCCTGGCATTTTCTGGCCTCACGAAATGAGATAGGTCATCGGTACATCAGGATTGATCGATTTTCAGATATATACCACAGTTTGTGGACTCTATATCTTTCCCACAGACTAAATGATAAATGCAAATTTGGGTTATTTTCACCAAAGTAATGTAGCAGTATACATTTTGGCCTAAATTTATGAAGAAAACGGAAAATTAAATGACAGATACTTACCATAATTTTCCTTTCCTGATGAGCTGATGTCAGCACAGCTGGGTGTCAGGAATGGACTCAGCACTGGTGGTGGGACTCGCCTGACGTGTGGGCTGCAGTACCAGAGCTGACCAGCGGGTGCTCTCAGCACTGGTGGTGGGACTCACCTGCCGTGTGGGCTGCAGTACCAGAGCTGACCAGCGGGTGCTCTTAGCAGCCAGAAGCTCACAATCAGCCAAACCTGGGGCTGATTGCAGAAAGATGTATATAAGGCATGACCAGGCCTGTGCTCTGGGCCTTGGTGTATGTTTTCCCATGAGCCTCTGTACCTAGTATCTTGAGTTCCTGCTTCGTTGCTGACCCGGCTTGATTCTGACCTCTGCTGACCGTCTCCTGTTTAACCCCTGGCTTGCCTGACCATCCTTCTGTCTGATCCCCTGTACCGCGCTGTCTGTGAGTTACTGAACCCGGCTTGTGACCTTGACTATTCTCTGCCTGCTCCTTTGGTACCTTGCTGCCCGCACGTTGCTGACTTGGCCCGTCTGACCACGCTAACTACTCTGCCATCCATCCATCCTGCACGGATCCAGCCGTACCTGCACATACCTCTGGCGGATCCCTCTACCACTAGCAGGTGTATTCAGGGGCCGCGACCTGGTTCCTGTCTGCTCCAAGTCCATCCCCACCATCAGGGGCCCTGGTGAATAAGCAGGCGGGGACTTAGACTCCGCGCCCTGGGGAATCCTGTCCTGGGGACCACTAGAGGTACCACCAAACGGTCATTACAGAACCCTACGGCCGGCCTGACCGTTCCACCTCTCCAGCCCTGACTACGCCTGTGTTCCTGCACCTCCTAAGATTAGTGGAAGGTTGGTTTGCTCACTGTGCGTTTATATATATATATATATATATATATATATATATATATATATATATATATATCTGGAAGGTTGGTTTGCTCACTGTGCGTTTATATATATATATATGGGTGGCTAATAATAAACTGTATTATAATGTACCTGAAACCTGCGTTTCCCTGTGTCAGTCCACACCTTTCTGGTCATTCCTAGATTCCTGACATCACACCAAGGCCTTTCCTGACCAGAAGTGGCTGCACAGGGAAGCCATCTTGACTTGTTGTGAAGGATGCATCCTGATGAGGTTATATATTTGTCTATGCTAGTCTTTGATGACAGAGAATATGCCTATCAGACTCTGCGGGAGTATTAAGGGATCAGCTACTAGAGTGCATACGGGTCGCTCATTCCCTAGTAGGTCAGGTCCTAGAGCTCTCTGAGGTGCAACCATTGATTCAGGCTTGTGTTGAGTTGGCTTCATCTAGTACCCCTGAAAGCAGGGATGACTTCCTTCCTCCATTCAGGGCGAGTCAAATAATATCACTGGTATGGTTGTTGGAGGATGATCCAGATTGCTTCTTGGAGCATTATTCAGCATGTTCACCACATGTGCTAAAGAAGTGTATAAACGAAGTGCAATCTTTGACCAGACAGGCCTTGTGTAAGCTGAGCGTTGTTCAACCCTTACTGCAGACATGGTCAGACTTGTTACACCCAGCCTCAATCAGCTTGCAACAAACCAGTCCTGTTTCTCATCTTTCCTCTGCTCAAAGCTCTTTTCCTGCATTCCCGACAGCACCCCCAGTGACAGCCCCCCCAGTGACAGCCCAGTATACCCTGCTATCTACCACATGTCAGTACCCTGCTCCCACTCGCTGTACCATCGTGCCAGTCGACTCGGTGCCAGTTGACTCGGTGCCTGCTGTCGTGCCAGTTGACTCGGTGCCAGTTGACTCGGTGCCAGTTGACTTGGTGCCCGCTGTCGAGCCAGATGACTTGATGCCTGATGATTCGGTGCCCGCTGCCGTGCCAGTTGACTCGGTGCCCACTGCCGTGCCAGTTGACTCGGTGCCCGCTGTCATACCAGTTGACTCGGTGCCAGCTGACTCGGTGCCCGCTGTCGAGCCAGATGACTTGATGCCTGATGATTCGGTGCCCGCTGTCGTGCCAGTTGACTTGGTGCCCGCTGTCGTACCAGTTGACTCGGTGCCAGTTGACTCGGTGCCCGCTGTCGAGCCAGGTGACTTGATGCCTGATGATTCGGTGCCCGCTGTCGTGCCCGTTGACTTGGTGCCCGCTGTTGTACCAGTTGACTCGGTGCCAGTTGACTCGGTGCCCACTGTCGTGCCAGTTGACTCGGTGCCCGCTGTCATGCCAGTTGACTCGGTGCCAGTTGACTCGATGCCCACTGTCGTGCCAGTTGACTCGGTGCCCGCTGTTGAGCCGGATGACTTGATGCCTGATGACTCGGTGCCCGCTGTCATGCCAGTTGACTCGGTGCCCGCTGTCAAGCCAGATGACCTGATGCCTGAGGACCCAGTGCCCGCTGTTGAGCCACATGACCTGATGCCTGATGACTTGGTGCCCGCTGTCGTGCCAGTTGATTCAGTGCCCACTGTTGTGCCAGTTAATTTGGTGCCTGCTGTCGAGCTTGGTGACCCGGTACCCGCGGTTCTGCTAGATGGCTCGGTGCCCGCTGACGTGCCCGGTGACTCGTGCCCGCTGTCGTGCCAGATGACTCGGTGCCCGCTGACGTGCCTCTGCCCGTTGCACAGCCCGACATGCCAGCCCCTGATGTCCAGCTAAACTGGCCAATAACTGATTCCCAGCCTGCTCCTGGAAATCCTGTGCCCAGTGACCTGCCTTCCTGGGTTCTCCTACACAAAGAGAGGTCTACCAGCAGGAAACCCAGCCGGCCGGTTTACTCCGGCAGTTGGATATTCAGCCAGTTACCTGACCCGGGCGGTGGAACACTTTGCCCACTAAGGACTGTCTGGAGCGTCCTGAGGCCGCTCCTTGAGGGGGGGGGGGTACTGTCAGGAATGGACTCAGCACTGGTGGTGGGACTCGCCTGCCGTGTGGGCTGCAGTACCAGAGCTGACCAGCGGGTGCTCTCAGCACTGGTGGTGGGACTCACCTGCCGTGTGGGCTGCAGTACCAGAGCTGACCAGCGGGTGCTCTTAGCAGCCAGAAGCTCACAATCAGCCAAACCTGGGGCTGATTGCAGAAAGGTGTATATAAGGCATGACCAGGCCTGTGCTCTGGGCCTTGGTGTATTTTTTCCCATGAGCCTCTGTACCTAGTATCTTGAGTTCCTGCTTCGTTGCTGACCCGGCTTGATTCTGACCTCTGCTGACCGTCTCCTGTTGAACCCCTGGCTTGCCTGACCATCCTTCTGTCTGATCCCCTGTACCGCGCTGTCTGTGAGTTACTGAACCCGGCTTGTGACCTTGACTATTCTCTGCCTGCTCCTTTGGTACCTTGCTGCCCGCACGTTGCTGACTTGGCCCGTCTGACCACGCTAACTACTCTGCCATCCATCCATCCTGCACGGATCCAGCCGTACCTGCACATACCTCTGGCGGATCCCTCTACCACTAGCAGGTGTACTCAGGGGCCGCGACCTGGTTCCTGTCTGCTCCAAGTCCATCCCCACCATCAGGGGCCCTGGTGAATAAGCAGGCGGGGACTTAGACTCCGCGCCCTGGGGAATCCTGTCCTGGGGACCACTAGAGGTACCACCAAACGGTCACTACAGAACCCTACGGCCGGCCTGACTGTTCCACCTCTCCAGCCCTGACTACGCCTGTGTTCCTGCACCTCCTAAGATTAGTGGAAGGTTGGTTTGCTCACTGTGCGTTTATATATATATATATATATATATATATATATATATATATATCTGGGTGGCTAATAATAAACTGTATTATACTGTACCTGAAACCTGCGTTTCCCTGTGTCAGTCCACACCTTTCTGGTCATTCCTAGATTCCTGACACTGGGTAAGGGCCCAGCCCCCCATGCTTCCAGGACCTAACTCATAAATTTGAGCCCACCTGTAGCCTTGGCATTCAGTAACTAGTCCTACCAAGCTGGGTGGGAATTGTGCTGACATGGAGCTTGTCAGGAAAGGAAAATTACAGTAAGCATCTGTCATTCAATTTTTCCGTTTTCCTGACAGTTCCATGTCAGCACAGCTAGCAACGAACAAGCAACACAGGAGGGATAATGCTACACACTCCTCAATTCTGGCTAAAAGCAGAAGCCAGGATGCCTCTGCCAAGCTCAACTGTCATTAAGACTGCTTCTATACAGTAATGAGCCATGAACTTATATATACTGGCGCCCATGTAGCTCCCTTGTCTGGGAACACTCAACCTACTGCCACTCACAAGTTGAGACCCTTCAAGTGGACATTGATGCTATTCCCCTAGCACAGCCAACTCTTTCAAATTGTAGGCCAAGGAGATGAGCTTCAGTAACCAAGAGGCAATCTTGTTGGAAGCTGCAAAATCATTACATATTCCACCTGGAATGACAAACAAGTGCTCCGACTTCATGATTCCAGATGTCACCTTTATGTAACATTTTAAAACTTGGCCCACATCTGATGGTCTAACTTCTTGGGCACTCCCCAAGAGGGATGTAGGAAGGACAACTTTTTGTGTGATATGGACTCTGATAGGCTACGTAGGCACTCTTCTGGTTGATGTAATTGCCACCAGGAAAGCGGTTTTCAGCAAGAGGTACCACAGGGGGCTACTTTGATTGAAGGCATCTGATGCAAACAAGTCCAACACCAATGCAAGATCCTACTTCACAAACAACAATCCCCTAGGTAGGTTTCAACCATGTTGCTCACTGTACGCCAATAAAGGCAGAGATGGATGAAATGTGGGCCCATAGAGTACTTATGCATAAACCTAAATCAAGCCTCACCTGCAGAAACTTCAGAATGTGACAGACTTATGAAGAGCCCAGTGTAAACCCTTGATCAGCAGTAATTCTGAGAATTTATGTCATATTCTACTATAGGCACTGTTAATGCGGTTCTTCTTTGCTGCCATAAGAGTATCCACAACCTTTACAGAGCACCCGAGAACTATTAGCCTCTGCCTCTCAAGACCCAAGTCATGAGCTTGAGCCTTTCAGGTGTTGGATGAATGGGACTTTAGGGAAGATCTGATCTTACCAACAGAGGGAATGGATCCTTGACACTCATTAGGAGGAGCGGAGGGTACCAAGGCTCCTTCGACCAATCTGGGATCAAGACCAGAACTATCACCTTCCCCTGTCACAGCCTCAGCAGGAAGCTGAAAATCATAGGGAGAGGCAGAAAGGCATAAGCTGTCCTGGAGATCCATTCTGCCATCAACACCTCCACCCCAATTGCTTGTGGATGCTGTACTATGAAATAGAACTTTGGCAACTTGGTGTTCACCGAGCATGTGAACAGGTCTACCTCTGGAAGAAATTACCAACCCCGTTAGTTCTCAAAAGACTTGCTGCAGTCTGGACTGTTCATTGTCATCCAGGATTGTCCTGGACAAATACTTTGCCTAAAGATTGTTCTGACCGGGCAAATAAGCCACAGATAGCTGCAGGATATTGACTTGGGCCTACTCTAGAATCTGAGAAACTTCCTTTAGGAGGGAGACACTGAGTGCACACTTGTTTCCAGATGTAGGCGGCAGACTTTGTGCTGTCTAACTTCACTATGACAGGTCCACCCTGGATGAACTGACTGAAATCTAAGCCTGAAATTCTGTTCTTAACTCCAGGATGTTGGACACAATCTTCGACCCTTGAAAAAGGCCATTGGTCCTTAGCCAATTGCTCATGAATTAGGGCTCTCCAATTACTTTGCTGATGTCTGACTGCACCACCAGTCACCAAGTCGTCAGATGCGAATTACATTGCAGAAGATTCTACTTCTCCAACCACAAGTTTAAGCTCATTTTCATACAGGGTGTAATACATATCTTCTGATCTTGGCCCTCTGACTGCTACCAGTCTAGAAACCTGACTTGAAAGGGGGTGAGAGTTCAATTGAGCATACATGACCTGCTGGAGAAAGGAGATTTATGTGGCCAAATCTGAAATGTGAAGGATGAAAGATCTCCCAAATATGGCCTGAAATGCTTGCCTTAAAGGACAATGTGTCCGTCAGCTAAGCTGTACCTATGTTCAAAGAGGAGCCACCAAGTGCCCATAACACATTTATGTATGGCACAATCCCCAAAATACCAGAAAGCATCCTGACATTCTTGGATTATGTGCTGGCTTTTAATTTGACTCCCAGCCAGAAATGCAGAAGCTACCCTCTCTGGAGTGAGTGTGGAAACTGACTCTTCGACTTTAGTCTCCTTTAACTCAACAGACAATCTTGAGGCAGGAAGCCAAACTGACCACGATTAATTTAGGCTTCACATTATCAGATCAGGAACAGTGCAGTGATTGAGTATGTCCTTGAAGGCCACAGCATCTTCTAATGGTAAGGTCATGTATTTAGCCAATCCCATAAGGGACACACTTACCAAAGGGGTGATTCAAAACCCTTGAAATCCTACTGTGACAACATGCTCCCATCTTGTAGAATGAGCGGTTGATTCAGTCACCATAAGGGAATTGTCAAGCCGTCCTCTGGAGGTCTTTAAAATACTTCCACAGCTTTGCTTCTATTTAAAGGCATTCCATCGACCTTAAAAAAGGAATCAAAAACCTGGACGAAGGTCGTCCTCCTTTTCTTGTTCAGAAGGCAAAAAAGAGGATTGATTGGCTTTAAAAGGCTCTGAGACCAATTATAATGGCCCTAAAAGGAAGACTGGACCTTGGCAGAATAGATGGCTCTTGCAGAAAGTGAATTCAGCAATTCCCGTGGAGTATCTTGACCACATACTTAATTAATTGTGACAACTTGGTTGTCTACTTGAACAAAGTAGGAATCAGATAGTTGTGTTCATCCACATGTTCTTTGGATGAATCTGACAAGGGTGGACTTGCCTGAGAAGGTTCTGAGACTGCTGATTGGCAGAATATATGACCCCTTCACAAGGTGAGTGGAAGCAACTCCTTTAGAATGTATTTACCACATGGTCAACGAATGTGATAACTTGTTAGGTGTCAACCTCTTTATCCCTGGCTGCCTGAATCAGCAGGGTTCATACAGTCAATGCTCATCCGACTCTACTTTTGGAAGAGTCTGAAGAGGATTGTTTGCCTGAAAGGCTAGGAGACTGCTCCTTGATAGAATAGATAACCTCTTTGCAGTGTGAGTGGAAACACTCCTTTAGAATGTATTAGCCTCATGTGACAACCTGTTAGGTGTCATCATCTTTATCCTTCGCTGCTTGAACAAAACGGTTCATGCAGTCATGTCCGTGCACATCGTTCTCTTTAGAAACTCTGAAGAGGGATGTTTCGCCTGGGAAGACCAGGCAGCTTCTCATTGCCAAAGCAGATAAGTCTTTCAAAGGGTGAGTGGAAACCACTCCTTTAGATTGTATTGATAATGTGTTTATTGAAAGTGAAGATGTCATCATCTCTATCCCTGCCTGCTTACACCAGCAGGATACATAGTCATGCTTGTCTGCATCTTCTTCTTCAGAGTCTGAAGATGCTGTCTTGTCTGGCACAGCTATGAGACTTCTAATTGCCAGAGCTATGAGACTGCTCATTTTTAGAACACATAACCCCTTCAAAGGGTGAATGGAACACTTGCACTCATGTTCATCTCACAGTCATGTTCATCTCAAAGTCATGTTCATCTGTATCTTCTTTTTTGAAAAGTCTGAAGAAGGTTGTTTTGCTTGGGAAAGCTCTGAGACTGCTCATTGCCAGACTAGATAATCCTTTTACATGGTTTTGCTTGCTGCTTAAAGCAGCTAAAAAAAACCCAAAACGTTCATTTAGTGAAGTAGAAAATAGCTTGCTAAGTAACTAACAGTTACTTAGTAAAGGGTTAAACACTGCTAGAGGGATGCCGATACTGCCGCTTTCAACCACAGCCCTGAAATCACCAGGTGGTTAATGAACCAAACCTTGCCCTGCCAGAGAACAAGACATGATGATAATGTTTTGTTAAGAAGAGAAACTTATGCAGGCCATAGATGGGGAGAAAAACGGCAGATTTTTCTTTTAAAAAACGAAAATTCGGTCGTTCAAGCGGCCGACGTTACCATCAATGGTAAAAAAAATCGGCCGATTTTCATCCCTTCTACAGCTGGCAAAAAGTGTCCCTGCAGAGAGCTCTGCTATTTCTGACAGTTCTCTGACAGTTCCTTCACATTTACAGCGGTTGAAACATTGTATCTATTTGTTTCCATTTAGGATACAGATGTTTTTATTCGGAAACAAATAGATACATTGTTGCAACCGCTGTAAATGTCAAAGAACTGTCAGAGAACTGTCAGAAATAGCGGAGCTCTCTGCAGAGACACTTTTTGCTGGACTGGAATTCTTCTTATTTTCATCCTACTTCTTCTTCTTCTTCCTCATCCTCATCCTCTTCTTCTTCTTCATCCTCATCCTCTTCTTCTTCATCATCATCCTCATCCTCTTCTTCATCTTCATCCTCATCCTCATCCTCTTCTTCATCCTCATCCTCTTCTTCATCATCCTCATCCTCTTCTTCATCATCCTCTTCTTCTTCATCATCCTCCTCCTCCTCTTCTTCTTCTTCCTCATCCTCATCCTCTTCTTCTTCATCCTCATCCTCTTCTTCTTCATCCTCATCCTCTTCTTCTTCTACATCCTCATCCTCTTCTTCTTCGTCCTCGTCCTCTTCTTCTTCATCCTCATCCTCTTCTTCTTCTTCATCCTCGTCCTCATCCTCTTCTTCTTCTACTTCTCCTTCCTCTTCTCCTTCCTCTTCTTCTTCCTCCTCTTCTTCCTCCTCTTCTTCCTCCTCCTCCTCTTCTTCTTCTTCCTCCTCCTCTTCTTCTTCCTCCTCTTCTTCTTCCTCCTTCTTCTTCCTCCTCCTCCTCTTCTTCTTCTTCTTCCTCCTTCTTCTTCTTCTTCTTCCTTCTTCTTCTTCTTCCTCCTTCTTCTTCCTTCTTCTTCTTCTTCCTCCTTCTTCTTCTTCTTCTTCCTTCTTCTTCTTCTTCCTCCTTCTTCTTCTTCTTCTTCCTTCTTCTTCTTCTTCCTCCTTCTTCTTCTTCTTCTTCCTTCTTCTTCTTCTTCCTTCTTCTTCTTCTTCTTCTTCCTTCTTCTTCTTCTTCTTCTTCTTCTTCTTCTTCTTCTTCTTCTTCTTCTTCTTCTTCTTCTTCTTCTTCTTCTTCTTCTTCTTCTTCTTCTTCTTCTTCTTCTTCTTCTTCTTCTTCTTCTTCTTCTTCTTCTTCTTCTTCTTCTTCTTCTTCTTCTTCTTCTTCTTCTTCTTCTTCTTCTTCTTCTTCTTCTTCTTCTTCTTCTTCTTCTTCTTCTTCTTCTTCTTCTTCTTCTTCTTCTTCTTCTTCTTCTTCTTCTTCCAGGTCACTGCTCATGCGCAGATTTTTTTATCTGCAAAAAATCGGCCGATTTGCCCACTAATTGCCGCGAAAATCGGCCGATTTTTTTCCAACTTTACAGAAAAAAAAAACGGCCAAAATACCGAAAAACGGCCGACCAAATAGCCCACTAACGATCCGAAAATCGACCGATTTTATTTTCGGCCAAAAAATCGGCCGATTTTCGACCCATCTATGGCCTGCATAAAGGTAGGAATCTGCAACAGAATTACAATAATATTCTGCAATATAGACAAAGAAACTGGAGAGCACAAAAAGGTGCAGAACCCTTTTTTTTTTTTTTGTCTGCACTAGAATTAGATTGCATGGGTTTTCACACCCATGTGATCCAATTTTGCACATCACACCGTGTTTTGTGAATCGATTTCGTGGTGTAGTTACCTTAACATACACACCTGCAGCAGTTCACATGAAGTGTGATGCGGTGCGGATTTCATACCACTTTCTGTGCGAATTCTGCACCACATCAGTGTGAGCGCAGGCTAGACACTGGCACTGCGCAGGTGTGCGTGCCTAGGAGAGACTCTGCTGACACCGCTGCGCACTTCACATGGACCCAGCATAAACCAGACAAGGCTGTTAGCTGTGATGAAAGCTGCCCTGAGGACCAGCAGCAGGGCTCCCCAGATTATGGGTCATTTAGGCAATACACTAGGGACCACGTCCAGCTGAAACCCACACACATGGACGGACAGCCAGCCCGCCCATTAGACCAGCCAGGTAGAGGAGCACATCTAGGTTCTGCACATGGGAGGAATGCCAAGGCTGCAGGTGGGTAAAATTTATGAGTTAAGTCCTGGAAGCATGGGGGGGGGGGGGCCCTTACCCAGCTGTGATGACATAGAGCTGTCAGGAAAGGTTATTTATTTGCAAAACTTTATAACATAAACAAATAAAAACTTGGGTTTTTTTTCCATATTTTCAGTCTTTGCTTGTTTATTTTGCCAAAAATAAAAAACTCAACGATGATTAAATACGAATAAAAGAAAACCCTATTTTTGTGGAAAAAAATTATAGAAATGTAATATGGGTACAGTCTTGCATGACCACGCAATTGTCATTCAAAGTGTTACTGTGCTGATAGCTGAAAATTGGCCTGGGCAGGAAGGGGGTGAAGTGTTGAAGTATTGAAGTGGTCCTGAAGATGGCCTTGCAGGAAAAAAAAAAAGTATGAATAAGTAAAAAAAAAAAAACAGTTTAACCTAACAAAGTAAAATATACCCCCCCCCCCCCCCCCCGTGCTCCAACAAACAAATACCCAAAAAAAGGAAAGCCTTGCAGCAAAAAAAAATTATTATGTAGAGGACAGAAGCTAAAAGTGAACGCTGACCTCAAATCCACCACAAAATATCATGAAAGACAAAGCCCTAATAACAACAAAAATGACAGTAAAGGGATTGTTTGCCCAAAGAGCTAGCAATCAATTTCTAATCTGTCTCTATGCAGTTTCATAGCTTTCTCTACACTTTCCCAAAAACAGCTTCCAATTCACTGACACTAAGGCCATTCTGTGTCTTCCCCCCTTCTTTTAGTGAATGGGCTGACTTATCTAAAAGCCCACTTTTTAGCTATCGAAGCCTACTAGTCATAGTTCAAAGGTCATGCACCTTTTAATGTGTTTAGAAGATTTAATTTAAATGTTCTGTTGGGCTTTAATTTACTGAGGAGAAAATATAAGCATACAGTGAATAAAGAGGTGGGCAACCAAAAAGGTCAACACTAATAGGTGGAAGTTCTGAATGTATGGTTGGCCGAGGGGTATAATCCATCACTTTGCATAACACCACCACTATCTTAAAATAAGGGATAAACTGACATTTTTCTGGGGATTTGCAAGGGAAGCGAGACTTGCAGATACTTTCTGTTTTTAAAAAAGCTTCAAACTGTAAAGTATAAGTTTTTTTGGGTTCTTTTTAGCCCACCTTGCAATAACCTGTCTGGTTATATGGTCTTGTTTTTTCCAAGCCCTACTCCATAGAAGTCATTGTTGTTGATTTACTATCGAAATAGAGCATGTCACCTTAATAAAGTGAATTTTCACTTTGCAAAGGAATTTTATCTTAGCTTAGTGAATGAAGTGACATTTACTTAGAATGCAAAAACATGTGCAAGAAAAATTTAAAAGCAGGATTGTTGCTTGCACATAAATAGATGATAGAAGTCAGCAAAACTTGACGTCATTCACAAGGCAGGCCATAAACGATGCACAAATCGCTCAATTTCCCCATTAACACAGGCATTGGTTGATAATGCCAATATTCAGATAAACGTAAGGGGGCAACACACCTCTGAATGTAAAGTTGTTATCAATGTGCACAATTTAATGTGAGTGTATAGAGATACATTTTAACCCCTTCACGCCTAAGGGTAAAACAAATCGAAATGCCTGAGCACAATTTTGCAATGTTGACATGTGTTAGTAAAACCGTACATATCATCACAACTACTTTGTACATCCAGGTGAATTATACTTTGTTTTTTTTTTCCAGGACAAATTGGGCTTTCATTTGGTGGTAAATGGTAATGGTTATCTCCTGATTTGTGTTTATTATCAAAAGAAAACTGGCCCAAAATAGTAAAAGTTTTTTTTTAAATTTAGCTGTGTTTCTTTTTACTACCATAACCTACCACCAAAGTACAACCCAAAATACATTTTCCAGCTCTTGACGATTGCAATATCGTGTATGTTATTTGTTGTTTGTACCCATAGTACAGTCCAGAAACAATAGGGCACATTTTGTTTTTGTGGGTTTTTTTTTTCCTAAAACACACTGACATTGACACTAACTGACACCAATTTTTTTTTTTAATCCTGACCTTTGACCCTGACCTTGACCCAAACACTAACCCTGTCACTGAACTAGATCAAACCTTGATCTAGGTATTTTTTCTTTAATGTTTTTAATTATCTTTTTTTTTTTTTACAAACATTTTTTTCCCCTCTATGCCAGGAGTTAGAGAGATACAATGTATCTCTCTCCTCCATTCATAGAGAGAAAAAAACAAGGGAGCCGGTCACTGTGCCAATCAGAGGCTATCACAGCGATCATGTGACCCGGACTCAGGAGTCCCAGGTCCCGATCGTTAGAAAAAAAGCCCAGTTCTGTGAGGCCGCATATTTGTGTTATGTCGGCATCAAGGGGTTACATAAAATAATGGTTTTAAGCAGTTTAGCACTATGATGGCTGTTTTATCCTTGAGCACACCCTTGTGAGAAGAAAATTGCATAACCTGGAGCAAGATCCCTGACAAGTGGAGGAGTATGGGGAATCCATTAAAGACATTCAGCCATTGATAATAAACCCCAAGGGGAAAGGTGCAACTAGACCTGGCAGTGGGTCTAATATAAAGGTGAGCGCATATAGTGGCTGGTGCCGGACACATGTGGGGTTATTTACTACAATGACATGGTGCAAAATCTGGTACAACTGTGCATAGAAACCAATCAGCTTCCAGGTTTTATTGTCAAAGCCTAATTGAACAAGCTGAAGTCAGAAGCTGGTTGGCTACCATGCACAGCTGCACCAGATTCTGAGTGCTCCAGTTTTAGTAAATCTCCCCCACAGTGTTTTGAATGGTAAACAGAAGACACACCAAGAGTGTTATCACAGACTGATTTTACCTGGATATACACGGCAATTGTTAACCACTTGCCCTCCAGAGGATTTTCCCCCCTTCCTAACCAGGCCATTTTTCACGATATGACACTGTGTTACTTAAACTGACAATTGCGTAGTCATGCAACACTGCACCCAAATGAAATTTATGTCCTTTTTTCCCACAAATGGAGCTTTTTTTTGGTGGTATTTGATTGCCTGTGTGTTTTTTATTTTTTGCGCTATATAAAAAAAAGACCAACAATTTTGAGAAAAAAAACAATATTTTTGACTTTTTGCTATTAAACATATCCAGTAAAAACATTTTTAAAAATCAAATTTCATCATAAATTTAGGCAAAAATGTATTCTGCTACATGTGTTCATGTCTTTGTTAAAAAAATACATGTAATTTAATTGGTTTACGTAAAAGTTATAGCATTGTACAAATGGTGGTGTGTGTGTGTATATATATATATATATATTATTTATTTTTTTTTTTTATACTAGCAATGGCGGCGATCAGCAACTTATATCCAGTGGTGTGTTTAGGTTTTGTGCTGCCCAAGGCAACACAAAAATTGTGTGCAAACCCCCCCCCCCCCCATATGTGGGTCTCTCCCCTCTCCCTCCTGTCGTCCACACACAGTAGGATTACCACCCCCACTTCCCCTCTCCCTGCTCCAGGCTTTCCCCTGGTCTCAGCTCTGAGTGCGGGTGGGGGAAGGAGCTCAGCGGCCACTCAGGAAAACCAGGGCACCCCCTCGATCCAGCCAGGGCTGTCTCTCCCTCCAGCAGCAAAAAGCCAGCAGGAGAGAGAGGGAGAAATTGGCTTTCAGCTGCTGGAGGGAGAGATACACAGGCCATTGTTCTGCAACTGCTCCCCCCCCCCCAGCACACCGATCCTCCTGCTGTCCAGATCACCTACAGGAGTACCGGTGGTACCCCCCAGATGGCGGCCCTGCATGACTCAGTCTGTCGCTGCTCACCAGGTCACTTCTTCCAGGGAGCGGTGCCACACCCCCTAAAAATTGCCATCCTAGTCAAACGCCTTGTTTGCCTCACCGTAAATACACCGCTGCTTATAGCGGGACTGCGGCGGGCATACTGACACTGGGGGGGAACTGACTAACTGTCACTGACATTCCCACTGACACTAACACAGTGATCAGTGCTAATAAAAAGCACTGACACTGAACTAATGACACTGGTCAGGAAGGGGTTAACATCTGGGGCGATCAAAGGGTTAACTGTGCTGTTTTACAGTGTGCTTTACTGTGTCAACACATTGCATTGTATTGCTCTGCTATGCGCAGGAGCTGACGGGAGAGATCTGTCTTGTTTACATACAGGTCTCTGACCCATCAGTGATACTCGGTGATTGCCGGGTGCCAGTGGGGAATCACCGGCCAGGATCCGGTGTTCGGCACCATTGGCGACGCAGGTAGGGTGTGTGCGGTGTAAACGCGCCCCCTACCCGGAAATGCACAATCACATATATATATGTGTGATTCTGTGCAGCCCTGCCACCCTATAGCAGTATTTCTGCTATAGGGCGGCGGGAAAGCAGTTAATTACAGCACGCATCGATTGTTTTGACTGCCCAGTATAGTTACTGGAGGTCCCCACCACAACTGTGATATTCAGTTTTTTTTTTTTTGGTATTGTAATTAATGTGAGAGAAGGATATTTCACTAATATGTTTTAGGTTGCCCAGCACTATTACTGGGGGTTTCCACCATTATTGTGATATTCAATTTCAAAACATTTTTGCTTGATTTGCTGAACCGGATAGCGTATGTACTCTCCAGCGCCTCAGGATATGCACAGCCAAAAGGGAAGCCAAGGGTACCAGGACAGCGACAACCAAAAGGAAATGTTCCAGGGGTGCAGCCCTCCTCAGACGGGGAAATCAGCCACTGGATAGAGAGAAAACAGGTGGCGCACACACCTAGTGCATTATCCAAGGTTTATTGTAGGAATTAAATCATAAAAACATACTCACAGACGAAGCATGTATCTAAAAAGCATAGAAAAATGACAATGGCCACAACGGCGGGCAAGGTGTTCTGACAGTCAGTGCGGTCAAATGGTTGACGCGTTTCGGGGACGAATCCCTTTCCTCAGAGCTGATGACCAACCTCTGATGCTGATGCACGATGAATGGAAAGTAAAGTAAGAGCCTCGCTGTTGAGGCATTCACTTGTATATAAAACTACTATTTGATACTCTCACTTGTGTTAATACATTGTTAATATTAGTACTAGCGTGGAGGGTGACACCACTATTGCATCTGCGTGGCAGCACATTTTTATTTGTTTTTTTTTAGCTACTGCATTTGTGGGAACACATATAAGTGTTGAGCAGCAAGCCTGTAGTAATTATCATACATTTTTACACAGCACAGTGAAAAAAACACATAATTTATCTTTTATAAGGTTCATACTTTTTTTTTTTTTTTTTTTACCAACCATATTATGTGTTTGTAATCCTAAAATATTAAAACCAGAATACTGTATTTGCGGCAGCATGTTTGTTTCATATAAAGAGCTTCCACAATCAACTATTCAACTGAGTAGAGATGGGCTGGATATTCGAGTCTAAAGAAAGTTCGACTTGAACTTCGGCCGTTCGTGTGTTCACCAAACACATGAACAGTAAGGGCATTCGGCGGGCTGTTCGCTCTCACAGTGCATTGTGATTGGCCAAAGCAATGCACCTGACCACAGGTCAAGTGCAATGCTTTGGGCAACCACTGCACAATTGGCGCAGAGCTAGTGGTGACGTCATTGCTAATTCCGCCAAATTGTTTACATCTGACCAGCAAATGTCAGACTGCAGCAAGTGCTCAGCGGGTGTGGAAGGGCCGGCGGACATCTTCTTCTAATTTCTTTTTTTTTAATGAGTTGTCAAAAACTTTTCTTTCGTTTTTGTTCAATACAGGAGTTTTTCAAAAGACTCTTTATTTTTTACTAAATTTAACCCTGTTCCCATGCTGATGGTACGTGGCCTGGTAAGCCACAGGGAGGGGAGGGCACTCGTTCGTCCCTTTTTCCTACCCTGCCAGGCCTTTGCTCGGATCAATGTAGTAATTTAGGAGGACCCCACACTTTTTCCCCCCAATTTCTTTTGGGTGGTGATCCCCCTTAAAAGTCCTACTAGGCCTAAAGACACTGGTATGGCTTTTAGGGGGAACCCCATGCACTTTTAACCCCCTTTTTTGGAGGTAGGGTTCCCCTTAAAAGTCCTACCAGGCTTAAAGGGCCTGGTATGGCTTTTAGGGGGAATCCCATGAACATTTAAAAAAACACATTTTTATGGACTAGGGGGGACCATATGCTTTTTTTTTTTTTTTTTTTAAATAAAAATATAAGTCCTGCTGCAGCAGTTTCTATTTACATATTAATGAAAATACTTTGCTCAGTACAGCAGATGTATCCTCACTTTACACTAATATTGATCATAAAGGAGCTATTAGAGCAGCAAAATGGGCCTTAACAAAATATTCTAATCTACATAGAAAACAAAAATTTCTGATAAAGTGCTTAATGTTTTGTCTCAATCACAACTATTTTTGGTACCATAACACGTATTACTTACAAATAAAGGGAGTGGCCATGGGCGCTCGTTTTGCCCCCAGTATAGCAAATCTCTATATGGCACAGTGGGAGGAGGAGAGTGTATTCTGTAACCAAAGACAAGAAATATTATACCATAGATTTATAGATGACCTAATAATATTATGGAATGGAGAGGAAAATTCATTGGTGAACTTCTATAAGGATTTAAATAATAATAAGCACAATGTAACACTCAGTTGGGATATTAATAACAAGGAGATTAACTTTTTAGATATATGATTAATCAAAGATGGGTCACAGATATATACCAAGAATTATTTAAAAAATACAGACAGGAATGCATATATACCCACCCATAGTTGCAATTATAGACCATGGATTAAAAATATACCGAGGGGGCAATTCATGCGCCTGAGACGTAATTGCACTAACCTAACAGATTATCAGGAACAAAGTAACATCTTCGTAAAGAGATTCATTGATAAAGGGTATAAGAGAGAAACAATACAAGTAGAAAGAGAGAATGTTAAAGTACTAGATAGAAAGAATCTTCTAACAGATACAGAATTTAAGAACAATACCATTAATAATGATATAGCTATGATAATGCCATATAGTAAGCAACATAAAGATATAGAAAAAATTATTATTAAACATTGGGATGTATTAAAACTTGATAAGGATCTGAAGGACTTAGTTTTAAATCAACCGAAATTTATATACAAAAAAGCCCCTAATATCCATGATAAAGTGGTTAAGAATATAACTACTCCACCTGGTACAAGTAGGAATTTTACTTTCTTTCAGGGAATAGGATTTTACAAATGTGGTAGATGCTACATCTGTGTTAGAGTGAAAAGGAATCCCAAACTTAGATCGGAATTTATTAATCCCATTAACGGTAAAGTATACAATTAAACAATTCATATCATCTGACACAAAGGGAGTGGTGTATGCTTTAAAATGTCCTTGTAATAAGATCATATTGGGAGAACTAAAAGGCCATTAAAAGAACGTATTAAAGAACACATTTATAATATTACCAAAGGATATAAATATCATAACGTACCATTACATTTTCGGAATGACCACAGACAAAATGTTGAAGGCCTGGAATTCTGAGGCATTGAAAAACATGACACACATTGGAGAGGAGATAATTTAGTTAGAGAAATAAGCAAAAAAGAATCCCATTGGATCTATGAGATGAATTGTTTGGACCCTAGAGGCCTAAACAAAGAATTCGATCTCTCTTGTTTCCTGAGTGATTATTAATAAATATATGGGATTATTTATGAAGAAGGTGCGTTTTATCACATGCAATTATGATTCCATATTATGTGTACATTGATTAGCTAATTGCAATTATATTTAGTTTAAAATAAATAGTGAGAATATAAGGATTAGGATACATGATGCACACTTTTATTAGGGACATTTATAATAACGCATGGCTAATATGTATCATATTTGATTTGTAAGGTCCAATACATCTACATAATCCACAAGATAATTGCTCAACATGTAAATTTGGATTTAAACCACCTATGTTTTCTGACATGCGTTGTTGATAGATGCATGTTAGTTAAAATTGCATTTCAGATTTAACACATAATAGATTTAAAACCGGGCAAGATGATGATGATGATATGAAGGCAGCAATTAGCTTATGAGGTCATTCTCATTCATATTATCAGCTTCATACACATATAGTCGCTTTTGGGTATTTTTACAATCCATTTTTATTTGTTATTTTTATTTTATATTTTATGATACATGTTTTATGTTGATTTGTTAGGTTTAATACATTTACAATATCCATAAGATAATAGTAAAGTGTGTATATTTGGGGAAAAAAATGTCTATTTTTTTTTTCTGACATGCGTTGTTGATAGACGCATGTTAGTTAAAATTGCATTTAAGATTTACCACACATAATAGATTTGTAACAGGGGTAGTTTATGATATGAAGGTAGCAATTAGTTAATGGGGTTACTCTTATCAATAGCTTTTATATAATTTTGGGTATTTTTATAATTTTCATTAATTTTTATTCTTATTTTATGTTACAATAAATTTTCTGCGTATGTATAATTTTATATAGCAATGAATGGTATATGCTAACATCATTCATGGATTATTTACAATGTATTTGTAATTTTAATTATGTTAATTTGTATTTTCATATGTATTTTATAATGTTGATATAGACCATCTCGAGAATGCATGCTACATGCACTAGTAGGCTAGCCGTAGGATACTGGGACATACACTGTCCAAATGTCCATGACTTAAACTGTATGTAGGCACCAGCAGCAGCACCCTCCAGAGTGAAGCTGAAGCTCTGATTGCTGTATGTAAAGAAAACACAGAGGGGCACCAGGCTAAGTGCAGTATGGGACAATTGTGTTTATTAAAACATAGCAAATTGGAAAGTCACTAATGAGCAGATAGAATGGGCATATAAAAACATCTCAGGAGGTTCCCCAGGGTGATCCAGCTGATGTTCTGTGGCTTGCTGTAGTCCAAGTCAAGGAGGGAAATAGAGCCGAATGCCACTGGAACCAGTGTGGAATGCAAGATGTCATTGCACCGGAAGTGATAACACCAAGGAGACGTCACTCTCTAAAGTGGGCAGTAACGGTATAGGTCTCCCTATAAAACTACCAAGATCCTTTTTTAGGATAATTAAGTTGATATTGAGGTTTATTTGGGCTAATAAGAAACCAAGAATTAA
Source organism: Staurois parvus (assembly GCF_062004578.1). Taxonomy (NCBI): domain Eukaryota; kingdom Metazoa; phylum Chordata; class Amphibia; order Anura; family Ranidae; genus Staurois; species Staurois parvus. The sequence goes on along the minus strand of NW_028318444.1, from coordinate 2,060,823 downwards.
GTATGAAACCTTATGTTATCAGAAAGAGAACGGAGGACTAAACTTGCCAAATATGAGGAAATCTTATTTATCGGTGTTATTATCAAGGGTGGTGGATTGGACATACAGTCATGGCCGAAATTGTTGGCACCCTTGATATTTCTCCAGGAAATCATGTATTTCTCACGAAACGTATTGCATTAACACATGTTTTGCTATACACATGTTTATTCCCTTTGTGTGTATTGGGACAAAACAAAAAAAGGGAGGAAAGAAAGCAAATTCGACATAATGTCACACAAACCTCCAAAAATGGGCTGGACAAAAGTATTGGCACCCTTTCACAACTGCGGATAAATAAGAATGTTACAAGCATGTGATGCTCCTGTAAACTCACCTGGGGCAAGTAACAGGTGTGGGCAATATAGAAATCACACCTGAAAGCAGATAAAAAGGAGAGACGTTCACTTAACCTTTGCATTGTGTGTCTGTCTGTGCCACACTAAGCATGGACAACAGAAAGAGGAGACGAGAACTGTCTGAGGACCTGAGAACCAAAATTGTGGCAAAATATCAACAATCTCAAGGTTACAAGTCCATCTCCAGAGAACTAGATTTGCCTTTGTCCACAGTGCGCAACATTATCAAGAAGTTTGCAACCCATGGCACTGTAGCTAATCTCCCTGGTCGTGGACGGATGAGGAAAATTGATGAAAGATTGCAACGCAGAATAGTCCGGATGGTGGATAAGCAGCCCCAAACATGTTCCAAAGACATTCAAGCTGTCCTGCAGGCTCAGGGAGCATCAGTGTCAGCGCGAACTATCCGTCGACATTTAAATGAAATGAAACGCTATGGCAGGAGACCCAGGAGGACCCCACTGCTGACACAGAGACATAAAAAAGCAAGACTACAGTTTGCCAAAATGTACTTGAGTAAGCCAAAAGCCTTCTGGGAAAACGTCTTGTGGACAGATGAGACCAAGATAGAGCTTTTCGGTAAAGCACATCATTCTACTGTTTACCGAAAACGGAATGAGGCCTACAAAGAACAAAACACAGTACCTACGGTAAAATATGGTGGAGGTTCAATGATGTTTTGGGGTTGTTTTGCTGCCTCTGGCACTGGGTGCCTTGACTGTGTGCAAGGCATCATGAAATCTGAGGATTACCAAAGGATTTTGGGTCGCACTGTAGGGCCCAGTGTCAGAAAGCTGGGTTTGCGTCCAAGATCCTGGGTCTTCCAGCAGGACAATGACCCCAAACATACGTCAAAAAGCACTCAGAAATGGATGGCAAAGAAGCGCTGGAGAGTTCTGAAGTGGCCAGCAATGAGCCCAGATCTAAATCCCATTGAACACCTGTGGAGAGATCTTAAAATTGCTGTTGGGAAAAGGTGTCCTTCCAATAAGAGAGACCTGGAGCTGTTTGCAAAGGAAGAGTGGTCCAAAATTCCGGGTGAGAGGTGTCAGAAGCTTATTGATGGTTATAGGAAGCGACTGATTTCAGTTATGTTTTCCAAAGGGTGTGCAACCAAATATTAAGTTAAGGGTGCCAATACTTTTGTCCAGCCCATTTTTGGGGTTTTGTGTGACATTATGTCATATTTGCTTTTCTGCCTCTGTTTTATATTTGTTCCAATACATACAAAGGGAATAAACATGTGTATAGCAAAACATGTGTTAATGCAATACCTTTTTTGTGTGAAATACTTGATTTTCAGGAAAAATATCAAGGGTGCCAACAATTTCGGCCATGACTGTATAATTCACAAGAAAAAAGTTGTGTTAAAATTGAAGTTATATTAAGTAAAACACAGTTGGAGAGGATCATATGGATTCCACAAGAATTTCGGGCATTAGATGAAAATAGTAGTACACTGACACGGGATGTATTGAGAGTTTGGCATGGTTTACACAAGGTTATGGGTTGGAAATATAATTTGTTACTGATACTATTGGTGGACACTGAATTTTTTCCTCTGGGGAAGGGAAATGTTTCGGGAAAATAGATTAAAGATAGAAATGCACGTTTGGGAGATATATTAGACAAAGGGCAGTTATACATTTTTCAAGAATTGCACAATAAAAGCAATTTGTTTTTTGTTTCAGATAAACTGAGATATTACCAATTGGGACATTTTGTCTCAACACTTCCTTAGCCTCTGAGAATAACGGGGGACATGCTCCCATTTGAAAGACTGCTGAGCTCCAAGAAAAGTTGTGGCCATATAACATCTAGGATTTATAAGATCCTAATGGAATTGGAGGGAGCTGGGTCACCATCATTCTTGAAGGGTTGGGAAAGAGAATTGGGTGTAAATATAAATGATCACCAGAAGAGGAAAATGTTTAAGTCAATGCACAGGGTGACTAACACGAATATAGTTGAGATGAATTATAAATGTTTGTCTAGATGGTTTTGTACACTGAGTGTGGCACATAAACAGTGGGAAGAAGTATCACCTTTATGTTGGAGAGGATGAGGGGCAATAGGGACAATGGTTCATATATGGTGGGAATGCCCAAAAATTCAGTTATATTGGCAGGAGATAATTTATCATATACAGAAGGATCCATGGGTATGTCTTTTCTATAGAACAGAGTTGTCGGTAAAACAAAATAAAAACAGTTTATTATATCATCTGATTGGTGCGGCAAAGGGTTTAATTCCTAGGTTTTGGAAGGCCGATGATCCACCTACAATGAGGGACTGGATAGACAGAGTAGAATATGTTAGTAGGACGGAGGAACTTTGTTACCTGGAGAAAGATGAAATGGAAAAGTTTAGAAAGATTTGGGGTAAATGGTATGATTTTAGAACTTCAAAAAAATACTTAAAAATTAAAGGTCCCCCGATAGTAGTACCAGAGAATTTAAATGGCTAAAGAGATCTATATATATGACTAGATTAATAGGAGGGAAAAGAGAGGATAAGATGAGATTGGACAGGGGTGTGTTGGGGTGGATATGGGGATAAAGTTTATATGTATGGTGTAAAAAGATTTATGATGGTTTTATAAGGTATTTTTTTCTTAAAAGAAAATTTAATAAAATATTTAATGGAAAAAAAAATAAAGTGGGCGGTAACATGTTTCAAAGCTTCTGCTTCTTTGTCAGACCTCTGATGAAGAAAGAGAAGCTTCGAATTGTGTTACCGCCCACTTTATGGAATGATGTTTCCTTGGTGTCCCCACTTCCGGTGCAATGCCATCTTGCATTCCACGCTGGTTCCAGCGGCGTTTGGCCGCTCGTCACTTCTTCCCTCCTGGACTTGGACTACAGCAGGCCACGGAACATCAGCCAGATCACCCCGGGGAACCTCCTGAGATGTTTTTATATGCCCATTCTATCTGCTCAGTAGTGACTTTCCAATTTGCTATATTTTAATAAACAGAATTGTCTGGTGCCCCTCTGTGTTTTCTTTACATACAGCAACAAAATTATTTTCTACAAATTGTGTTAAAATCCCTGCAATGTACAATGATCACCCAGAAGGGTTTGTGTTTTTCTAAACAAAATTGGAGTTACTCCTTAAGCTCAGTTTTATTTGTGAAATAAAATATTCTCTCTGAATTACACACAAACCATTATAAAATTGGCAAACAGAATACTCTTGTTGTGAATATTAAGAACAGACTGATTTATTTATCCTATAAATATAGCCAGAATGTACAGACTGTCTGTATCTCAGTAGATGAAATGTTTACATATTATACTGAAGAGGTAAATCCTCTGTTCTGAAATGCAGCTCATCACAATACATTGTTAGGATCTGGAAGCTGCTAGTGTCTAAACATTATGATATGTATAAAAATACAGTTGATGTAGTGTAAATGTTAACCCTGAAACAATTTAGTGTCTGAGATTGTTTGACAAAGAAGAGTGTAGTAGATGTATCTTATTATTGTGCCCCCTTCCCAAAAGCTGTCAGTTGCAAACAAAAATATATTTTCCCAAAGAAGTCATTTTCATTCCAGATGAAGCCCATCTTTTTTTTTTTTTGAAGGTCACTCTATAAAATGCATGTAAGAATAAAATATCCAAACCAACACAAACAATTAGTCAGTGGGCACTGTCAGTGCTTACTTTGTACAATGATTATCAGGGATGTATTTGCCGTGAGGCAAACAAGGCGTTTCCCTTGGGCGGCATTTTTCAGGGGGGGGGGGGGCGGTGCCGCCCTCCAGAAGAAGGGACGTCAAAGATATGTCACTCACTACAGCAGACCCCGCACTCAGGGATACAATGAGGACTGGGAGTATCAGGCCTCCCCGATGACAGTGCCGTCCTCCGTGATCATCACCAAGCCCCGGCTCCCCACCACCACACACTGCAGGGAGCTCCAGGAGCACCGACCCTCAAAGCTGCCTACAGCCTGAGCGGGCGAACTACATGCCAGGAGTTGTAGTCCTTCCCTCGACCCGCTACCTCCACAGGAGATACCACTAACTAACACCTTTACACCTCTCCAGGAGTGAGTCCTTACCAGGGATAGACGCCCACAGGATGATCCAGCTGACCCCATGAGATTTATGTTCTCAAATGTGCTATATGATTGCGCATCTGGTGAGTGCGTAATTTTAACAATTTTCACCAGAAGAATCTTTAAAGGATCACCCTTATTGGAGACTTCACGTCTATATAAGGACTATGGCACTTCAATCACACCTATGAGCACCTTGTTATGTACATTTGCACCTTGTCACTTTTAATTACCACCAGTAGTGACACTTGCTTATTGGATATTGATAACCTCCATATGGGATTAAATCTTTTGATGATTCATATTGTAATATAGATGACCACAATACAGGTCTAGGATCTTTTATTTTATATTGCATTATATCCTGTTATCGTTATAGCGCTGCATCCCATTTTACTCAGAAGGTTGATTTGGTGCCTATGTGGTGTACACAGCAGCTTACCAATTAGCATTCACTATTGCACATTTTTTCTATACCACTCATACTACTAACTGACACCTTTACACTTCTCATGCCACTAAGGACACTGTCCAGGGGCGGACTGACAACTCATGGGGCCCTCGGGCAATAGGGGATCATGGGGCCCCTGTGTCCTTGCCCAAACTCAAAAAAGCCTATGAAAAAGGTACTAGGGGCATCTCATGGAGCCCCCTACTTTCCAAATGGTCAGTCCGCCCCTGACACTGTCACACCGCTCATGCCACTAACGACACCTTCACACCGCTCATACCACTAACGACACTTTCACACTGCTCATACCACTAACTGACACCTTCACACCACTCATACCACTAACTGACACCTTTACACCGCTCATGCCACTAACGACACCTTCACATCACTCATACCACTAACTGACACTTTCACATCACTCATACCACTAACTGACACCTTTACACCTCTCATGCCACTAACGACACCTACACAGTGCTCATCCCACTAACTGACACCTTCACACCACTTATACCACTAACTGACACCTTCACACTGCTCATACCACTAACTGACACCTTTACACATTTACACTGACATGTTCACACCACTCATACCACTAACAACACCTTCACACCGTTCTTACCACTAACTGACACCTTCATACCACTCACACCACTAACTGACACCTTCACACTGCTCATACCACTGACACCTTCACAGAAAGGTGTGGCCGACCAGCAAGTTCTGCTTTGTGAATGTTGGTGCACTGGAGACAGTGGGGGTGCACTGGAGACAGTGGGGGTGCATTGGGGAGGGCAGGGGAATTTTTGTGTTGCCTAGGGCAGCGCAAAACCTAAATACACCATTGATGATTATAGCAATAGTGTGACTAAATACTGTACCTTCTTCAATTAATATTTTCAAGGGAGGACGTGTGTAAACCATGCCCCATGAAGCCATGCTGTATTCTGGTAAACTTTGCCTAGTATATGCATATTGTGACAAATTCAGGCCCATTTTCTACAATCTCAACCCTGTCAAGCCTTTTAAAAATCCTGATAGCCAAATCAAAATCAAGATAAATATAACATCATTGCAGTTTTCAGAAAAGAATTGGGAAAGCTGTGAAAATCAGTGGATTACCAGGTTTTGACAGCACATTTAGGCTGTTTCTGAGGTATAATTATAAAAGCATCAGCAAAGATGTGAGGGGGTCATTATTTAGCCCCCCCTCATACATCTGATAGGATATAGTCACTGTTCGGCAGACAGGTTTTCAAGCTGCTTCCATTTTTCAATCCATGTTTGTCAAGTCAGATGCCGTCAGGGTCACCCACGACTTGAATTTCGACAGATTAGGCAGCAATCGGCCAAAATTCAAGCCAGCTTTAGATGTGGTCCCTAATAAGAAGCAAACCATAGAAACAGTAAAGGCTGAGGGTGCACCAGTGTAGGAGATGGCAAGGAACTCAAGGATTCAGGAACAACATTCCCTGTCATTTGTTTGCAGTATGGAAGTGATTTACAATGTTTAGCAGTCCAATTATTGTTGTACAAGTGCCCGGACTCATTAGGAGAGTTCAGAAACTATGGTGTTAGCCCAGCTTGTTGGCATTCAGTTTTGGCCTAGAGTATATTTCCAATTTTGAAGTCAGATTGGGATAACACCTACTTACCTTACCTTAATTTTGGGGTCAAGTTATATACAATCTGAACATCCATAGCAGGTAGTATCTTTATTTGTATATGCATATAATTGTATTTTTTACTTTATGTACAGTGAATGAAATAAGTATTTGATCCCCTGCTGCTTTTGAATGTTTGCCCGCTCACAAAGAAATGATCAGTCTAAAAATCGAATGGTAGGTGTATTGTAACACAGAGACAGCATAGCAACAAAAAATTCAAAAGAAATGCATGTCTAATAAATTCTGCACTGATTTGCATGTTCATGAGGGAAATAAGTATTTGATCCCCTATCACTCAGCAGGATTTCTGGCTACCAGGTGTCTTTCATACAGGTAACAAGCTAAGATAAGAAGCAGTCTTTTAAAGGGAGTGCTGCTAATCTAATTTTGGTACCTGTATAAAAGACACCTGTCCACAGGAGCAATCAAACAATCGGATTCCAAACTGTGCACCATGGCAAAGACCAAAGAGCTGTCCAAGGATGTCAGGGACAACACCTACACAAGACTTGACTGGGCTACCAAACTATCGCCAAGCTGATTGGTGAGAAGTGACAACAGTTGGTGCAATCATTCGCAAAGGGAAGAAACACAAAACAACTGTCAGTCTCCATAGGACTGGTACACCATGCAAGATCTCACCTCGTGGAGTGTCAATGATCATGAGAACAGTGAGGAATCATCCGAAAACTACACATGAGGATCTTGTCAATGATCTCCAGGCAGCTGGGACCACAGTCACTAAGAAAACAATTGTTAATATACTACGCCGACAAGGATTGCAACCCTGCAGTGCCCGCAAGGTCCCTCTGCTCAAGAAAGCACATGTCCAGGCCCATTTGAAGTTTGCCACTGAACATCTGAATGAGGCAGAGGAGGACTGGTTGAAAGTGTTGTGGTCAGATGAGACCAAAATTGAGCTCTTTGGCATCAACTCAACTCGCCGTGTTTGGAGGAGGAGGAATGCTGCCTATGACCCCAAGAACACCATCCCAACTGTCAAACATGGTGGTGGAAACATTCTGCTTTGGGGGTGTTTTTCTGCTAAGGGGACAGGACAACTGAACCGCATCAAAGGGACGATGGACGGGGCAATGTACCGTCAAATCTTGGGTGAGAACCTTCTTCTCTCAACCAGGGCATTGAAAATGGGTCGTGGATGAGTGTTCTAGCATGACAATGACCCAAAACACACGGCCGGCCAAAGCAACAAAGGAGTGGCTCAAGAAGAGCGGCCTAGCCAGTCTCCAGACCTTAAGTCGATTGAAAATCTGTGGAGGGAGCTGAAAGTTTGAGTTGCCAAATGTCAGCCACCAAACCTTAATGACTTGTAGAGGATCTGCCAAGAGGAGTGGGCCAAAATCCCTCCTGAGATGTGTGCAAACCTGGTGGCCAACTATAGGAAACATCTGACCTCTATGATTACCAACAAGGGATTTGCCACCAAGTACTAAGACATGTTTTGTGAAGGGGATCAAATAATTATTTCCCTCATGAACATGCAACTCAGTGCATAGTTTGTTAGATATGCATTTCTTTTGAATTTTTTGTTGCTAATCTGTCTCACAGTGTTCTAATACACCTACCATTCCATTTATAGACTGATCATTTCTTTGTGAGTGAGAAAACATTCAAAATCAGTAGGGGATCAAATACCTATTTCCTTCACCATATATGATCCTGTATGATGCTCACTGTGGTTTTGCTTCTAATCTTAGAAATGTATGCCAGTTATTCCTGAGGAAATGGGTGTTGCCCTGTGAAACGCATCAATGTCTACATGGAAAACCCCTAATGACCATCTGGGGTATGGTCCTCAACCACTGGCAAAAAGTGTACTGCAGTTCTCACAAATAATACCTATATGCTAGGTTTTGCATTTTATACCTTTTTTAATGTTTGTAAAATGAAAGTATGTTTTAATACAATCTTTTTTGGTGTGGCACCTTGAAAGTCCTATTAGGTTTTTTATTTGGAGATTTTATATTTTTTGGTGTTTTGTAAGGATGTGGTACCAGTAAAACCTTTGCAACAAGCACAGACTGCTTAGTGCTGTCTCCTTCCCAACTTTTCTAGTATATTTCCAGTTGTCTGTTCTGAGCAGGCCTTTGGGCAAGAAAGTACTAGTACACGGTGGGTTTAGGCTGAGTTTCGTCTCATTAACGTACAATACAGTAGGCATGTGCAGAATGGTAAAATTTGTTTCATTTTGGATAAATTTGCTATGTTGCTAATTTTGTTTCGTTAATTCATTACAGAATTGTTTAATTTATTCTTTTTCAACGAATTCCAAATTTTCAGAACAAAAATGTATTGACTGATTCAAATTCTGTGTGAAGAATAGCTGGTTGTTAGGAAGAGAGCTGGAAAGCCGGCAGCCGTGTCCTTAACAACCAATGACTCATTTCCCCACTGACAGCTGAATGTAAAAAAAAAAAGAATTGCTGGCAATGAATAATTAAGAAAAATAAATGGTGAAGGATTTCCCCCCCCCCCCCCATCCATACCTGGCCCTTCGGGTCTGGTATGGAAATTAAGGGGAACCCCACACCAAAATGTAAAAAACCCAACATAGACCCCCCAAAATCCATACCAGACCCTAATCCAAGCATGGATCCTGACAGGTCAGGAGCGGGGGGGCCAAGTGCCCCTCCTGAACCATACCAGGCCACATGCTCTCAACATGGGGGGTGCTTTTTGGTTGGGGGCGAGGCCACCCAATGATGTTGCTGTATGAACCCGCCACCTTGTGACTTCCTCTACCAGGGCATGCTGGGTCGATGATGTCAGTAAGGGGCGGGGGTTACCCGTCGACATCATTGGGTGGCCCTGCCATTTAGTTATTTAGGACCAGTCAGACGAGCCTTCGTTGGTTGCAGAGCCCTTTTTTTTCCTGGGTCAGCATTCATTGTAATTGATGTTGGATCTACTTTGGGGGACATTTATTTTTAATTTTTTTTTTTTTTTCGTTTTTTTAATAAAGAACTTGTCAAAAACTGGTGTGGTGTTTTTTCTCACTTTTTACACTTTTTTTGGATAATGAGTAAGGGTACTATGTACCCCATACTCATTCATATGGGGGGTGGGATCTGAGAGCCCCATTGTTAATGGGGGCTTCTAGATTCCGTTAAGTACCCCACCATAAATTTATAACGAAATTTGATTTTTAAATTTTTTTTACTGGACATGTTTAATAGCAAAAAGTAAAAAATATTGTTTTTTTTCTCAAAACTGTTGTTTTTTTTTTATAGCGCAAAAAATAAAAAACACAGAGGAGATCAAATACCACCAAAAGAAAGCTCAATTCGTGGGAAAAAAAGGAGGTAAATTTCATTTGGGTGCAGCATTGCATGTTGCAATGGTCAGTTAAAGTAACTAGAGATGAGCGAATCGAAGTAGGCGAAGTGGAATTCGAGTCGAATATTGGAAAATTCCGCGCCGAATCCGAAAAATAGCCTACTTCGGACGCGCGAATCGAAATTTTTCCTAAAATGGCGGCGGACATGTGCGGCGACGGAGCGGGGATGTCTGGGAAGGCGCGCAGACAAGGCGCGCTGACCCATAATGCATTCCTTAATGACATGTGATCGCATTAGCCAATCAGCAGCCAGGCAGCCAGCACTGTGTAATGGTCGAGCTATAAATAGCGGCCATTTTAGAATTCTTCATTTGCCTCCAGTCATTCAAGAGAGGCAGACCGCTCTGTATTAGGGACAGAGTTAGGGCCACAGAAACGTTACTTGGGGACAGAGAAACGTTACTTAGGGACAGAGAAGCATTACTCAGGGACACAGAATTGTTAATGAGGGCCACAGAATCGTTACTTAGGGCCAAAGAAACGCTAGTTAGGGCCACAGAATTGTTACTCAGGGACAGACAGAATTGTTACTGAGTGCCAGAGAATTGTTACTTAGGGCCACAGAAACGTTAGTTAGGGCCACAGAATTGTTACTCAGGGACAGACACAGAATTGTTACTGAGGGCCACAGAACTGTTACTTAGGGCCACAGAAACGTTATTAGGGCCACAGAATTGTTACTCAGGGACAGACAGAATTGTTACTGAGTGCCAGAGAATTGTTACTTAGGGCCACAGAAACGTTAGTTAGGGCCACAGAATTGTTACTCAGGGACAGACACAGAATTGTTACTGAGGGCCACAGAACTGTTACTTAGGGCCACAGAAACGTTATTAGGGCCACAGAATTGTTACTCAGGGACAGACAGAATTGTTACTGAGTGCCAGAGAATTGTTACTTAGGGCCACAGAAACGTTAGTTAGGGCCACAGAATTGTTACTCAGGGACAGACACAGAATTGTTACTGAGGGCCACAGAACTGTTACTGAGGGCCACAGAAACGTTAGTTAGGGCCACAGAATTGTTACTCAGGGACAGACACAGAATTGTTACTGAGGGCCACAGAACTGTTACTTAGGGCCACAGAAACGTTAGTTAGGGCCACAGAATTGTTACTCAGGGACAGACACAGAATTGTTACTGAGGGCCACAGAATTGTTACTTAGGGCCACAGAATTGTTACTCAGGGACAGACAGAATTGTTACTGAGTGCCAGAGAATTGTTACTTAGGGCCACAGAAACGTTAGTTAGGGCCACAGAATTGTTACTCAGGGACAGACAGAATTGTTACTGAGTGCCAGAGAATTGTTACTTAGGGCCACAGAAACGTTAGTTAGGGCCACAGAATTGTTACTCAGGGACAGACACAGAATTGTTACTGAGGGCCACAGAATTGTTACTTAGGGCCACAGAAACGTTACTCAGGGACACAGAATTGTTACTGAGGGCCACAGAACCGTTACTTAGGGCCACAGAATTGTTACTCAGGGACAGACACAGAATTGTTACTCAGGGACACAGAATTGTTACTGAGGGCCACAGAACCGTTACTTAGGGCCACATAAACGTTAATCAGGGACACAGAATTGTTACTGAGGGCCACAGAACCGTTACTTAGGGCCACATAATTGTTACTCAGGGACAGACACAGAATTGTTACTGAGGGACTGTTAGGAATGGACTGGCCAGCAATGGTGGGACTCACCTGCCTTTTGATCTGCAGTACCAGGGCTGGCCAGCGGGTGTTCCCTGCAATCAGAGACTCAACTTTGCAGCCAGCTAACACCTGTAACTGATGATGCTGGGGTATTTAAGGGATGGCCAGACCCACAGACTCTGCCTTGGTGTTGTGTTTGTCCTGGGCCCTGCATCCTGTTTCTGTCCTGCATCCTGTTTCTGTCCTGCATCCTGTTTCTGAACCGCTGCTGACTTCTCCTGCTCTGATCCCGGCTCGCTCCTGACCAACCCTCTGTCTGACCCTCTGTACCACGCTGCTTGCTACCTGTTCTGATCCCTGGCTTGTGACCCTGACCAATCTCCGCTTGCTCCCCCTGTACCTACCTGCCTTATTGATATTGACCCGGCCTGCCTGACGACGCTTGCTTGTATGTACTGTTATCTGTGGGTGGTTTGGTTTGTTTGCACTGTATTATGTTTTAGTATTGCACTGCGTTTATGTTTGTACTGTTAGTGTTAATAAATTATATTGTTTATAACATATCTGAGGTCTGCGTTTCCCTGCTTCAGTCACACACCTCTGGTCATACCTGGGAGCCCTGACAGGGACACAGAATTGTTACTGAGGGCCACAGAACCGTTACTTAGGGCCACAGAATTGTTACTCAGGGACAGACACAGAATTGTTACTCAGGGACACAGAATTGTTACTCAGGGACACAGAATCGTTGAATTAAAGAGTATGTCAGACAACATGCAGAGGAGTGGCAGAGGAGGCAATGTTTTAGGAGCGAGCAGACGTGGCAGCAGAGGAAGGGGTCGAGGCAGCACTATTCGCAGCCAGAGGCCAGTGCTCCCGGTGTCATCCAGCGGTCGTGTCTCCATCGACAACCCTGCCGTCGTCGATTGGTTGGCTCGGTCGTCTTCCTCTTCCCAGGTCATCTCTGACACCTACAGCCAACGGTCGGTGGGTACGTCAGACACAACCGTTAGTTGGCATGGCCCGGGACCAAGCCCACTGAAATCACGTGTCCTCTACCTGCCCCTGTCCTTTGGTGTTCCCTCACCAAGCGAAGTATCGCATGCTGTGGGCTCAGCCCCACTGTACAGTGAGGAAGAGCTAACAGAGGGCGGTCAGGAACGGGGGGAGACATCCGCCTTTTCAGCAGCCAGGCGAAGAAGTAGTGGCGAGGAGAGTGGCTCGGTAGCCGGTCTAGAGACAGGTCTGTCTCCTGACCCAGACGCAGCCGAGGGGGCTAGTAGTGAGGCGGAGACCCTACTTGATGATGAGGAGGTTGATCGCACTTGGCAGCCTTGTCGTCATCAGGCAATTTCTTCCGCATGATCAGGAGAAGAGGGTGGCAGCTTGGCAGCGAGCGAAACAGTCGGTGGGTTGCCCAGGAGACAGCAGCAGGGTCGCAGCAGTGTCAGTGGAGCCAAACAGCCACGGAGTAGAGCACCAGCTCCACTGCAGCCTACCACCACGGCCAGTAGTGGTGCCGGTGTGCACGGAGGAAGCAGCAGTCAGCCAGTGAGGAGTATCGGGGGCAAAGTTTCCTACTCGGCGGTGTGGCAATTTTTTGTCAAGCCGCCCGAGGAAGTAAACGTAGCCGTATGTCGACTATGTGGCCAGAAAGTCAAGCGTGGCCAGGGGGCCCATGTTGGGACTACAGCGTTGCGGCAGCATATGCAGCGTCGCCATTTGGTGGCCTGGGAAAACCGTGATAAAGATACGGCGGTTCTGCCCGCCCCAGCCCCCGCTCCATCACCCGCTCCGTTACTTGCTCCGTCACCTGACGTCAATCGCCCTCCATCAGCCAGTCAAGGCTCCAACACCTCTGCTGAGGGGAGTTGTCGCTCGTTGGCATCTTCCGCTCGTTCAGATGCTCCTTCTCCTGCTACTCCTCTTCACGGATTCCGTCAGCAGTCTTTCTTGGAATCCGTTTCCAAGAGACAACAGTTTGCGAGCACGCACCCGACGGTGCAAAAGCTGAACGTCCTCCTGTCCAAGTTGCTGGTGCTGCAGTCCCTCCCTTTCCAAGTGGTGGACTCAGCACCTTTCCGAGAAATGATGGCTTGTGCCGCGCCGCGGTGGAGAGTGCCAAGCCGTCATTTCTTCGCCAAAAAGGCAGTGCCAGCCCTGCATTCACATGTAGAAGAGATGGTGGGCCAGTCTTTGAGCATGTCGGTCTCTGCCAAAGTGCACGGCAGCGCCGACGTGTGGAGCTGTAACTACGGTCAGGGACAGTACATGTCATTTACGGCCCACTGGGTGAACGTGGTGCCGTCACAGCCGCACCAGCAACTTGGACAGGTCACGCCGCTTTTGCCTCCACGTTTGCACGTCCTTGGTCCGGCAAAGATGTCCGCCTCTACCACCTCTTCTTCCGCCGTGTCCTCAGCCGCCACCCCCGTGCCAAGTCCCATTACCCGACCGGCATATCACATGTGCAGGGCGCAACGGTGTCACGCTGTGCTGCACCTGGTATGCCTTGGCGAACGTAGTCACACAGGGGAGGAACTTCTCAGTGTAATGAACAGAGAAATCGACAGATGGCTGTCTCCGCGCAAACTCAAAATCGGAACCATGTTGACCGACAACGGAAAGAACATGGTGTCTGCTCTGCGTCAAGGAAGGTTGTGCCATGCGCCATGCATGGCTCACGTGTTCAATCTGGTTGTCAAGCGGTTCCTAAAATCCACCATCCCACTGCAAGACATCCTTAAAATGTCACGTAAACTTTGCATGCATTTCAGCCATTCCTACACCGCAAAGCACACCCTCCTTGAGCTGCAGCGGCAGAACGGAATTGCACAGCATCGCCTGATCTGCGACGTGCAACAAGGTGGAATTCAACCCTACACATGTTAGACCGCCTTTACGAACAGCGAAAGGCCATCACCGATTTCCTGATGTTACAAGCGGATAAAGGTACTCCCCTGTGTAACTTTGATGTCAGCCATTGGCAGCTCATGCGTGACATCTGCCGCTTGCTCAGGCCCTTTGAGGAGGCCACGCTATTCGTGAGTCGGCAGGACTATGGGATGAACGACGTCATTCCTCTGTTGCACGTCCTGGAACAAATGCTGTTAACAATGGCTGGTCAGGGTGCGGTAGACGTGGCGCACAGATCTCAACGCCACATGACCCCTGTGGGGGCAGGACAGGAAGAAGAGGAGGAGGTAGAGAAGGACATTTCTGCTCAGGAATTATTGAGTGAAATGGGTGGTTTTTCCACTCAGCGGACAGGAGTGGAGGAGCAGGAGCATCTGGTAGAGGAGGAGGAGGAGGAGACAGAGGACCCAGACGCACCGTGGCAGTATGCTGTGGAGATGGAGGCAGGGAGTCCCTCGCATTCCTTGGCACAAATGGCCCATAGCATGCTCGCTTGCTTGCGTAGCGACAGCCGAATAATAACCATCAGACAGAGGGATGACTTTTGGCTGTCCACCTTGTTGGACCCTCGCTACCGTTCAAAAATGGTGGCCTTTTTCACACCTGCTGAGAGGGAGGCCAAAATAACGTACTATAAAAACCACCTATGTAGTCAGCTGGTCTCTGCCTGTCTGCGCCAACGTCCATCCTCAGACACTGTGGGCCCTGTGCGCTCGCGTTCTGCTGCCATGGCAGCAGGGGAGGGGTGGGGTGGTAGGAGCAGTGGCAGCTCCACCAGCAGCGGCTGCCTCAGTCTGCAGTCGATGATGAGTAGCTTTCTTCACCAGCGCAGTGAGGAAACTACTAACCAGCCGCAGCAGCAGCAGCATCAGGTGGACCTGGAGCAGGACCTCAAACAACAGGCTTGGGCCTACTTGGACAGCACCCTGCCAACCGAGGTAGACAATACCCTTGACTACTGGGCAACGAAACTTGACCTTTGGCCCCAACTAGCTGAATTTGCCCTTGAAAGGCTGTCATGCCCGGCCAGTAGCGTGGCATCGGAGCGCGTGTTTAGTGCGGCAGGAGGTATTGTAACTCCGCGGAGGACACGACTGTCCACCCAAAGTGTGGAGAGACTCACGTTTGTGAAAATGAATCAGGCGTGGATTAGTCTGGATTTCAAACCACCAGTTCCTGACACAACTGACTAAATCCGCCATGAATCATGCCTCAAACATGTGCCACTTTCAGGTCTCCTCACACACTGCTGGTGTGTTCCATTTTTTGTCATAGGGTGCTGGCAGATTACGGGCCTCCCATAGCTGCTGCCAGGCCCCTAATCTGCCATGGGCCCCTATACCGCCTCCTCATGCTGCTGCCAGGTCCACAGTCTCTTATGCCATGTGCCACTTTCAGGTCTCCTCACACTGCTGGTGTGTTCAATTTTTTGACATAGGGTGCTGGCAAATTACGGGCCTCCCATAGCTGCTGCCAGGCCCCTAATCTGCCATGGGCCCCTATATACCGCCTCCTCATGCTGCTGCCAAGTCCAGAGTCTGTCATGGGTCCCTGTACGGCCTCCCATTGCTGCTGTCTCCATCGCCACACTCTGCCATGTGCCACTTTCAGGTCTCCTCACACACTGCTGGTGTGTTCAATTTTTTGACATAGGGTGCTGGCAGATTACGGGCCTCCCATAGCTGCTGCCAGGCCCCTAATCTGCCATGGGCCCCTATATACCGCCTCCTCATGCTGCTGCCAAGTCCAGAGTCTGTCATGGGTCCCTGTACGGCCTCCCATTGCTGCTGTCTCCATCGCCACACTCTGCCATGTGCCACTTTCAGGTCTCCTCACACTGCTGGTGTGTTGAATTTTTTGACATAGGGTGCTGGCAGATTACGGGCCTCCTATAGCTGCTGCCAGGCCCCTAATCTGCCATAGGCCCCTATATACCGCCTCCTCATGCTGCTGCCAGGTCCAGAGTCTCTCATGGGTCCCTGTACGGCCTCCCATTGCTGCTGTCTCCATCGCCACACTCTGCCATGTGCCACTTTCAGGTCTCCTCACACACTGCTGGTGTGTTCAATTTTTTGACATAGGGTGCTGGCAGATTACGGGCCTCCCATAGCTGCTGCCAGGCCCCTAATCTGCCATAGGCCCCTATATACCGCCTCCTCATGCTGCTGCCAAGTCCAGAGTCTGTCATGGGTCCCTGTACGGCCTCCCATTGCTGCTGTCTCCATCGCCACACTCTGCCATGTGCCACTTTCAGGTCTCCTCACACACTGCTGGTGTGTTCAATTTTTTGACATAGGGTGCTGGTAGATTACGGGCCTCCCATAGCTGCTGCCAGGCCCCTAATCTGCCATGGGCCCCTATATACCGCCTCCTCATGCTGCTGCCAAGTCCAGAGTCTGTCATGGGTCCCTGTACGGCCTCCCATTGCTGCTGTCTCCATCGCCACACTCTGCCATGTGCCACTTTCAGGTCTCCTCACACACTGCTGGTGTGTTGAATTTTTTGACATAGGGTGCTGGCAGATTACGGGCCTCCCATAGCTGCTGCCAGGCCCCTAATCTGCCATGGGCCCCTATATACCGCCTCCTCATGCTGCTGCCAAGTCCAGAGTCTGTCATGGGTCCCTGTACGGCCTCCCATTGCTGCTGTCTCCATCGCCACACTCTGCCATGTGCCACTTTCAGGTCTCCTCACACTGCTGGTGTGTTGAATTTTTTGACATAGGGTGCTGGCAGATTACGGGCCTCCTATAGCTGCTGCCAGGCCCCTAATCTGCCATAGGCCCCTATATACTGCCTCCTCATGCTGCTGCCAGGTCCAGAGTCTCTCATGGGTCCCTGTACGGCCTCCCATTTCTGCTGTCTCCATCGCCACACTCTGCCATGTGCCACTTTCAGGTCTCCTCACACACTGCTGGTGTGTTCAATTTTTTGACATAGGGTGCTGGCAGATTACGGGCCTCCCATAGCTGCTGCCAGGCCCCTAATCTGCCATGGGCCCCTATATACCGCCTCCTCATGCTGCTGCCAAGTCCAGAGTCTGTCATGGGTCCCTGTACGGCCTCCCATTGCTGCTGTCTCCATCGCCACACTCTGCCATGTGCCACTTTCAGGTCTCCTCACACTGCTGGTGTGTTGAATTTTTTGACATAGGGTGCTGGCAGATTACGGGCCTCCTATAGCTGCTGCCAGGCCCCTAATCTGCCATAGGCCCCTATATACCGCCTCCTCATGCTGCTGCCAGGTCCAGAGTCTCTCATGGGTCCCTGTACGGCCTCCCATTGCTGCTGTCTCCATCGCCACACTCTGCCAATTGCCACTTTCAGGTCTCCTCACACACTGCTGGTGTGTTCAATTTTTTGACATAGTGTGCTGGCAGATTACGGGCCTCCCATAGCTGCTGCCAGGCCCCTAATCTGCCATAGGCCCCTATATATATTGCCTCCTCATGCTGCTGCCAAGTCCAGAGTCTGTCATGGGTCCCTGTACGGCCTCCCATTGCTGCTGTCTCCATCGCCACACTCTGCCATGTGCCACTTTCAGGTCTCCTCACACACTGCTGGTGTGTTCAATTTTTTGACATAGGGTGCTGGCAGATTACGGGCCTCCCATAGCTGCTGCCAGGCCCCTAATCTGCCATGGGCCCCTATATACCACCTCCTCATGCTGCTGCCAAGTCCAGAGTCTGTCATGGGTCCCTGTACGGCCTCC
The DNA here is from genome assembly GCF_062004578.1 of Staurois parvus. Classification (NCBI taxonomy): domain Eukaryota; kingdom Metazoa; phylum Chordata; class Amphibia; order Anura; family Ranidae; genus Staurois; species Staurois parvus. The sequence continues at coordinate 2,042,594 of NW_028318444.1, read as the reverse complement.
CATTGCTGCTGTCTCCATCGCCACACTCTGCCATGTGCCACTTTCAGGTCTCCTCACACACTGCTGGTGTGTTCAATTTTTTGACATAGGGTGCTGGCAGATTACGGGCCTCCCATAGCTGCTGCCAGGCCCCTAATCTGCCATGGGCCCCTATATACCGCCTCCTCATGCTGCTGCCAAGTCCAGAGTCTGTCATGGGTCCCTGTACGGCCTCCCATTGCTGCTGTCTCCATCGCCACACTCTGCCATGTGCCACTTTCAGGTCTCCTCACACACTGCTGGTGTGTTCAATTTTTTGACATAGGGTGCTGGCAGATTACGGGCCTCCCATAGCTGCTGCCAGGCCCCTAATCTGCCATGGGCCCCTATATACCGCCTCCTCATGCTGCTGCCAAGTCCAGAGTCTGTCATGGGTCCCTGTACGGCCTCCCATTGCTGCTGTCTCCATCGCCACACTCTGCCATGTGCCACTTTCAGGTCTCCTCACACTGCTGGTGTGTTGAATTTTTTGACATAGGGTGCTGGCAGATTACGGGCCTCCTATAGCTGCTGCCAGGCCCCTAATCTGCCATAGGCCCCTATATACCGCCTCCTTATGCTGCTACCAGGTCCAGAGTCTCTCATGGGTCCCTGTACGGCCTCCCATTGCTGCTGTCTCCATCGCCACACTCTGCCATGTGCCACTTTCAGGTCTCCTCACACACTGCTGGTGTGTTCAATTTTTTGACATAGGGTGCTGGCAGATTACGGGCCTCCCATAGCTGCTGCCAGGCCCCTAATCTGCCATAGGCCCCTATATACCGCCTCCTCATGCTGCTGCCAAGTCCAGAGTCTGTCATGGGTCCCTGTACGGCCTCCCATTGCTGCTGTCTCCATCGCCACACTCTGCCATGTGCCACTTTCAGGTCTCCTCACACACTGCTGGTGTGTTCAATTTTTTGACATAGGGTGCTGGCAGATTACGGGCCTCCCATAGCTGCTGCCAGGCCCCTAATCTGCCATGGGCCCCTATATACCGCCTCCTCATGCTGCTGCCAAGTCCAGAGTCTGTCATGGGTCCCTGTACGGCCTCCCATTGCTGCTGTCTCCATCGCCACACTCTGCCATGTGCCACTTTCAGGTCTCCTCACACACTGCTGGTGTGTTCAATTTTTTGACATAGGGTGCTGGCAGATTACGGGCCTCCCATAGCTGCTGCCAGGCCCCTAATCTGCCATGGGCCCCTATATACCGCCTCCTCATGCTGCTGCCAAGTCCAGAGTCTGTCATGGGTCCCTGTACGGCCTCCCATTGCTGCTGTCTCCATCGCCACACTCTGCCATGTGCCACTTTCAGGTCTCCTCACACTGCTGGTGTGTTGAATTTTTTGACATAGGGTGCTGGCAGATTACGGGCCTCCTATAGCTGCTGCCAGGCCCCTAATCTGCCATAGGCCCCTATATACCGCCTCCTCATGCTGCTGCCAGGTCCAGAGTCTCTCATGGGTCCCTGTACGGCCTCCCATTGCTGCTGTCTCCATCGCCACACTCTGCCATGTGCCACTTTCAGGTCTCCTCACACACTGCTGGTGTGTTCAATTTTTTGACATAGGGTGCTGGCAGATTACGGGCCTCCCATAGCTGCTGCCAGGCCCCTAATCTGCCATAGGCCCCTATATATATTGCCTCCTCATGCTGCTGCCAAGTCCAGAGTCTGTCATGGGTCCCTGTACGGCCTCCCATTTCTGCTGTCTCCATCGCCACACTCTGCCATGTGCCACTTTCAGGTCTCCTCACACACTGCTGGTGTGTTCAATTTTTTGACATAGGGTGCTGGCAGATTACGGGCCTCCCATAGCTGCTGCCAGGCCCCTAATCTGCCATGGGCCCCTATATACCGCCTCCTCATGCTGCTGCCAAGTCCAGAGTCTGTCATGGGTCCCTGTACGGCCTCCCATTGCTGCTGTCTCCATCGCCACACTCTGCCATGTGCCACTTTCAGGTCTCCTCACACACTGCTGGTGTATTCAATTTTTTGACATAGGGTGCTGGCAGATTACGGGCCTCCCATAGCTGCTGCCAGGCCCCTAATCTGCCATGGGCCCCTATATACCGCCTCCTCATGCTGCTGCCAAGTCCAGAGTCTGTCATGGGTCCCTGTACGGCCTCCCATTGCTGCTGTCTCCATCGCCACACTCTGCCATGTGCCACTTTCAGGTCTCCTCACACTGCTGGTGTGTTGAATTTTTTGACATAGGGTGCTGGCAGATTACGGGCCTCCTATAGCTGCTGCCAGGCCCCTAATCTGCCATAGGCCCCTATATACCGCCTCCTCATGCTGCTGCCAGGTCCAGAGTCTCTCATGGGTCCCTGTACGGCCTCCCATTGCTGCTGTCTCCATCGCCACACTCTGCCATGTGCCACTTTCAGGTCTCCTCACACACTGCTGGTGTGTTCAATTTTTTGACATAGGGTGCTGGCAGATTACGGGCCTCCCATAGCTGCTGCCAGGCCCCTAATCTGCCATGGGCCCCTATATACCGCCTCCTCATGCTGCTGCCAAGTCCAGAGTCTGTCATGGGTCCCTGTACGGCCTCCCATTGCTGCTGTCTCCATCGCCACACTCTGCCATGTGCCACTTTCAGGTCTCCTCACACACTGCTGGTGTGTTCAATTTTTTGACATAGGGTGCTGGCAGATTACGGGCCTCCCATAGCTGCTGCCAGGCCCCTAATCTGCCATGGGCCCCTATATACCGCCTCCTCATGCTGCTGCCAGGTCCAGAGTCTCTCATGGTTCCCTGTACGGCCTCCCATTGCTGCTGTCTCCATCGCCACACTCTGCCATGTGCCACTTTCAGGTCTCCTCACACACTGCTGGTGTGTTCAATTTTTTGACATAGGGTGCTGGCAGATTACTGGCCTCCCATAGCTGCTGCCAGGCCCCTAATCTGCCATGGGCCCCTATATACCGCCTCCTCATGCTGCTGCCAAGTCCAGAGTCTGTCATGGGTCCCTGTACGGCCTCCCATTGCTGCTGTCTCCATCGCCACACTCTGCCATGTGCCACTTTCAGGTCTCCTCACACTGCTGGTGTGTTGAATTTTTTGACATAGGGTGCTGGCAGATTACGGGCCTCCTATAGCTGCTGCGAGGCCCCTAATCTGCCATAGGCCCCTATATACCGCCTCCTCATGCTGCTGCCAGGTCCAGAGTCTCTCATGGGTCCCTGTACGGCCTCCCATTGCTGCTGTCTCCATCGCCACACTCTGCCATGTGCCACTTTCAGGTCTCCTCACACACTGCTGGTGTGTTCAATTTTTTGACATAGGGTGCTGGCAGATTACGGGCCTCCCATAGCTGCTGCCAGGCCCCTAATCTGCCATGGGCCCCTATATACCGCCTCCTCATGCTGCTGCCAAGTCCAGAGTCTGTCATGGGTCCCTGTACGGCCTCCCATTGCTGCTGTCTCCATCGCCACACTCTGCCATGTGCCACTTTCAGGTCTCCTCACACTGCTGGTGTGTTGAATTTTTTGACATAGGGTGCTGGCAGATTACGGGCCTCCTATAGCTGCTGCCAGACCCCTAATCTGCCATAGGCCCCTATATACCGCCTCCTCATGCTGCTGCCAAGTCCAGAGTCTGTCATGGGTCCCTGTACGGCCTCCCATTGCTGCTGTCTCCATCGCCACACTCTGCCATGTGCCACTTTCAGGTCTCCTCACACACTGCTGGTGTGTTGAATTTTTTGACATAGGGTGCTGGCAGATTACGGGCCTCCTATAGCTGCTGCCAGGCCCCTAATCTGCCATGGGCCCCTATATACCGCCTCCTCATGCTGCTGCCAAGTCCAGAGTCTGTCATGGGTCCCTGTACGGCCTCCCATTGCTGCTGTCTCCATCGCCACACTCTGCCATGTGCCACTTTCAGGTCTCCTCACACTGCTGGTGTGTTGAATTTTTTGACATAGGGTGCTGGCAGATTACGGGCCTCCTATAGCTGCTGCCAGGCCCCTAATCTGCCATAGGCCCCTATATACCGCCTCCTCATGCTGCTGCCAAGTCCAGAGTCTGTCATGGGTCCCTGTACGGCCTCCCATTGCTGCTGTCTCCATCGCCACACTCTGCCATGTGCCACTTTCAGGTCTCCTCACACTGCTGGTGTGTTGAATTTTTTGACATAGGGTGCTGGCAGATTACGGGCATCCTATAGCTGCTGCCAGGCCCCTAATCTGCCATAGGCCCCTATATACCGCCTCCTCATGCTGCTGCCAAGTCCAGAGTCTGTCATGGGTCCCTGTACGGCCTCCCATTGCTGCTGTCTCCATCGCCACACTCTGCCATGTGCCACTTTCAGGTCTCCTCACACACTGCTGGTGTGTTGAATTTTTTGACATAGGGTGCTGGCAGATTACGGGCCTCCTATAGCTGCTGCCAGGCCCCTAATCTGCCATAGGCCCCTATATACCGCCTCCTCATGCTGCTGCCAGGTCCAGAGTCTCTCATGGGTCCCTGTACGGCCTCCCATTGCTGCTGTCTCCATCGCCACACTCTGCCATGTGCCACTTTCAGGTCTCCTCACACTGCTGGTGTGTTCCATTTTTTGTCATAGGGTGCTGGCAGATTACGGGCCTCCCATAGCTGCTGCCAGGCCCCTAATCTGCCATGGGCCCCTATACCGACTCCTCATGCTGTGACGTTGCAACAAGGTGGAATTCAACCCTACATATGTTAGACCGCCTTTACGAACAGCAAAAGGCCATCACAGATTTCCTGATGTTAAAAGCGGATAAAGGTACTCCCTGTGTAACTTAGATGTCAGCCATTGGCAGCTCATGCGTGACACCTGCGCTTGCTCAGGCCCTTTGAGGAGGCCACGCTATTCGTGAGTCGGCAGGACTATGGGATGAACGACGTCATTCCTCTGTTGCACGTCCTGGAACAAATGCTGTTAACAATGGCTGGTCAGGGTGCGGTAGACGTGGCGCACAGATCTCAACGCCACATGACCCCTGTGGGGGCAGGACAGGAAGAAGAGGAGGAGGTAGAGGAGGACATTGGTGCTCAGGAATTATTGAGTGAAATGGGTGGTTTTTCCACTCAGCGGACAGGAGTGGAGGAGCAGGAGCATCTGGTAGAGGAGGAGGAAGAGGAGACAGAGGACCCAGACGCACCGTGGCAGTATGCTGTGGAGATGGAGGCAGGGAGTCCCTCGCATTCCTTGGCACAAATGGCCCATAGCATGCTCGCTTGCTTGCGTAGCGACAGCCGAATAATAACCATCAGACAGAGGAATGACTTTTGGCTGTCCACCTTGTTGGACCCTCGCTACCGTTCAAAAATGGTGGCCTTTTTCACACCTGCTGAGAGGGAGGCCAAAGTAACGTACTATAAAAACCACCTATGTAGTCAGCTGGTCTCTGCCTGTCTGCGCCAACGTCCATCCTCAGACACTGTGGGCCCTGTGCGCTCGCGTTCCGCTGCCATGGCAGCAGGGGAGGGGTGGGGTGGTAGGAGCAGTGGCAGCTCCACCAGCAGCGGCTGCCTCAGTCTGCAGTCGATGATGAGTAGCTTTCTTCACCAGCGCAGTGAGGAAACTACTAACCAGCCGCAGCAGCAGCAGCAGCAGCAGCAGCAGCAGCAGCAGCAGCATCAGGTGGACCTGGAGCAGGACCTCAAACAAAAGGCTTAGGCCTACTTGGACAGCACCCTGCCAACCGAGGTAGACAATCCCCTTGACTACTGGGCAACGAAACTTGACCTTTGGCCCCAACTAGCTGAATTTGCCCTTGAAAGGCTGTCATGCCCGGCCAGTAGCGTGGCATCGGAGTGCGTGTTTAGTGCGGCAGGAGGTATTGCAACTCCGCGGAGGACACGACTGTCCACCCAAAGTGTGGAGAGACTCACGTTTGTGAAAATGAATCAGGCGTGGATTAGTCTGGATTTCAAACCACCAGTTCCTGACACAACTGACTAAATCCGCCATGAATCATGCCCCAAACATGTGCCACTTTCAGGTCTCCTCACACTGCTGGTGTGTTCCATTTTTTGTCATAGGGTGCTGGCAGATTACGGGCCTCCCATAGCTGCTGCCAGGCCCCTAATCTGCCATGGGCCCCCGTACCGACTCCTCATGCTGCTGCCAGGCCCGTAATCTGTCATGGGCCCCTGTTGTCGCTTGTTGGCATATTCCGCTCGTTCAGATGCTCCTTCTCCTGCTACTCCTCTTCACGGATTCCGTCAGCAGTCTTTCTTGGAATCCGTTTCCAAGAAACAACAGTTTGCGAGCAGGCACCCGACGGTGCAGAAGCTGAACGTCCTCCTGTCCAAGTTGCTGCTGCCAGGCTCGTAATCTGTCATGCGCCCCTGTACCGCCTCCTCATGCTGCTGCCAGGTCCAGAGTGTGTCATGGGCCCCCGTACCGACTCCTCATGCTGCTGCCAGGCCCGTAATCTGTCATGGGCCCCTGTACCGCCTCCCCATGCTGCTGCCAGGTCCAGAGTGTGTCATGGGTCCCTGTACGGCCTCCCATTGCTGCTGCCAGGCCCGTAATCTGCCATGGGCCCCCGTACCGACTTCTCATGCTGCTGCCAGGCCCGTAATCTGTCATGGGCCCCTGTACCGCCTCCTCATGCTGCTGCCAGGTCCAGAGTGTGTCATGGGTCCCTGTACGGCCTCCCATTGCTGCTGTCTCTATCGCCACACTCTGCCATGTGCCACTTTCAGGTCTCCTCACACTGCTGGTGGTTTCCATTTTTGTCATAGGGTGCTGTATGGCCTCCCATTGCTGCTGCCTCCACCGCCACACTGTGGCTCCACACTCTGGTTTTGGCCCCGTGACTGCCCAAATGAGTGAAGTGTGCGGTGATTCTAAGATCGACGGCACTCATCTGCATGTCATACTGACTGACAGTATTATTTCTCTTCCCCAGCAGACTCCAAGGGCATTTAAATTAAAGGTACAGTGTTCTGCACTAATATTAAGTCTCTCTGAAGCCTAGAAACACCCTTTTTTAAGTTAAATTCACAGCGAATATATTCGACTCGAATCAAAATTTTTCCACGAATTCGCCGAATCAGTCGAATCGAATTTTTGAATACTTCGCTCATCTCTAAAAGTAACGCAGTGCCGTAACACAAAAAATGGCCTCGTCATGAAGGAGGGTAAATCCTCTGGAGGGCAAGTGGTTAACAATTGCTGTGTATATCCAGGTAAAATCAGTCCCTGATAACACTCTTGGTGTATCTTCTGTTTACCATTCAAAACACTGTGGGGGAGATTTACTTTCAAAGCATTTAATTTCAAAGCATTGACTGAGTGCCTGGCTGTTGATTAGCTTACTGTTAATTAGATTACTGTTAGCTGTTGGCTGTACTGTTTAACATTTGCAGAGTTTAGGATACTGTGATCAAGCTCTTACCCAATCAGTGAGGGATGTTTATCCCAATGTGTAATATTTGTTTTATTGTTCATGTGGGGGCACTGCCCCATTTCTGAAGTATATAAAAACCTGTGTTCTTGTTCATTAAAGTAGTTCCAGTTTTGCACCTAAGCTAGTCTTGTCCAGTCTTGGGTACAATGCCCAGCTACAATACCTTGGTGGCAAGGAAGCGGTTCTCTGACAGAATCACCCAATCAGGGTGACAGGCGTTCCATCACAGGGTTTTTTTTTTTTACTAAAACTGCATGGTGCAAAATCTGATGCAACACTGCCTAGAAACCAATCAGCGTCCAGGTTTTATTGTCAAAGCCTGATTGAACGAGCTGAAGTTAGAAGCTGATTGGCTAACATGCAAAGCTGCACCAAATTCTGAGTGCTCCAGTTTTATTAAATCCCCCCTGTTGTGTTTGCATTTGGACACACAGGTTGGCGAAGGATCCAACTGCTAGAAGACCAAAGTCACATTTTGTACAATTTTTTTAAATGTTACTGTATAATTCCTCTCCTGTGTGAACTCTGTTTTTTCAGTGCTACTATGTGTACATTCATAAGGTGATAAAGCTTTTATTCTTAGCTGCCTTTTATTGTCATTTGCTGGTCTTTCAATCAATACATTCATTCTCCACATATTTTATTTATTTGCTGCATTTATCTTGATACGTTTTTTTTATGGTATAGGATGGTTTGGCATTAGTATTTTATTGTCAAATATTAAATTCTCCAAGAGTGGTGGTTAGAAATAAAACTCTACTATACCACACCAAGCTATAATGTATAGAACATGTTTAAATATCCATGTTGATAGTAGACTTATTTTTCAACAGTACATTAATAACAGCACATTAACTCTTCGTGACCCTTTCTCAATTGTGTCACTTCCCGTCTCTTATTAAACTTTTTTTTTCTGTTAACACCCATGGTTTTCCCCTTTTGTAATTGGGAGGGAAACATACAATGCCTCAAATTATGTAACTGCTGCCAGGAATTAGTCACTATAATCACACAATAATCCAGGCTGCAAAGGTCGCCTGACCTCAGAGGAAGCCCTCACTTCTCAGTATGTCAGACTGTGGCGTGACTAGTCTTTAAGTGCATTTATAAAAATATCTTGTAATCTAAGAATTGGAAAGTTATGTATCCCCGGACAGCATTGAATGTTGTACTTTTCAAATGGATATCAAAAATGATGTTAAAGTTGGGCACCAAGGATAACATTTTAGTGAATGTACCCACAGAGTGCCACCATAAGATCCATTGCTGTAAAGGATCCACTTTTTTGGTCTCCTTCCTTTGCTTCTCCTGCTGCCATTCCTAAAAATTTGAGAGATTTTCCACTGATTGCAGTGGGGCACGCATATTCTGCCTAAAATAGCAATGATAAAAAGTTAGAAAAAACAGTAATAGCAGTGTCAACATATCCAAAGCTGACATGTCGTGGATGATATGAAAGACCTTTTGAAAAGAGCCTTTACTTGCCATGCAACAACTTACAAAAATACAGTACAGGCAATATGGAAAAACTGTTCTATTTAACTTAATTTAACATGTAAGCCCCCAGGCCTATTCTCCCTAAATCCCCACGACAATGTCCTGATTCCCCACATTATATCTTATACAACTTTGGGATAGATAGGATTTTTAATTTGGTAATAATTCTTAATACATATATTCTTATTAGTTTGGCTTTATTGGCAACAAATAATAAAAAGAAAATGAAGAAAAAGCATTTTCCTGTAATTTTTCCAAACAGAGCATTTACGTAATTTGCTCACCCCCATATACAGTATTTCTACCCCATATAGTCACATTTATTAAATTGATTGCACATTAGTGTGACTTTTATTTAACCACTTCCCACCCGGCCAAGGTATATAAATGGCCGGATGGTAGCAGTGCAGGAGCGGGTGGCCATTTATAAATGTCCTCTCGCATTCCTTGCCTGTGCGCGCTCCCTGGAAGCGCTTGGCACCGCAATCCGCTGCCAGCTGTGTCCGGAGGTCCCGATCATGTGATCACTGATTGGTCAATCAGTGATCACATGAATAGTAGTAAGCAAGATGTCACTTCCTGACATCATTACTTACTACTTGTGAAATCTGTGAATGATCACAGAGGTCACATGGTACAAGGTTATTCACAAAAGCCTTGCACCATGTGACAAGCTGTGTCCAATCACCGCTCTCACAGTATTTCTCAATGGCTGCAAGAATGCAGCCAGAGAGAGGGAGAAATGATTGCTTTTACAGCCTTTATGGGTGTAACAGCAATCAGTGTAAAAAAAAAAAAATCTTCATCACCCCCCACAAGTAGTACAGTGTCAATATGGTGACACTGTACTTTTAGGGTGACAGTATGTTTAAAAAAAAAAAAAAAAAAACAAATAATATAAAAAATAAAATCAAAATGTACATTTTTTTAAAATTAAATTTGGTTGTAAACTAATTTGGGGTTTTTTTTTTACTAAAAAGATATTGGCCATTGGCCATTTGGCCAAGATTTATGAAGAAAGATTCTTTATTTGCTACATTTTATAAGATGAGAACTGTTAGTAAACAAAATAGTTCTCCTCCCTGTCAGCTCCTTCGCACTGCAGTGCATGGATGTGCGCAGCAAAACCATGCAAAGCAGTGTGCTTACAGTGAAGCATACAGACACAGCCCCTAGTAAATCAGCACACAGCAAACAGTTGACCCTTTGATTGCCCCAGATGTTAACCCCTTCCTGCCCAGTGCCATTACTACAGTGTCAGTGCTTTTTATTTGCACTGATCACTGTATTGGTGTCATTGGAGATGTCAGTGACACCAAGTCAGTTAACCCAATGTCAGAATGCCCGCCACAGTCCCGCTATAAGTCGCTGATCGCCGCCATTACTAGTAAAAATTAAAATTTTTTACTAGTAAATGTTTACAAATTCATTTATAGGTATTGGGATATTTTTTAGCTAAGACATGTAGCAGAATACATTTTGGACTAAATTTATGCCGAAATTATATTTTTACATTTTTTTATTGGACATGTTTAAACATTGGCCGACTGCAGATATCCGAATGACGGCTTCACTGCAGCCGGTCAGTTCTGGGAGGATGTCATATGACCTGGGCGAGCACCCAGTGATCTCTGCGATTGCTGTGTCCTATGGACACAGCTGATTACGTGATGTGGTAAAAGGCCAATCACAGCGGCCTTTTACCACGTAATCAGCCGTATCCAATGACACAGCAGATCACCGGTAAATGCAGTTGCCAGTTATCAGCTGCACTTTCCTCATGCTGTCACGATAACCGGCAATTATCACAGAGCAGATCGGCATCAATCATCAGGGCACTGATCATCAGTGCCCTGATGATCAGTGCCCAGCAGTGCCACCCATCTGTGCCCAGCAGTGCTGCCCACAAGTGCCCAGCAGTGCCACCCATCTGTGCCCAGCAGTGCCACCCACCAGTGCCCAGCAGTGCCAACAGTCAGTGCCCAGCAGTGCTGCCAGTCAGTGCCATCAGTCAGTGCCACCCATCAGTGCCACCTATCAGTGCCCATCATTGTTGCCTATCAGTGCAGCCTCATCAACGCACATCAGTGAAGGAGAAAAATTACCTGTTTGCAAAATGTTATAATAGAAACAAAGAAACTTTTTTTCCCAAACTTTTTGCTCTCTTTTTGTTTATAGCGCAAAAAATAAAACACTCAGCAGCAATTAAATACCACCAAAAGCTCTATTTGTGTGAAAAAAATGCTAAAAATTTCATTTGGGTATAGCAATTGTCATTCAAAATGCGACAGCACTGAAAGCTGAAAATTGGCCTGGGCAGGAAGGGGGTATAAGTGCCTGGTAGGCAAGTGGTTAATAGCAACAAGTCAAAAATATAGTTTTTTTTTCTCAAAATTGTCGGTCTTTTTTTTTTTATAGCACAAAAAAATTTAAAATGCACAGGTGATTGAATACCACCGAAAGGAAGAAAGCTCAATTTGTGGGGAAATAAAAGGACATAAATTTAATTTGGGTGCAGTGTTGCATGACCATGCAATTATCAGTTAAAGTAACGCAGAACCGCATTTAATAAAATGGCCTGGTCAGGAAGGGGGGCAAATCCTCTGGAGGGCAAGTGGTTAATTTCATCTTGCATAGATCGTTTATTGAGCACAGAGTGCAGTAGATGAGCGATCAGTTAACAGCCTATGTGGAGAGAGCTGTAGTACTGAAAACAGAAGGGTGTCCTGGATAAAGCTCACCATACACTCTACAATCTGATTGTACAATCTCCTTTAGATCTACCATCAAATATGTAGTGCAAGGACCTGCCTGATTGAATACAGAGTGACTGGATAGGTGGTGTGTCCTCCTATGATACAGTTTTGATAAATCTAAAGGCGATTGTACAATCAGATTGTATAGTGTATGGCCACCTTTATACACCTAAAATGAACTAGTTGCATTTTCGGTGTCATTAATTGTTAATGGCACATTTTTGCACATGCTTTTTTAACGCTTTTTTGATGCCTTTTTGAGTTTTTTCTTTTTTTTTCCAACTTGTTGCTGGGCAGATTAAAAAGCAAAACGCATCACATGCATTTCTTCAGCATCTCCATTAAAGTCTATAGAACCAAAACCGCAACGTTTTGCCTTTAAAAAAGTCCCTGACCCTTTCCAAAAAGCTCAGAGATGTGAACCTGTCCCGTAGGAAACCATGTTAAATGCAAAACGGAAAACGCATAGGTGTGAACGAGGGAATCCTGTGCGTTTCCTGCACCACTTTGCAATTGCACAGTGTCCATGCAATCTGGTACGGGTGTAAATGTTACATTAACGACACCCCAAAACAGATCGCAAAACGCAGTGCAATTACCAGACTTCGCATCACATGGTGTGAACACCCATGAGATGTGAATCAGGTGTGGGGTAAATAAAAAGTTCTGCACCTTTTTGATGCGATTTTAACCATACACAATGTATGGCTCAAATTGCACTGCACAGACATTGCATGTGATTTACATAGGAATGTGGTGCGGTTCTGGTGGGAATCACATGCAATGTGCCGAACCGCATTATTGTGAACCAGGGCTAAGTCAGCAGAGAACCTCCTTGCTTCTCTGCCCTGTTTTTTCTCTTCTTCTCCTATCTGCTGCACCCTCCATATATCTTCATTACAGATATTCTGCAGCCTCTGCTCTCAGCTCCAGGCATTCCACACATGATCTGTCTGACACCCTTTCCATCCTGGTTTGCTTTTAGCTCTTCTAAGTGCCCAGTCACACAACTAAGATTTCAGGTGCGATTTGTGAATTGAAATTGCACCTGAAATCGCATCTAATGAATGTGAATGTCAGTATCTTAACATTTACGATTTGCTGCAGTGGGATTTCTAAAGTAGTTCTTGCTTTACATTTTCTGCAGTTTTGTTGCGATTTCATCTACGTAGAATATAATGGAAATCGCACTTGCAAGCAATCGGTGCAAATGTTCACAAGTAGCAATAAAGTCTTCAGAAATTGCACTTGAAATTGCGCTGAAATTGCACATAAATCATGTGATTTTAAATCTTAGTGGAGTGACCGGTGACTAACTGTTCTGTCCCCCTGTCCCCGTCATGCAGCCTAACAAATTCTCTGCACTCCATCACTCTGCTCTTAACACATACTTTTTACCACCCCAACCTCATCAGTGATTCACTATTTTCTCAATAGCGGGATCACACTGGTGTGCTGTCGTTTGGCCGCAGCACAGTTGTATTTGTGGTTTACCCGTAGTCTTAGGTGCGCTCCCATTGATATCTATTAGACTGTGTGTTTTCGTGACAGCAAATCAGTCTTGCATGCTGCATCTTTGATGCACTTTCAGAAAATGCACCGTTCATCAGGAGCGCACCTAAAACTGCAAGTAAATTGCACATAAATCAGGTGGTAGCAACATATGGCCCCCTCACCATCTGTCCAACACCAGCAATGATAATTCAGCACCCCTTCCTCCATCAGAACCCCCCTAGAGCCCTTTAGGTCCATGCATCTCTCAGAGTCCACCTTCACTCCCTTATCCCACTGACACAGATGTCAGTTAGTGTTGGGTTTAATGTTCAAGTCAAACCTAAGTTCGCTGAACACAAGAATGCGGCTGTTCAATGCACTGCACCGTGACAGTGCGTTATGATTGGTCAAAGCAATGCACCTGACCAAAGGTCAGGTACAATGCTTTGGCCAATCACAGCACAGGATGATGTCACAAGGGGGCAGGGTGAACTCCCACCCCTTTGTGGCATCAGGACAGTATTTATAAAAGTAAAATAATCTATTAAACAGCACGAACAATACAAGCATGTCTCTGAATAATAAAACTGCTTCTCAAACCACTGATTTCAAGCATGTAAACTTGGTATATTGGAATACCAAAAAGACTTATTTTCTGTATTAGATTATCAAGGAAGCACATTGGTAGGTAGGTAGATGGGAGACTGTATGCATGTTTGTTTGAAAGGCATTGTTTTATTGGGATAAGCACTGTAATATTTATAAGAAAGGAAATATTACCGGCATACAATTTTTTTTTTCTTTTTCCTTATATATCGTCTGTCGCTTGTTAGACGTTTAGCCGTACAAAGAAATTCTGTTTACTTTTATTTGTTGTTCTGAACATGTGTCTTAATGAAAATTTGGCCCGGCCTGTGTGTGAAACGTAAAACACTGGTGAAGCCCGTTCCATGAAGAGCATTCCAATTTCTTTTCCTTATAAAATGAATCAATGACGAGGCTCAAATTTAGAACACATTGCAGCATCACCTAACCTAATACAGTGTGCTTCAATGACCTCAAACTAAGTGACTTCATGTGTTATGACAAATGTTTCCCCAGATGTGGGTTATAGAGAATGTTCTAAAAAAGAACCAACATCTGCAGATAACATATCTGTTATGTCACCTCAATAAACTACAACAATACAAAATAATTACTTGCGCTGTCCTTTATTGAAAACCAGCATTCAATAAACCAAAAAGCAATATATCACCTCTATAATATACCCATATAACATGAAAAAAGAAAGGCTATTTGAACAGAAACCAACCAGGCATACTAAGAAAGTATTTTTTTTTTATAGAACTCCATTATTTGCCTTGTTTAATAAATTATTGGACATCGGAAGAATGCACAGTTAATTATAGCAACAAATTCAATTTAACCTTACTGTTTCTGTTTTATGGTAAAGGGCCATTAAACATAAACACATTTGTTTATGAGACACTTCTTCATAAAGATGAAGGGAAACTGTTAAACATGCTGTGTTGCATGCACACCACTGGTAGATGTATTCATTGGATGCCTCAAAGTATAACTACAGACAAAACATTTTACATGTGGATAGAGTGAGTGGCTAGGGGTGAGAATCACTGTCAGCTATTTATTGCTGCCTGTTTCACCATTTATGAGATTTACTCTCTCTAATTGTCCTTATGTTATTAGCAATGTAAGCGAGGGTAAATCCAAAATGAAACTGAAAGGGAATCTTCCTAATGAGAGACAGGAGGCAAAAAAGGGGGGATAATATTAACCGCTTCCATACAGGGCACTTTTACCCCCTTCCTGCCCAGGCCATTTTTCAGGTTTCAGCGCTCTCACATTTTGAATGACAATTGCGCGGTCATACAACACTGTACCCAAGCTAAAATTTTATCATTTTCTTCACACAACTAGAGCTTTCTTTTGGTGGTATTTAATCACCACTGGGGTTTTTATTTTTTGATAAATTAACAAAAAAAGAACGAAAATGTTGAAAAAAAAACACGTTTTTCTTTGTTTGTTATAAAAGTTTGCAAATAAATAATTGTTCTTCATAAATTTAGGCCGAGATGTATTCTGCTACATGTCTTTGGTGAAAATAACCCAAATTAGGATGTATTATTTAGTTTGTAGGAAAGTTATAGAGTTCACAAACTATGGTATATATCTGACTATTGATCAGTCCTGAAGTACTGACAGCCAATCTAATTTCTTGAGGTCCAAGAATGTCAGAACAGTACAGATATCCCCCAAATGACCCCTTTTTGCAAAGTAGACAGTCCGACATATTTCATAAGAGGCATGGCGACTTTTTTGAATTTGTATTTTTTTTGTCATTTTTCGGAAAATTAAAAAAAATATTTTCACAAATTTTTTTTTCCATACTGTCACCAGTGCAGTACAGCATCATCATATAACTGGCATGGCGGTGATCAGGGACACTGACTGGTGACAGTACAAAAAAAATATATATATAATTTTTAAAATATTTTTATTTAGTTTTAATTTTTTATTAAATTTTTTTCTCTTTTTTTAAGATTTTTTTTTTCATATTTCACTATGACCGAAGTAGTATAATGTTACCATAGTAACATTGTACTACTTTGGGAAGTGATCAGTATTTATTTTTTTTTTACACAATTTGCTTATAGCAAAGAATTACTTTACTATAAGCAAGCATTTACCTGAATTACATCAATTCATTCAGGGGTTTTTTTTGTGCTTAGCTGTGATTTGGCCACGGCTAGTCACATGACATGTGATTGGCCCAGCTTGTGCAAGTGATCGCTGTGACCATTCACAGCTAGACACACTAGTATACAAAGGATGGCATGAAAGGAAGCCATCCATTGTATACAACTGTCATGTGACCTGCTGTGATTGGTCACAGCAGGTCACATGGTACTGGAAATGGGGCCGGTACACAGATATGTCATCGGCCGTGTCCGAGGTACACGGCCGGTAACAGATCATGCTGCAGAGCGGCCCTGCGGCAAGCGCACTGCGCATGCTTGAAAGGACGCCATATGGCATCAACCTGGAGGGATGAGGTGTTTTGCCGGCCGCCTTTGTGCTATTGGCCGGGCGGGAATTGGTTAACCCTCCCCTACTCTATCCAGAATGAAAAAAAAGTTGACGTTAGATATACTTTAAATTGTGTATGTAGCCAAAACTTTTATTTAAAGCGGAGCTCCACCCAAAAGGGGAAGTTCCTCTTTACAGACTGGTCCCCCGCTCCCCATTAAGGATTGGCACCTTTGGGGAGCGGGTACCCAAAATCGATATGTGCCCGCTGCAATCGCCTAGGCGAACGGAAGCGCAAGTTGTCCTCTTACTCTCCCTTCCCTTAGTCTTCTGGAACACGAGACAGGTCCCAGAAGACTACGGGGCCATTCAGGAAGCGCAGTGCTTCTCGTGCATGCGCAGTGGGCACCCAGCTGTGAAGCCGCAAGCTGTCACAGCCAGGTGCCGACAATGAAGATGCCGGCGCCTGGAACACCAGATGGCTGGTGAAACAGGCTGCAGGGAGGACACCGTGGGATCGTGAGACAGGTAAGTGGCTGTTTTTTATGTCAGCAGCTACAGTTTTTGTAGCTGCTGACTTTTATTTTTTACAGAGTGAGTAGAATTCCGCTTTAAGGTTTGGATAGAATAGAAAAAGGTTAGATCCCCTGTCCTGTTCTTATTACTGCTTGTGTCCCTATGGGGTGATTCACCCTCACTATTTGTCCTGGTGACTATTATTACCTATACACAAAGTGACAGGAAAATCCAGTATTTTACGGTTGTCACCAAAGATGAGGGTACATTTCCCATTAGTGCACCTGTTTCGGTTACAACTGTCTAAGAGGGGAAATTTCTTTGCATTGCTTAACACATTCTTTTGTGTCTCTGGGCCAGGAAATGAATGGAAATCTCTCCAATGGGATGCCAACATCAAAACAATGAGTTTTTAACCTTTCCCTCCTCTACCCAAAATTAAAAAAAAAGTTTTTGTTATACTTTCTATTGATGTGTATTTCTATTGATTGACAATCTAAATCTTGGCTCTAAAAAGTTTATTAACTCCAATCACCAATATGTTGCAATTATCATAATTAATGCAAAATATAGATTCCAAAAAGAGATTTAACCACTTGTCTTCCAGAGGATTTACCCCCCTTCCTGACCAGGCCATTTTTTGCATTACGGCACTGCGTTACTTTAACCCCCCTGGCGGTATTCCCGAGTGTAGCTCGGGGTAAAGTTTCAGTACCAGCTACACTCGGGCTTACCATACGGCGCTGCTTTGGGATCTGTTCTTCACTTACCTTGTCCTGCGCTCCAACGATGTCCCTCCTGCAGTGTCCCCTGTAATGTCCTCCGGCGGATGCCGGCATCTGTCATCTGGGTACCTTCCCCTGCGACGTCGGGACATATGGGGGACGGAACTGCGGAAAATTTGAAAATGACAAAAAGTGACATTCACTAAAATCACATAGTAAAACATTACTGTATTAAACCATTTCACATACATTTTGTTCCTAGTGCTTTGTCCTGTGCCCTGCCTGCATTTTTACTGTTATTTCTACCTGGAAACTGAGAAAAGTCCATGGTGTCAAAAAAGCGTCCGTTTAGGTCAAAAGCGGGTTTAGACCAGCTAGAGAACAGCGATAGTAAATCATAACCACTTGCAGAATTGAGTGATAATGATCCGTGGAGAAATTCATCATCAGACACTGAAAACGATTTTGCGACTTTGCTCAGCGATGTGCGAACTTGGCGCTCTATTTCAAATTTCAGTGTTTTTGGTTTGATTATATTATTGAATTAAATTTATTATTATTATATTTATATTTTTTATGATTATTTATTAAATTTTAATTTATGATTTTGTGTTTCAAATTTTAACATACATGGGATGTTGACTCTTGTTCGGACAGATTTCAGTGAGTTATTCCTAAAAATTACAGGCCTACAATAAAAAAAATACATATTTCCATGCAAAAAAATGTACCGCTTTGAGCACAGAAATATGAAGATAATCAGACCGCTAGGGTGGTTAACTGACAATTGCGCGGTTATGCAATGCTGCACCCAAATGACATGTACGTCCTTTTTTTTCCCATGAATTGAGTTTCCTTTCAGTGGTATTTGATCACCTGTGTGGTTTTTATTTTTTGCGCTATAAAAAAAAACGACAATTTTGTGAAAAAAACAATATTTTTGACTTTTTTCTATTAAACATGTCCCGTAAAAAAATTTTGAAAATCAAAGTTCGTCATAAATTTAAGCCAAAATGTATTCTGATACATGTCTTTGCTAAAAAAAAAATCCCAATACGTGTAAATTAATTGGTTTACGTGAAAGTTATAGCGTTTACAAATGGTGGTATATATACTGGGGTTTTTGTTTTTACTAGTAAAGGTGGCGATCAGCGACTTATAGCGGGACTGCAGTGGACATTCTGACACTGGGGGTAACTGACTTCCAATACAGCGATCAGTGCTAAAAAAAAAAAGCACTGACACTGTACTAATTGCACTGGGTAGGAAGGGGTTAACATGAAGGGCGATCAAAGGGTTAGCTGTGTGCTGGGTGGGTTTTTCTATGGGGCGGTGCCTGTGTGCTTCACTATAATCACACTGCTCTGGATGGCTGTGCACAGCCATCCAAAGCAGTGTGCCCGAGCTGACAGGGAGGAGAACAGTTAGTAAACAAAACAGTCTTCCTTCCTGTCGGAGATCCTCGGTAATCACCGGGCACCAGTGAGTAATCACCGACCGAGACCCAGTGATTGACAGCTGCGGCCACGATATATACAATATATACAGCTGCGCGCCCCCTACCCGGAAATGTAAAATCACGTATACATACGTGATTTTGTGCATCCATGCCACCCTGTTGCAGTATTTCTGCTATAGTGCAGTCCGGAAGCAGTTAAAACAAGTGTTTTCAAGTGTTTTGTTTCGTTAATATTGGGGCCTCCACAAGAACTTAAGGCCTCTTTCACACTTGGTGATTTGGAATTGCCAGCAGAATCGACACAATTCTGCCTGCAATTCCAAATTGCAGCAAAACACGCAATGTGTTGGCAGATCTGTCATCACAAAAAGGGATATCTTACTTGTAAAGGCTGAATTAATGAACTGTATCAGCTGAACTGCAATGAGTTGGTTAATACTACCAAGGAGAAAAACCATTCAAACTGCATTCATACATGACACAGACGACTTGGGCACAGAAGCCTGACATAATAAGGAAATAAACTGAGAAAGACTATGCAAGTGGAATAAAAATGAGTCAGTGAGATCAATGAATTGCACCAGCTATATAAAAGGAATTAAGACAAGAAAAGACTTTCCAAAGCAGAGTAACATCAGAACTACGAAACTTCTGGACTTAATTCATTCAGATCTTTGCGGTCCAATGAAAAAATTGACTCCGGGAAAGAAGAAGTATTTTCTCACTTTTTATAGAGGATATCTCCAGATATACTGTACTATGGGGTTTATTTATTAGAGGCAAATAGGCTGTGCACTGTAAGTGCACTAGAAGTGCACTGAAAGTGCAGTTGCTCTAGATCTAAGGTGAACATGCAAGGAAAAAAAAACAAATTTTTTTGCTTGCACATGATTGGATGAAAGAAATCAGTTGCAGGTGCACTTGCGGGTGCACTTACAGTGCACAACACTGTAGCTGTTACACAACAAAAGTGAAGTACCAGAAAAATGTGAACAGTATTTGGCTCTAGTAAGCAACAAATTTAACAAAAGTGTATTGTGCACAGACAATGGAACTGAATATACAGGTGATAACACACAGGTGATATTCAGAAAGCATGGCATAATATTTCAAACTATCGTACTGTACAAGCCAGAACAAAACAGGGTTGCAGAATGAATGAACCATACTCTATGTGAGAGTGGAAGAACCATGCTGTCTGATGCAAATATGCCAACCACATTCTGGGTGGAGGCAATTATGACTGCATGCTTTTTCCAAAATCAACTACCAGGAAAATCAACCGAGAAAACTCCATATTAACTGTGGAATGGAAAGGCCTCAAATTTGAACTATCTAAACATTTTTGGACGCAAATCCTATGTGCACATCCCAAAAGAAAAACATACAAAATGGGATTCTCACTCAAAGGAAGGTGTACTAGTGGAGTGCAGTGAATTTCAAAGGGGATGCAGAATTCTACACCAAGACACAAACAAAGTAGCCATCAGTGGAAGTGTAATTGTCAATGAAACTTCAGTATTTAAAAAATTACATGAACTAACACAAATGTTTCAAACTGAGGGAAATTCCACCTCAATGTCACATGAAGATAAGAAACAAAGCAAAAAAGAAATAGAAATTAACACAGACAATTCTAAATACTGTAAAAGAGGAAACCAGGCCACAAGAGGCTTCAATCAGGAAATCAACCAAAAGTAATTAAGGCATCTCAGCCAAACGTTTGTCCTATTCTGCTCGCGTAGCATTAAAACCAGAGCCAGATTCATGGGATGAGATGCAAAAACTTCCAACCCATGAAAAACAAAAGTGGATCAGATGCTTTGACAAAACTGTTTACAAGAAACAGATTTATAGAACTGAGATCCAAAATGTGAGTAATATAAGTAGAAGTTGTTGAATGGGGGTGTTGGAATCCAGTGTTTGTGTATTGTGTGCAACAAATATATCAGTATTCAGTAGAGATATATTCTTTAACCAGAAGATGGCAGTGTTTATAAGTTTGTAGGTGCATCTATGGTAATACTCAGTAGGGTTGATTTACTAAAGGTAAATAGGCTGTACACTGCAAGTGCAGTTGCTTTAGATCCGAGGGGAAGCTCTGAAATGAGGCGAAGCTCTGCTGATTTCTTTCATCCAATCGTGTGCAACAAAAAATGCTGTTTTTTTTATTTTCCTTGCATGTGCCCCTCAGATCTAGAGCAACTGCACTTGCAGTGCACTTTCAAATGCACTCAGAGTGCACTTGCAGTGCACAACCTATTTACCTTTAGTAAATCAACCTCTTTGACTTTTCTATGAATAATTACATTACTTTTTTCTGGTTGCAGTGAAGCAATCAGAAAAGCACATGTGGACTGTACACTGTCTGTTCTGTAGGGCTATATTCAGAAATTCTAACATAAACATTGTAATAAAAGTCACTGTACTACAATTTTATACAGTATTAAGGTAACACATGATCACTATGGCATTTGAGCAGCAATATTATTTCCTTTAGTGCTGCTTCTGTGTCCTGTTTAGGAAATGAGCCCAGACAGGAATAGTGAACAGAGTAAACAGTTTTCTGGGCTTGGCAGAATATATGTCTAGCTAAAATTTTAGATCATTCTCAGCAGTGAAAGAAGCAGCTAGAATAAGGTTCATAAAAGCTCTTCTTCTTAATAAATGCTTACTTGTCTGATGATCTAAGGAAAACGATGAATATCTTATCTTCTTCTGCCCTCTGTTCACCTGGGAGTCCTGGGACATTATGGTGCCTGGACATTGATTACACCAATAGAACTTATTTTAACCTTGACGGGAAGTGAACTTGTCCCATCCTCCAAAGAGTACAAGCTATTACTTCTAATAAAGTGCATGTGTCTGTCTGGGGAGGACCTGTATCCTACCTAGGGCTAGGCAGTATACATGTCAGAATGAAAGCAATAAATACAATTTAGTGGAGAGCCTTTTCATGCAGTTAAAAGAGAAACAGTGAAAATACACAAATCCCATAAATAGCATATTTGTGGGATGCCTAAAAGCTGCACTTAGTTACAGAAAATTATGGTGTAGCAATAACAGCCATCAGTGATCTGGCACCTTTATAGTCACCGATCGCTTTCACAGTGCAGGTGGTGCAGAGTGCCCCACTCGCTGGACACCCACCAACCCCTCCAAGGTTCCAAGGCTCTCCAGTTCTTACCGGGAGCACAGGACCACATTCAGCCACTTCAGGATGACCAGCCGGAGGAAAGTGAGGGACATGCATCCCTCAATTTCCTCTGCACTTAATGAAACTGGAAGCGACAATGATTTAGTCACTTCTGGTTTCACAGCTTCCATTACAGTTGTGTTCAAAATAATAGCAGTGTGTTGAAAAAGTGAATAAAGCTCAAAATCCTTCTAACAGCTTTTATTTCCATACACACAAATGCATTGGGAACACTACACATTCTATTCCAAATCAAAACATGAAGAAAAATATATCAAATTTGTGTTGTTCCTCTAAAAAAAATTGAAGAAAAGTGAATATTAGACTGTTCAAAAAAAATAGCAGTGTTTGTATTCTTCTTTACAAACTCAAACATTCACTATATAAACTGAAAAATGTTTGAAGATTTTGCTTTCCTTTGAATCACTTAATTAATATTTAGTTGTATAAGCACTGTTTCTGAGAACTGCTGTACATCTGTGTTGCATGGAGTCAACCAACTTCTGGCACCTGTGAACAGGTATTACAGCCCAGGATGATTGGACTACATTCCACAGTTCTTCTCTATTTCTTGGTTTTGTCTCAGAAACTGCATTTTTGATGTCACCCCACAAGTTTTCTATTGGATTAAGATCCGGGGATTGGGCTGGCCACTCCATAACGTCAATCTTGTTGGTCTGGAACCAAGATGTTGCACGTTTACTGGTGTGTTTGGGGTCGTTGTCTTGTTGGAACACCCATTTCAAGGGCATTTCCTCTTCAGCATAAGGCAGCATGACCTCTTCAAGTATTCTGATGTATTCAAACTGATCCATGATCCCTGGTATGCGATAAATAGGCCCAACACCGTAGTATGAGAAACATCCCCATATCATGATGCTTGCGCAACCATGCTTCACTGTCTTCACAGTGTACTGTGGCTTGAATTCAGTGTTTGGGGGTCGTCTGACAAACTGTCTCCAGCCACTAGACCCAAAAAGAACAATCTTACTTTCATCAGTCCACAAAATGTTGCGCCATTTCTCTTTAGGCCAGTCAATGTGCTCTTTGGCAAATTGTAACCTCTTCAGCACATGTCTTTTTTTCAACAGTGGGACTTTGCGGGGGGCTTCTTGCAGATAGCTTGGCTTCACATGGCGTCTTCTAATTGTAACAGTACTCACAGGTAACTTTAGACCTTCTTTGATCTTCCTGGAGCTGATTGTTGGCTGAGTCCTTGCCATTTTGGCTATTCTTCTATCCATTCGAATGTAGTTTTTTGCTTTCTTCCACATCTTTCAGGTTTTGGTTGCCATTTTAAAGCATTTGCAATCATTTTAGCTGAGTAGTCTATCATTTTCTGCACTTCTTTATATGTTTTCCCCTCTCCAATCAACGTTTTAATCAAGGTACGCTGTTCTTCTGAAAAATGTCTGGAAAGACCCATTTTCCTCAGAATTTCAGAAAGAAATGCACTGTAACCAGCGTGTACAACATTTGCTGCCTTCCTTCCTTAAATAAGGGCAATAATTGCCACCTGTTTTTCAAAGCATGAATGACCTCACTAATAGAACTCCACACTGCTATTATTTTGAACATGCCCCTTTCAATTAGTGATTCAATTCAGAATCAGCAGCATG
Organism: Staurois parvus; assembly: GCF_062004578.1. NCBI lineage: Eukaryota > Metazoa > Chordata > Amphibia > Anura > Ranidae > Staurois > Staurois parvus. The sequence goes on along the minus strand of NW_028318444.1, from coordinate 2,018,873 downwards.
CATCTCATGGTTGTTGGGTCTGTTGGATTTCCATTACTCTACTACATCTGCTAGTAAATTATTTGCCATGTAGAAATATCATTTCTACCAAAAACAGTGATTGATCAGGTTAGTGGTGTCTGACTGCTATTATTTTGAACACAGCTGTAACTGGCTGGTACAGCCATGGGAGCATCAAACTGAGCAGATTTCTGCTCAGTTAGATGCTCTGGAGGGCAGATGAGACATTGGGGGTCTATTAAACCCCTAATCTCTCCATAAAGAGTACCTGTCCCCTTCCCAATGCTATTGCATATAGTTTTATTAACCTATTGTGAAAGAAGCAAAGTTAACTAAGAGGTAGATTAATACACCTAATTACTAATTCCTCCAAAAAGTTTTAATGTAAATAAATACAAAGACACTTTGAAAACAAAAAAAAATTAAGCAATGTTCCCTAGACTAACTCCATTGTCAATCACATCATTCAGTAATGTAATTCCATTGTCAGACACGATGACCCCCTGCATGATAATGTTTTCCCTACACCACTGTTTTAGGACAGTTTCCTGGAGCTGCTGAAATGTAAACAAGCAGGCAGAATCCTGGGAGACGTCAGTGACTATATTTGGTTAGGACCACACATAGGTACTGACATCTCTCAGGATCTCTGACTGTCTGTCTACTAACAGCAACCAGAGATGAAGACCAAAGAACTGAACAATTTGGACTAAATAGTTTGCCCAGTCCATGAATGGCGAATGGGGTAGAATGATTGATATTTTACTTTTACTTTACTAACCTGAATCTAAATCCCTACTTGCAAATATCCATTTTCTTGCTTGGCTACACTTCTTCCACTGCATCTAAGAAAGTATCCATGATTGTCACTCAGGCTGGAAGTCTTTGCTTGACTGGATTATAAAAATTAACATTCACACAATTTTAATGAACATTTTAACTTCCTTTCTTAAATCAACCCTTAGGACTTATTCACAAGGACAAGTCATCCATGGTATAGCAAGTATTTTATGAGAAACATCAGCCAGCCCCCAGATATAAGAGAACAGTTGTGAAATACTTCATAGCTTTTCATTACCAACCCAACTGGATTTATAGCAAAATGCATATGTATCTCCATGTAGATACCTTATATACTCAGATTGTGCACCTGTAGATTTTTATATATGTGTTGGTATCTTTAAGCCTATAAGTCTATCAAACAGTTGTCAAACCTTCTGTTTTCTTCTTAAAGAGTAACTAAAGGCAAAACTTTATTTTAGGTTTTGATAGAGTGGAGAGGGATTATAATACCTGTAAGTTTTTATTGTTTGTCATCCCCCTTAGGGATATTCACCCTCTCTGTTTGTCCTGTTTAACATTACCATCGAAAGTTAAAATAAAAGAAAGTCTCAAATGATGGGTTCTCTGTTCTGCCACAACTCTTTAAACAGCTTGGACCCCACTGACACACCTTTTGTAACTTAAAAGTTAATATGTTACAAAATTCTATAATGCTCCACAGCAACCGGATGATAGGGTAAAAAGATCTATTATGGCAATGCAGTTAAACAATGCATGAAACCATGAACAGCCAATTTGAACATGTTTAAAGATACTGTACTAGATAATGTGAACAATGACTCGTAAGATGGCAATCAACTGAACTGCTGTGATGCTATACCAAACTAAAACTGATGCAAACAGGGTTAAGAGCATCAGCATCAAAAGTATCAATAGTGGGTGGGTGGATGTGTTCCTAACATAGGAGTACCACTGGAGGTAGGTACAAGTACCTGTGGTCTGTTTGTCAATGTTAGCTGGCAATCGTTGGGGCCCTTTTATAAGGTGGTGCACATGTAGCTGTCCCTTTAAGAGTGTCAGCGCTGAGATGAGTACAGATGATTCATCTCACCTGTCCTGCTACACAGGAATCTGATCTGTTGTTCTCAGGTACCAGGGACCCAGTGGCTCAGTCCTCCTCAGCAGGTCCTCTCAAGGCTCTTTCTCTCAGTTCTGGTTCTCCCTTGCAGTAGACACTCACGGCACCGAGTCCTTCCAGCTCTGGTCTCAGCTCAGCAAGCAATCTCTGTGTCTCAGTCTCACTGGTGTTATGCTCAGTCATTAGCAACAGGTCCACTTCCTATCTGGTAGACACCCCAGTGTTGCTTCTGCAGTCTTTGGTCCCTGCACTGCAGAAGCTCTGGCACCAGTTTGTCCAGTTCAGCTTTCTCCCTCAAAAGAACCAGATCTCCAGAATTGCCCAGGAAAAGTCCTATATCTCCTCCACTGTTGTACAGGGAATACTGAACAGTAAAGTCCATCAGCCTACCTTCACTTGCATTGCACTGTGCTCCTTTAAGGACTACATTTACTAGAATCCATGGTGGCTGCTGCCTAGCAAGTCCTCTTGTGGCTGATTGCCTCAGATGCCCTGCTGCCAAAGAGGGGGGAAACAGTAGCCAGCAGCAGATTTTACACTGAGCCCACTCTGCTCACACAGCAGGTGTCAGGAATGGACTTGCCAGTGGTGGTGGGACTCACCTGCCTTGTGGGCTGCAGTACCAGGGCTGGCCAGCGGGTGCTCTCAGCAACCAGAGGCTCACTTCTGCAATGAGCCATCACCTGAAGCTGATTACAACAGGTGTATTTAAGGAATGGCCAGGCCTGTGATCAGGGCCTTGGTGTATGTTTCCCATGGGCTCCTGTACCTGCATCCTGTCTGCTTTCTGCCTGATCCAGATTCTGCTTCGATCCCTGACTCTGCTTGAACTCTGCCTGTCCTTACCTCGGCTATTCCTGACTACTCTAAATATATATATATAAAGCTGCGCTAATAAGAACCACAATAGATAATCAATAATCAAAAATGAGGTGTAAAACATATAGCAGCTGAACAAAAACCCTGATACTAGGCAACCAACAATAAATACATAAAAGTTACAAATAATCATAACAAAACAGTGAAAAATGGGACAAAAATATAGTCCATCCAAAAATAAAATAAAAGTGCCAGAGGCTGTGATGAAACAAAAGGAGAGTTGTCGTGTCACCAACCACTACTACAGAAGGCTTACCAGAAAGGCATGACCCCCTGTTAAGTGTGGTTGTCAGGGTCCTGTCCACGGCAGAAGTTCTGGAAGATCTGGCATTTCTGCCAGTGCCCTGCATGGCCGCAGAAGCATGCATCAGCCTCAGTTTGGTGCCAGACGACCTTTATAAGGAGGCTCATCACTTCCTCAAGTTGCTGAATGATCTCTAGCTCCCCATACCCTGTTCCTGTTTCCTGTGACTTCCTGATACCGACTCGGCTTCCTCTTGGACCTGTCTACTCTGCTTAACCCCTGATCTAACCTCGGCTTTGCTAAAGGATACTCTCTCTATCGCTCCTCTGTGTATGACCTCGGCTTGGCTAAAGGATACTCTCTCGCTTGCTCCTCTGTGTATGACCTCGGCTATCCCATTTGACTACGTCTGCTCTGATTCCCACCTGGTACCTGACCTTGGCTTGAACCGACTATCCAGTAATCCTCCATTCCTGGAAGGGCTTGCATACCTCGCACAGGTGCCATCTGTCTGCAGACCTCATCTACTTGCATCAGCTGTGCTCCTGGGTGGACCACCAACAAGCACTCCTACAGGCGACCTGTGCCACTTTGGGCCTGACTCCCGCTGTCTGGAACTTAGCCACAAGGGAAGCCCTCTCTCCATTGGCCTCCATCACCAGGTACCTGATAATGGTCAATAGCGCTTTGTTAAACAATCCAGAAAACCGGTCACTCGAATCCTCCTCCAGATCACCAAAACAGCAGATAAAGATCTTCCACACAATAGACCTTAATTAGGGTAGCTAAACCTTTCAGGATAAGGCTTGGATTCGTAGTGGAAAACATGCAAAGAAAGAACGCTCTATATAGTGTAAAACCATAATCACAACATTTATTTAAAGCATGGTTGCACTCACATGCAAGCAAACATCATTAGGCATTGATTGACAAAAAAATCTAAATTTTCCAGTTTTCAAAATGGCCACCAGCCGTTCGCGCATGTGCAGTAGCGTGTGCGTGGTTCCACCCTACGCGTTTCATCACAGGTAATGTCATCAGGGGCACAGTAAATACTAGTTTTAATAATTTTGTGAGGAGCAGTATTCAAATAATGACTTTCAGATCCAGGTTAGACCTCTGGTATGCTACCTTCCACAACATTCTATGCATTGTGTGAGCCTTTCTTGCCTATAACCAACATGCACAGATCTACTTCATACTACAAGTCATTATTTGCATTTTGCATACTGATGGCATGCAGGCTAGGGGCTCCTGGGTGGGTCAGGAAAAGTTTTAGACAAAAAAAAAAAAATGGATGTGCAGACTGCTTTTAACTAGTTATGTTTCTAAATTGTGGTTCAGTTTGACTTTATGAAAGATTTTAAGCCTCTTGTAAAACATTGTAAATAGACACTGAGGACCAGGCACTGGTAAAGTTAAATGAAAGTTCATGTTTCAAAGCCAGCATCATTTCTACAGTATATGCTATTTTAGGTCTAAAGTATGAAGAGGAGGATAAAAGGATCTTATTAAAGATTTCTTGAACGGGGGAGGCTGAGGACTGACGCCAGTGGAAAGCTGTGGATTTGGAAGATTTTGCTTTATCAAATTACAGTATGACAGACATATAAAAACTAACCAAACCAAACACCAGACTGATACAATGCTTTTCCCTTAGCTCACTGATAAATGTTAAAATACAATAGGGCTGGATTATGGCAAATTAAACTACAGGAGTGTCCTCTTCTACTACCATTCGATCCACCTGGCTCATTTCTCAGCATCTTACAGATGAATGAGCTGAGAGTATACAATGCATGACGCATGTGCTGTACAGTGTACATAAGATACTATAACATTTTGAGGGGAAAGAAAGTTTTCTGACAAAAGATTTGTTGTATGTTTCTTCTAATAACAATCCATACCCCCAGCAATTCTTTATTTTCACTTTAATTCCGCTTTAGGATTTAATTTCAAATGGTGTTCCACAAATTTCTATTATCCAAATATGCATGCATCTATTAGCCTTAAAGCAAAACAAAACCCACCTATCCTATACAGCCAAGAAACCTCTGTTTGATCCGCAGTTGCCATGATGCTGCACGTGATCAGTTATGACACCTGCCCATGTGCCTTTGACATGTGTCATAAGTCATAAATAACATTAGCGCGTAGGGTGGAGTAAGAAGAACGTAGGAGTAGGAGGTATCTCTTCACTGGCTTATAGTCCTGTGGATGTGTGTATGTGCTGGAGGCTGGATATTATCCAGGCAGACCATTTTTTTTAACATACACTATAATGAACACTATGGGGTTGATTTACTAAAGTCAAAGAGACTGTGCATTTTGCAAGTACAGTTGCACTCTGCAAATGCAGTTGCTCCAGAGCTTAACCACTTCCATACAGGGCACTCTTACCCCCTTCCTGCCCAGGCCCTGCCCTGCCCTGCTCTCACACTTTGAATGACAATTGCGCAGTCATGTAACACGATACCCAAACTACATTTTTAGCATTTTGTTCACGCAACTAGAGCTTTCTTTTGGTGGTATTTAATCACCACTAGGGTTTTTATTTTTTGCTAAATTAAAAAAAAAGACTGGAGATTTTGAAAAAAAAAACAAGTTTTTATTTGTTTCTGTTATAAAAGTTTGCAAATAAATAATTGTTCTTCGTAAATTTAGGCTGAGATGTATTCTGCTACATGTCTTTGGTGAAAATAACCCAAATCAGTATTGATTATTTAGTCTGTAGGAAAGTTATAGAGTTCACAAACTATGGGATATATCTGAAAATTGATCAATCCTGAAGTACTGATAGTCAATCTAATTTCTTGAGGACCAAAAATGTCAGAACAGTACAGATATCCCCCTTTTTGCAAAGTAGACAGTCCGACGTATTTCATAAGAGGCATGGCGAGTTTTTTGAAGTTGTAATTTTTTTGTCATAATTTTTCAGAAAATGAATAAATTTAAAAACATTTTCACAAATTTTTTTTTACATACTGTCACCAGTGCAGTACAGCATCATCATATAACTGGTGTAGCAGTGATCTGGGACACTGAGTGGTGACTGTACGGAAAAATAAAAATTGATGATTTGTTCTCTTTTTTTTATTGTATTTACATTTTTTTCTCTTTTCTAAGATTTTGTTTTTCATATTACACTATTACCAAAGTAGTATAATGTTACATTAGTAAAGTGTACTACTTTTGGGGAAGTGATCGGTATTTTTTTTTTCTTACACAATTTGATTGCTTATAGCAAAGAATTTATTTGCTATAAGCAAGCATTTAACTGAATGAAATCAATTCATTCAGGTTTTTTTGTTGTGATTAGCTGTGATTGGCCACAGCTAATCACATGACACAGCCTGTGATTGGTCCAGCCTATGCATGTGATCACTGTGACCATTCTCAGCTAGACAAACTTGTATACAATGGATGGCATGAAAGGAAGCCATCCATTGTTTACAACTGTCATGTGACCTGCTGTGATTGGTCACAGCAGGTCACGTGGTATTGGCAGTGGGGCCGGTACACAGATCTGTCATCGGCCATGTCCGAAGTACACAGCCAGTGACGGATCTCGCCACAGTACGGCCCTGCCGGCACATGCAAGGTGCGATCCGGGAAGGATGTCATGTGACGCCCTCCCGGACAGACGAGAGGCTTGCCCGGCCATCATTTTACTATAGGCCGGGTGGGCAGTGGTAAATAAATGAGCCGGATCTCTGCTGACTTCCATCATCCAATCATGTGCAAGCATAAATGCATTTTTTTTATTTGCATGTGACTGGGTATTCTTTGCAAAGTGAAGTTTCACCCCATACTAAGCTCTGGATCAATTGCACTTGCAAAGTGCACAGCCCATTTGCCTTCAGTAAGTAAACCTCTATATTATGTGAGAGCAGATTTTTTTTTTTTCATAAAATGTTTTTATCAACAATGGAGAGCACTATGCGATTTCTTTGTTTCCTTTGAGTGTTGTTGTGGAAAAAATAAAGATCCATAAGAGAATTACATCTTTACATAGCTATTCCTGACTTAAAGGGAAAACACCACTATTCAATCTTTTATAATTAAAGGTCTATCCACCAAGATATGAGAGTGTCTACAGGGAAGGCAGAGGTCATGCCATTGGATTTTTGATTGCTGCTGCCTTCTTTCATTCATCAATTTACTTATTAATTGATTTATTTATACAAGTGCAGGACTTTTGTAGACTTTTTAAACCTTTTTGGTATAAATGCATAGTTGAGTTGTATTGAGAGAAAAAAAGTTATGATATCAGCCATTTGTTGCTTTAACAGTTCAGCTGAGAGCACAAGCATATGTGTTAGCATTCATGGCACAACAGTTATCATTCGCTGTTTTGGGAAACTGTTAAATTAATGGGTTTAGTTCCACTTTAATACTGAGGATGCCATATGGAACAATGGAATGACAGTGGGAGGATTTATCTTTGAAGTCAAACACCAGTAAATCAGTGAAGCTAAACTATAGAGAAGTAAATAAGAGGCTTTTCTGGCTAATAAAAGACAATCTAGTAGACATTTGGTGGATTTTTCTCTCAAGTAAGACTTACTTTTTTTAAGTTTAAAGAAGAGGCAAAATCTCTGTTTTTTCATGAGATGGAAAATATTCAGGCATGGATAGCATGATTTACTTCAATACCTGTTCATCCCTGAATATTGCTAAAATGGAAAAATGAGTTCAGGAACTAGAACAATGATCCAATATCTTCTACAGTGGATATAAAAAGTCTACACACCCCTGTTAAAATGTCAGGTTTAGTTTGTTGTTCAACTGAGTTGTACAGTTTATAGGTTACATTAAAGGTGGAAAAAGTTCTGAAATGATTTATCTTTGTCTCAATTTTTTTCATCACAGAAACCTGACATTTTAACAGGGGTTTGTAGACTTTTTATATCCACTGTATATACAGATTCAATACACAGATGAGCCATAATATTATGATGAACCACCTAATATTGAGTAGGTTCCGCTTTTGCTCCAAAACAACCCCTTTTGCCTCTATAACAACCGTGACCTGTTGCAGCATGAATACCACTAGACCTGGAGGCATGATATGGTTCCTGCTACTAATCCATCAGTAGCAGATCCTTTAATTCTTGTAAGTTGTGAGCTGGGGCCTCCATGGATCAGACTTGTTTTTCCAGCTTATCCCTCAGATGCTCGATGAATTGAGATCTGGAGAGTATGGAGGCCAAGTCAACACTTTGAACTCGTTGTGTTTCTCAAACCATTCTTAAACCATTTTTAAACTGTGTGACAGGGTATATTATTCTGCTGAAAATGGCCACTGCCATCAGAGAATACTGTTTCCATGAAGTGGTGTACTTGATCAGCAACAATGTTTAAGTAGGTGATACATGTCAAAGTAACATCCACATGAATGGCAGGACCAAGGTTTTCCAGCAGAACATTGTCCAAAGCATCACACTGCCTCCTCCGGCTTGTCTTCTTCTTGCATTCTTCCTATACTGCATCCTGGTGCCATCCACATGATATAAAAAGAAAATATAATTCATCAGACCAGGCCACCTTCTTCCATTGCTCTGTGGTCCAGTTTTGATGCTCATTTGCCTGTTGTAGAAGGTTTTGGCTGTGGACACGGGTCAGCAGGAACTGATGCCTATTTTTTCTATATTCAACGCATCAACTTAATGGACAACATGTTTACTTGCTGCCTAATATATCCCACCGAATTTCAGATACCATTGTAACAAGATAAGTAAAGTTATTCACTTTACCTCTCAGTCAATGTTATGGCTGATCGTTGTATTATCTGCATTGTTAGAAAACATTTTAGATTTAACGCTAGTCTTTTACAAACTTTTCTTTCTCATTCAGCTATAGAGGTCAGGGAGGGCTTGTTGTAAAGCTAATTAACTGCTTGTCAAGAATCTATAAATACTTGAATGTCAATAGATGGCCACAGGTGCACATTAAAGGCAATAAAGTCCACTTTATGCAAAAAATAAATAAATGAACCAATTTGCAGGAACTTTGCAAATGAGCCTGCAAAGCATCGTGGACTGGGGTGCCATGCACAGGCTCTTGTAGACCCTTCATCCAGCGCCATGTCTGTACTGAAGTATGGACTTTTGTCTGATAATTTCAAGCCCTCTGTCACGGCGGCTGATGGGGCTTATAGTTTTTTCATTCACAAATCTCTGTGAACAGCAGGGCTGATGTTAGAAACCACAGGCTCCATACAGCCAACCTGACAGTCCCGTTCCCCCCCCCCCCCAAAAAAAAACCCCATAGTTTACTATCCTTCAGTTATGAATGATCACAGTGAGTAATCAGTACCGATCACCCATTGTGTTCATTCAGAAACCGAAAGGGCTGGTAATCGTGATGTATTTACCGGACCCTTCCCCCACTCTCCATCCAGAATAATCCTATTTTGTGCTTGCAGCTGCCAGTGGGAAGGAGAGGAGGGAAGATGGGAACAGTGCGGGGGTGGTAGCTGACAAGGGGCCTGGGCAGCAGGGGGAAAATATGGTGCATAGAGAGGGTGATGGGTGCACCAGGGGAAGGGGGGCAATTAGTGAAACCGATCCCCTGTGTGGCTTCCACTGCAGCAGCTGAAAGTCAGCAGGAGGGAGAGAAGAAGCCAGCTTTCAACTGCTGCAGAGAGAGCCATACTGGGGACTGGTTCTAGTAATTGCCCCCCAACCACATACACTGTGCCGATCACCCCCCCGCCCTCATCCAATTCACTCAGCTGCTTGGGCACCCCTGCTGGCCTGGGTCCCATACAGGAGGACTTGTGGTACCCCCTTATCAACAGCCCTGTCTGTGAATCAATGACGTGGTTGTGCAGGTGAAGTAACAGTAGCTGTTGCGGAGAACCCACAGGAATGGTCAGGGAGAACCCGCAATCCTGTTTTTTATGTATTAATTATTTCAAAAGCTTGAACTAAAAATACATAAAACACAGTGTTTATGGGAAAACAAGCCGTTCCGTATGCAAAGACTTGCATTGCTCTGTACAATATATGATGCTGCCAAGCAGCCAGCCTGGCAAGGATACTACATGATAGTGTGTTTCAGATTGCAGTATATATCATAAGTCATTACACTTATACCTTCCATGCTAGCAGATTAAATAAAGATTTAAATCAATTATATTTAACAGTGAAATAAAACTATAATGCAAATAAACTGCTGCTGATATGCAACTCGGAGAATAATGATAAGGACTCTTACAAACACACATATTCAACATGTTGTGGAATAAAAACACAACATATTCTAGAATCAGAGACAGGAGGAAAAAAACACTCTAAATAGGAACATATATAATCAACAATATGATACAATAGCAATTTATTATTATTGTTGTTGGTAAAATCACCACAGCCTCCTCTTTGGAAGATTAGAAAATCCTGTTATATGGACTGATGCCATTAGATAAATTACATACAAGTAAACTTAAAACATCTTACATTAAATGGCTTTTTTACACTTGGTTTAAATGTTTAGATACAAAACGCCCACATGATCAACTTGTATATAAACCCAAAAAAGCACAAAATGTTGTGTTTTGCATCTTACCAATCCTTAGATGTGATGTCTACATTATTTTCCTTTTTTAAGGCTTTTTTCCTTTATTTTCACCTGGTCATCCAGGCGGCAACACACTTTCTGTTGTAGGGTGTCTCCACTCTATTGACGAGCAGGGATTTGGGGGTGGCAGTTTTGCACCATGTCATATGCTACACCCTGAATATGGGTGTAACATGGTATAAAAAGTGAACTTAGTCTTTAAGTTTGCCAATAACAAGAATAACTTAAATGCCAAACTTCCTGTGTTAATTCTTGTATCGATGCTTACAGTATATACACAGCATTAATGAGGAAAAAAGGAAGTGTGACTGAGGGTGTGGTTGCCACCATTCCTAATCACATATAACACACTAATTTTTACCTTTGAGGTGGGATTTTAAAGCCAACCATACAAGTAAATTGGAAGTTAAAATATAACTTTTTTCATTTTCATTATTTAAAAGATTTGAAAAATAAATTTTTTATAAAAATTGTCAAAATATAATCCAAGACATAAAGAACATGATAAAAACAAGGGGCTCGTCCGGGAGAGGTCCTGGGTTGATATCCCAGGCGTGCCCCCTGTTTTTATTAAATTTGTTGTCTTGGATTATATTTTGACATAATTTTTATAAAAAATAATTTTTTAATTCTTTTAAAGTGTTACTAAACCCAGGACCCTGCATTCACTATATCTGGTCTCCCACGGTACACAGAACATGGAAATGCAATTATTTAAGTATATATATACAAATAAATACATTTTCTCATCAGCAGTATATAGCAGTCTTGTGACTTCAGCAGAACACTGGTTAAAGCTTGTAGGAGGAGTTTTCTTCCTGCTCTAGGAGGATGTGAAACCTCTGACCCTCTGTTTGGACAGTGTTGATTGGCCCTGTGCTGATCACATGCACTCTTCCAAGAAAAAAAAAACAACCTCTCTAGCAATACACACCAAATTGAGCATGTGCTTGTGACTACAGGTTCAGTTTGTATGAGGTGATCATTTTCAACAAGAGGAAGGGCAGAGAAGAAAGGATCAAACAGCCATTTTACACAATGCAGAGGATTAACCCCTTTAGTGTGTTTTATACTGAGCATTATGGTGAGAGGAACTATAAGTAACAAAAGAAGATTGGGCAAAATACCAGTTTAAGAAAACAACTCAATAAGTGCACATCATGCGTAATATTTGTAAAGGATTGTGAAGTCATACAATCAAATGTCTTAAAAAAACAACAATGAATGAAACAAGGTTTAAACTTAAGTCAAACAGGAATAAATGTTACTCACATCTGAGATTAAAAAAGAAAATATACACGATTCCATTGACTCGAGAATCTTCTATGGATTTAAAGCTTGAAATGATTAACACATAAAAACACCTTAGTGTTTATGGGAAAACAAACCATTCTGTAGGCAGATATGCATTACTTTGTACAGTATATGATACTGGCAAGCAGCCAGCCTGACATGGATACAACATGATGATGTGTTCCAGATTGCAGTATATATATCATAAATCATATCACTTACTATATCTCCCATGCTAGTAGATAAATAACGCTTTAACTAAATTATATCATATTCTGAGAGAATATTAATAAGGACGCTTACAAACACACATTTTGTTGAAAAAAACACAAGACATTCAACAATCAGGGACAGGAGGAAATAAAACCACTCCAAATAGGAACATTTATAGTTAACAATAATAATAAAATGGCATATTATTATTTTTGTTGTTGGTAAAATCACTACTCTTTAAAGGTCTGAAAGTTCTGTTATAGACTGATGCTATTAAACAAATTACATGCAATGAAGCATAACACGTCCTCCGCCAAATGGATCTTTTATACTTAGGTTAAAATATTTAGATACACACACAATCAACTCAAAGTGTATTCAAACCTCCAATAAAATAAAAATGTACAGTTGCAAGAAAAAGTATGTGAACCCCTTGGGATTACGAGGAGTTTTGCATGAATTGGGCATAAAATGTGCTCTGAACGTCATCTAAGTCACAACAATAGAAGAACACAGTCTGCTGAACATAATACTACACAAACATTAGGTGTTGCCATGGTTTAATTGCACATAACATGTAAACATTCACAGTGCAGGGAGGAAAAAGTATGTGAACCTTTGGACTGCAAACTTCAAACGTGCTGCAATATTCTTTTTGGACAGCAATGGCTTCCTCCGTGGTGTCCTCCCATGTACTCCATTCTTGTTTAATGTTTTCCTTGTTGTAGATGTGTCAACAAAAATGTTAGCATGTGCCAGAGATTTCTGTAGGTGATTAGCTGACACTCTGGGATTCTTCTTTACCTCATGCAGCATTCTGCGCTGTGCTCTTGCAGTAATTTTTACAGGACTACCATGCCTAGGGAGAGTAGCAACAGTGCTAAACTTTCTCCATTTGTAGACAGTCTGTCTTACCGTGGTCTCATGAACATCAAGGCTTTTGGAGATACTTTTGTAACCCTTTCCAGCTTCATGCAAGTCAACAATTCTTGATCGTAGGTCTTCTGAGAGCTCTTTTCTGCGAGGCATGGTTCACATCAGACAGTGCTTCTTGAAACCAGTAAACCCAAAACAGGTGTGTGTTTTTTAAGGGCAGGACAGCTGTCAGCAACACATCCAATATCATCACACTGATTGGAGTCAAGGTTGGCTCACTCCTGGCCCCAATTAGCTCTGGGAGAAGTCATTAAGCTAGGGCCTCACATACTTTTTCCTCCCTGCACTGTGAATGTTTACATGTTATGTGCAATTAAACCATGGCAACATCTAATGTTTGTGTAGTATTATGTTCAGCAGACTGTGTTCTTCTATTGTTGTGAGTTAGATGACGTTCAGAGAACATTTTATGCCCAATTCATGCAAAACTCCACGTAATCACAAGGGGTTCACATACATTTTCTTGCAACTGTAATTTTTATTTTTAGAAGGTGTGGCTATGCTGCAATTTTTTTTTTTTTTTTAGGCTTTTTTCCTTATTTTTACCTGGTGATGTGGCCAGTAACACACTTCCTGCCTTAGGGTGTCTCCATTCTATTGGGAAGCAATGGAGCCACCCTTGCACAGCAGCATTTGTCATTCTGGGGTGAAGGTAGTGTTAGATGGACTAGCAGATTTTAGATGGTCTTGACAAACCAATTAAAGTTGAACTCAAATTATAAGCAGTTACAGTAGCAGTTTTTTCTTTTTGGGATAAAGATTTTTACAAAAATGAATTTAAGTTGTTTAGATAAGCACCCCTGTCATTGTTAAATATTTTGTCTCTACCTTCTGCCTACATGTATGATGCACAATTGTATGCAGACAGGTTGGTCTGTTAAAGGAAGTTGAAAAATGACAGACTTACTGGCTAGATCATCTGATACAAACAAAGAAAAAAGCCTAAAAAACTAATACACCCTCCACATCTAAGAATTGGTAAGCTGCAATATACTGTCATATATTTTTCTTTTGTGTTTAGATGTGCTTTAAAGAAATTTTAAAGATATTTCAATACACAATTTGGTACAATGCTGAAAAATTGAAGGATACTTCAGGTAGATTAAATGTCCCGTGATCCACATAGACATCCAGTCTAATAATGGAATACTTACAGAATGTTCCTTGGTTTCTCTGACGCTCTGAGAATATACTTGTAATGATATAATTGGTAATTTTTTTTTGTTTTGCTTTGCTTTACCTCTATTTTTTTTTATTCCTCAGCATGATTTCAGAGGTTATTTAAGACATAAATTAAATGGTTGAATAGGCCACTAACTCATCAACCACATGTAATGTAACCAATCCTGCAGATGAGCCATTCAAAAATGATTTATTAGAAAAGCAATATGGCAACATTTTTGAAACAAAATGTTTCTTTTGCTATTTATGCTTTTTGTTATTATGCAATGTAACAACTAAGAATAAAGTATCATCGTTTTCTCAAACTACCTCTTTTTCTCAATGTCAGACTCTATAAACACTGAGTTATTGGAGTCATATTTCAAGTATACGTACTGTAGTAGGTAATTCTTGTTTTTTTTTGCATGATTCTTTCCATGTTTAATAGCATAAGAAAGTGAGACAGAACAATTCTGGAGAAGAATTGCCGCTGTAAGTGCTGTCAGTCCACAACAAATGTGTGAGGTCTCCTATATATTTGCCAAAATACTCCCTATTATATGGTATTTTTAGGCAATATGACAACAATATTAAAAAATTACAAAATAGTTTTTATTTCAGTTGTATCTTAAATGTATAAAACATTATGTAGCAATCATACCCACAGAAATGGACGCAGTTCAACCATTTTGGCTCCAACCTCCATCTTAGCAAAGGATCATCCATCTTGTACAAACATATCTCCCCTCTTTCTCCCCCTCCCTCTCTGAGAGTCACAGTGACATTTGGTCGGTGTATGTGTGTTGGAAGTGTCACAGGCTGGCCAGGGCACAGCAGGTAGCTCCGAGCTATAAGCTAACTCTGAGCTGGGTGCCAGGCTGGCTGGGAAGCTGAGCAATCTGGCACCTCGTAAAAAGATAACCCAAGCCTTCCCCTGAGTTCAAAGACATTCCAGAGGAGTAAGGAACTAAATAATACTTTTAAAATCCATTTTCCCCTATGTCTCATATCTTGGAATATGAGAGACTTACATAAAAACCAGGCCTATCTTCAGACTGCCACAATCAGACAAATCATTTGATAGGTCACGCTCCCTGACTGGAATACCTAGGAAAGCAGAAAATGACATCTCTTGAACCCTTCAAGTATGTATTTCATATTTCATATGTAACCGTTCCTCAGATGCGTCTGCATATTAATCTACCCGTGGGTGGAATGTTACTTGTGCCTAGGAAAAGTTATGAGCCACAATATGAGCTATGAGAGATTTTGGTTCTAGATTGGGTCATTAACCTGACCCAGTAATAATCGCATTCAGGCTGCCGGTACATTGATTTGTGGTCCATTAGCTGGGCTTGGCATTGTTACGCACGTGACATCGCAGCTTCAGATTGACTAGTCCTTCGGTCACGAGTTTAGTGAGAAGGTCTGGGGTCTGACGCCGCAATCGTCACACATTACGTATTGAAATGTTATCTATACAGTATTGTTACAAAATAGTACACAAAAGTATGATATATTAGCAGAGACTCTAAACTGAGTATCCGATGCGTTTCAGAGACAATAGCTTCTTCTTTAGAGATGGCTCTGCATACAATACGGTATAATCTGTAGCGAAATTGAAAATATGATGTTTAGAATATACAGTATATAGTTTACATGTTGACAATCCAGACATGGGATCATATAATACTGTACTCACAAACCAATGAAATACACAAAGATCTGTTGGTAAGAACATGACCAGTCAACAAACAGTATTTTATATCTACATCAGCATCTCAGAGTTAAACAGGAACTGGCCAAATTTTTATCCGTGTGTGCCCCTCTTTGTTTAAACGATCCTCTTTGTCGAATGATCCTGCTAGAAAACCAGCATTTGATCAGTGGGGGAAAAAGGAAAAAGGGAGGGGAGTCCTCACTGTTAGAATACAATAATGCAGTGGGGGAGATTATTGCATCTACATTGCTTGTGTGGATACAGGAATCTGTGAGTTTTTTTTTTCGTTCAACCAGCTGGCCAAACAAAAATAAAAAACTCGAAGTATATACCCAGCTTTAACCTGGCCATACACTAGTGAATTTTCAAATGAATGTTTGTACAAATATTGTTCAAAAAGTCTTATCAGTACATTCTATGTCATGATGAATGTTGTTTAAAAGTACCCTAAAAAAATTACTTTGAACATTCAGTTTTTGGACTGATTGGACGTTTCCAAACAAAAACATTCACTGTTAGTAATTAGTTTGAGATTTTTCCCATCCTACTCCTTTGAATTATTTTTGTCATCAATATGACTCCACAATAATTGTCAAAGAAAGCCAACACCATCTTTAAGAAAGACAAATGAGCATTCTTAAAACCTAAATCACTAGAAAATTCTTTAGATCCTTTACATTTACAGAATTGTTACACTAGGTTGTGGCTGCTGTTATTATAACTTGGTAGGGAGGCTGACAGCCTGTACCATTTTTTAGTCTACAACACACTACTGACCAGATAACTTGTTCAATTGTTACAATTTACAGAGTAAACCGACTGATGTAATTATTACATAAATATGTATATTGCAGAAAGTGTTTGGACACAGAACAAATATGTGGATAAGAAATAGGGCTAGAGAAAAAAACTTGAATGCACAGAGTATGGGCCGCGGCACACAGCTCAGAAGGAACGGCACAGGTATGCCATTCCTTTAGAGCGCATGCACCATAACATCACCAGCTGCTGCTCGTTGGAATATCTCCTAAATGGTGAACATTTAAGAGATATTAATTTTACCTACAAGTTAGCTTTATTATAAGATTAGCTGTAGGTAAAAATCAAAATGTGGATTTACTACCATTTTTAATGTTTGAGCAAAATAAAATAATAATAAAAACATTTAGTATATCATGTTACAAATGTGTAGTTGTTTATTTATCCCTTAAATAATTTTGTCCCTTTCCTCACTCCATAGCTAGGTGATGCTCTATATAGCTAATCCCACCATCTTTTCATTGCATCTTTAGTTTCTGTTCTGAGCACATGTAATTGCTGTATCTAAACATACTATAATTTTTAACCTATCTCATGTTCATCTTTGAAGATCTGCACAAGTTTTTTGAATTAAAGCTTTCTACAATTAGCAAGATGTCATTTGGATTGGGTCACTGTCTGCCAACGCTGCTGAGATTGTAAATTATAGCCCTCTCACCACAACTGGATCAGTTATAGAGATCACACTTGCAATGTTTTGATAGGAGAAGCAGAACATAGTACATCTCTGCAATACATGCACATTTCCACGTTTCACAGTGAGATGGTAACCTTTTAGGTAATCATATCATAATAAAATGGCATAATATGGATGGAAAATATTTTATCTAATATTAATTCAATGCAAGGTCTTCTTTAGATTTGCCGTACTAGGGACATTTGTAAGACATAGTTGTTTGTATGAGCTTCACATTAGGAATTACCATGATAGATAACATCTGGGATATACATAATCAGGGAAAAATCTTGGATGATCAGATTGTTTGCAATAAATGACATAAAACTCCCTTGTATGTCAGCTTGTAACCTTGGTCCCTTAAGATAGATTGCTGAAAGTCATCTCTGTCTTAGCTGACCACTTACTTGCAATGCCAATTTACATGTCTAATACTCATCTACTCCAAGGAAACTAGCAGCTGTTCTCAGCCTACAAAGGTACTCGCACATCTGTTCCATCCTGAAATGGCTTGAAAAGGAAGAGCTCACTACAAACTGAACCGGTGTTTCTATAACCAAACCAGAAGAGGCCATAAATTGTATTGTTGTATTGTTATTCCTTAAAAAAAGTATGTTTTCCACTGAGTACAAATATTTGTGTAGAATACAAAGAACATCAGAATAGTAGAGCCAATAGATTTGAGAAAGCAGCTGCAAATGATTACATCACACCAAACTAACATTACCGAAAAAACACCAAAGGAAAAACAAGAAAACCCACTGGATTTGTATATTTTGGAATATAATTTTTTTGCATTTAAAGTAAAAAGGGAACACATGCTTGGACAAAGAGAGACCTTAGAACTCAATTATATTACTTAAGGTGCCATGAAAGGGTCAGTTCACCCAAAACTGGTATTTCAGCTTTTAGTGAATGCTGGAGAGTTAAACCACCTGACAATCTTTAATATATCTTAGGGACATTATTGGTGACATATCTGCACTTGTATCTCCAGGCCTATGCACCTGCTGTGGCTGTCATGATGGGTTTTCCATACTTTCAGAGGATTTCTTTTATACTGTGGAGAATGTAACAGGAGATGCTAGAACATGCAAAAGAGGGCACACAACATTCTCAGGTAAACAGAAGTAGTGTTGGGAATTATATCAGAGAGATTCCTCTGTTAATGTATCCAAAGTATAAAAGATATCAGAGGCTGATATCGCTTTTGAGTTGATTGACCTTTTAAATAATAGCCCTTTGAGTTTATAAGCCTTGGTAAAGTTACAATGGTTAAGTGGTTGTAAAGGCTGAAGGTTTTTCACCTTCATGCATTCTATGCACGAAGGAATAAAACCTTCAGTGTGCAGCTCCCCCCTCAGCCCCCCCCCCCCAATACTTACATGAGCCTGATCTTGTAATGTGCATGGGAGTTCTGGATCTCCTGGGTCTCTCCTCATTGGTTGAGACACAGAGCAGGTAAGTATAACATGTTTGATATTTTAAAAAAATTGAGCATTTAATATCACTTTTAGATATGATTATTATTAGAGATGAGCGAAGAAATGAAAAATTCGATTCGACTGATTCGGCGAATTCGTGGACAATATTCGATTCGAGTCGAATAAATTCGCTGTGAATTTAACTTAAAAAAGGGTGTTTCTAGGCTTCAGAGAGACTTAATATTAGTGCAGAACACTGTACCTTTAATTTAAATGCCCTTGGAGTCTGCTGGGGAAGAGAAATAATACTGTCAGTCAGTATGACATGCAGATGAGTGCCGTCGATCTTAGAATCACCGCACACTTCACTCATTTGGGCAGTCACGGGGCCAAAACCAGAGTGTGGAGCCACAGTGTGGCGGTGGAGGCAGCAGCAATGGGAGGCCATACAGCACCCTATGACAAAAATGGAAACCACCAGCAGTGTGAGGAGACCTGAAAGTGGCACATGGCAGAGTGTGGCGATAGAGACAGCAGCAATGGGAGGCCGTACAGGGACCCATGACACACTCTGGACCTGGCAGCAGCATGAGGAGGCGGTACAGGGGCCCATGACAGATTACGGGCCTGGCAGCAGCATGAGGAGTCGGTACAGGGGCCCATGGCAGATTACGGGCCTGGCAGCAGCAATGGGAGGCCGTACAGGGACCCATGACACACTCTGGACCTGGCAGCAGCATGGGGAGGCGGTACAGGGGCCCATGACAGATTACGGGCCTGGCAGCAGCATGAGGAGTCGGTACGGGGGCCCATGACACACTCTGGACCTGGCAGCAGCATGAGGAGGCGGTACAGGGGCGCATGACAGATTACGAGCCTGGCAGCAGCAACTTGGACAGGAGGACGTTCAGCTTCTGCACCGTCGGGTGCGTGCTCGCAAACTGTTGTCTCTTGGAAACGGATTCCAAGAAAGACTGCTGACGGAATCCGTGAAGAGGAGTAGCAGGAGAAGGAGCATCTGAACGAGCGGAATATGCCAACAAGCGACAACAGTGGCCCATGACAGATTACGGGCCTGGCAGCAGCATGAGGAGTCGGTACGGGGGCCCATGGCAGATTACGGGCCTGGCAGCAGCTATGGGAGGCCCGTAATCTGCCAGCACCCTATGACAAAAAATGGAACCCACCAGCAGTGTGAGGAGACCTGAAAGTGGCACATGGCAGAGTGTGGCGATGGAGACAGCAGCAATGGGAGGCCGTACAGGGACCCATGAGAGACTCTGGACCTGGCAGCAGCATGAGGAGGCGGTATAGGGGCCCATGGCAGATTAGGGGCCTGGCAGCAGCTATGGGAGGCCCGTAATCTGCCAGCACCCTATGACAAAAAATGGAACACACCAGCAGTGTGAGGAGACCTGAAAGTGGCACATGGCAGAGTGTGGCGATGGAGGCAGCAGCAATGGGAGGCCGTACAGGGACCCATGAGAGACTCTGGACTTGGCAGCAGCATGAGGAGGCGGTATAGGGGCCCATGGCAGATTAGGGGCCTGGCAGCAGCTATGGGAGGCCCGTAATCTGCCAGCACCCTATGACAAAAAATGGAACACACCAGCAGTGTGAGGAGACCTGAAAGTGGCACATGTTTGGGGCATGATTCATGGCGGATTTAGTCAGTTGTGTCAGGAACTGGTGGTTTGAAATCCAGACTAATCCACGCCTGATTCATTTTCACAAACGTCAGTCTCTCCACACTTTGGGTGGACAGTCGTGTCCTCCGCGGAGTTGCAATACCTCCTGCCGCACTAAACACGCGCTCCGATGCCACGCTACTGGCCGGGCATGACAGCCTTTCAAGGGCAAATTCAGCTAGTTGGGGCCAAAGGTCAAGTTTCGTTGCCCAGTAGTCAAGGGGATTGTCTACCTCGGTTGGCAGGGTGCTGTCCAAGTAGGCCTAAGCCTGTTGTTTGAGGTCCTGCTCCAGGTCCACCTGATGCTGCTGCTGCTGCTGCGGCTGGTTAGTAGTTTCCTCACTGCGCTGGTGAAGAAAGCTACTCATCATCGACTGCAGACTGAGGCAGCCGCTGCTGGTGGAGCTGCCACTGCTCCTACCACCCCACCCCTCCCCTGCTGCCATGGCAGCGGAACACGAGCGCACAGGGCCCACAGTGTCTGAGGATGGACGTTGGCGCAGACAGGCAGAGACCAGCTGACTACATAGGTGTTTTTTATAGTACGTTATTTTGGCCTCCCTCTCAGCAGGTGTGAAAAAGGCCACCATTTTTGAACGGTAGCGAGGGTCCAACAAGGTGGACAGCCAAAAGTCATCCCTCTGTCTGATGGTTATTATTCGGCTGTCGCTACGCAAGCAACCGAGCATGCTATGGGCCATTTGTGCCAAGGAATGCGAGGGACTCCCTGCCTCCATCTCCACAGCATACTGCCACGGTGCGTCTAGGTCCTCTGTCTCCTCTTCCTCCTCCTCTACCAGATGCTCCTGCTCCTCCACTCCTGTCCGCTGAGTGGAAAAACCACCCATTTCACTCAATAATTCCTGAGCACCAATGTCCTCCTCTACCTCCTCCTCTTCTTCCAGTCCTGCCCCCACAGGGGCCATGTGGCGTTGAGATCTGTGCGCCACGTCTACCGCACCCTGACCAGCCATTGTTAACAGCATTTGTTCCAGGACGTGCAACAGAGGAATGACGTCGTTCATCCCATAGTCCTGCCGACTCACGAATAGCGTGGCCTCCTCAAAGGGCCTGAGCAAGCGCAGGTGTCACGCATGAGCTGCCAATGGCTGACATCTAAGTTACACAGGGAGTACCTTTATCTGCTTTTAACATCAGGAAATCTGTGATGGCCTTTTGCTGTTCGTAAAGGCGGTCTAACATATGTAGGGTTGAATTCCACCTTGTTGCAACGTCACAGCATGAGGAGTCGGTATAGGGGCCCATGGCAGATTAGGGGCCTGGCAGCAGTTATGGGAGGCCCATAATCTGCCAGCACCCTATGACAAAAAATGGAACACACCAGCAGTGTGAGGAGACCTGAAAGTGGCACATGGCAGAGTGTGGCGATGGAGACAGCAGCAATGGGAGGCCGTACAGGGACCCATGAGAGACTCTGGACCTGGCAGCAGCATGAGGAGGCGGTATATAGGGGCCTACGGCAGATTAGGGGCCTGGCAGCAGCTATAGGAGGCCCGTAATCTGCCAGCACCCTATGTCAAAAAATTCAACACACCAGCAGTGTGTGAGGAGACCTGAAAGTGGCACATGGCAGAGTGTGGCGATGGAGACAGCAGCAATGGGAGGCCGTACAGGGACCCATGACAGACTCTGGACTTGGCAGCAGCATGAGGAGGCGGTATATAGGGGCTTATGGCAGATTAGGGGCCTGGCAGCAGCTATAGGAGGCCCGTAATCTGCCAGCACCCTATGTCAAAAAATTCAACACACCAGCAGTGTGAGGAGACCTGAAAGTGGCACATGGCAGAGTGTGGCGATGGAGACAGCAGCAATGGGAGGCCGTACAGGGACCCATGACAGACTCTGAACTTGGCAGCAGCATGAGGAGGCGGTATATAGGGGCCCATGGCAGATTAGGGGCCTGGCAGCAGCTATAGGAGGCCCGTAATCTGCCAGCACCCTATGTCAAAAAATTTAACACACCAGCAGTGTGAAGAGACCTGAAAGTGGCACATGGCAGCAGAGTGTGGCGATGGAGACAGCAGCAATGGGAGGCCGTACAGGGACCCATGAGAGACTCTAGACTTGGCAGCAGCATGAGGAGGCGGTATATAGGGGCCCATGGCAGATTAGGGGCCTGGCAGCAGCTATGTGAGGCCCGTAATCTGCCTGCACCCTATGTCAAAAAATTTAACACACCAGCAGTGTGAAGAGACCTGAAAGTGGCACATGGCATGAGAGACTCTGGACCTGGCAGCAGCAGGAGGAGGCGGTATAGGGGCCCATGGCTGATTAGGGGCCTGGCAGCAGCTATGTGAGGCCCGTTATCTTGCAGCACCCTATGTCAAAAAATTTAACACACCAGCAGTGTGAAGAGACCTGAAAGTGGCACATGGCAGCAGAGTGTGGCGATGGAGACAGCAGCAATGGGAGGCCGTACAGGGACCATGACAGACTCTGGACTTGGCAGCAGCATGAGGAGGCGGTATATAGGGGCCCATGGCAGATTAGGGGCCTGGCAGCAGCTATGTGAGGCCCGTTATCTTGCAGCACCCTATGTCAAAAAATTTAACACACCAGCAGTGTGAAGAGACCTGAAAGTGGCACATGGCAGCAGAGTGTGGCGATGGAGACAGCAGCAATGGGAGGCCGTACAGGGACCCATGAGAGACTCTGGACCTGGCAGCAGCAGGAGGAGGTGGTATATAGGGGCCCATGGCAGATTAGGGGCCTGGCAGCAGCTATGTGAGGCCCGTAATCTGCCTGCACCCTATGTCAAAAAATTTAACACACCAGCAGTGTGAAGAGACCTGAAAGTGGCACATGGCAGCAGAGTGTGGCGATGGAGACAGCAGCAATGGGAGGCCGTACAGGGACCATGACAGACTCTGGACTTGGCAGCAGCATGAGGAGGCGGTATATAGGGGCCCATGGCAGATTAGGGGCCTGGCAGCAGCTATGTGAGGCCCGTAATCTGCCTGCACCCTATGTCAAAAAATTTAACACACCAGCAGTGTGAAGAGACCTGAAAGTGGCACATGGCAGCAGAGTGTGGCGATGGAGACAGCAGCAATGGGAGGCCGTACAGGGACCATGACAGACTCTGGACTTGGCAGCAGCATGAGGAGGCGGTATATAGGGGCCCATGGCAGATTAGGGGCCTGGCAGCAGCTATGTGAGGCCCGTTATCTTGCAGCACCCTATGTCAAAAAATTTAACACACCAGCAGTGTGAAGAGACCTGAAAGTGGCACATGGCAGCAGAGTGTGGCGATGGAGACAGCAGCAATGGGAGGCCGTACAGGGACCCATGAGAGACTCTAGACTTGGCAGCAGCATGAGGAGGCGGTATATAGGGGCCCATGGCAGATTAGGGGCCTGGCAGCAGCTATGTGAGGCCCGTAATCTGCCTGCACCCTATGTCAAAAAATTTAACACACCAGCAGTGTGAAGAGACCTGAAAGTGGCACATGGCAGCAGAGTGTGGCGATGGAGACAGCAGCAATGGGAGGCCGTACAGGGACCCATGAGAGACTCTAGACTTGGCAGCAGCATGAGGAGGCGGTATATAGGGGCCCATGGCAGATTAGGGGCCTGGCAGCAGCTATGTGAGGCCCGTAATCTGCCTGCACCCTATGTCAAAAAATTTAACACACCAGCAGTGTGAAGAGACCTGAAAGTGGCACATGGCAGCAGAGTGTGGCGATGGAGACAGCAGCAATGGGAGGCCGTACAGGGACCATGACAGACTCTGGACTTGGCAGCAGCATGAGGAGGCGGTATATAGGGGCCCATGGCAGATTAGGGGCCTGGCAGCAGCTATGTGAGGCCCGTAATCTGCCTGCACCCTATGTCAAAAAATTTAACACACCAGCAGTGTGAAGAGACCTGAAAGTGGCACATGGCAGCAGAGTGTGGCGATGGAGACAGCAGCAATGGGAGGCCGTACAGGGACCCATGAGAGACTCTAGACTTGGCAGCAGCATGAGGAGGCGGTATATAGGGGCCCATGGCAGATTAGGGGCCTGGCAGCAGCTATGTGAGGCCCGTAATCTGCCTGCACCCTATGTCAAAAAATTTAACACACCAGCAGTGTGAAGAGACCTGAAAGTGGCACATGGCAGCAGAGTGTGGCGATGGAGACAGCAGCAATGGGAGGCCGTACAGGGACCATGACAGACTCTGGACTTGGCAGCAGCATGAGGAGGCGGTATATAGGGGCCCATGGCAGATTAGGGGCCTGGCAGCAGCTATGTGAGGCCCGTTATCTTGCAGCACCCTATGTCAAAAAATTTAACACACCAGCAGTGTGAAGAGACCTGAAAGTGGCACATGGCAGCAGAGTGTGGCGATGGAGACAGCAGCAATGGGAGGCCGTACAGGGACCCATGAGAGACTCTGGACCTGGCAGCAGCAGGAGGAGGCGGTATATAGGGGCCCATGGCAGATTAGGGGCCTGGCAGCAGCTATGTGAGGCCCGTAATCTGCCTGCACCCTATGTCAAAAAATTTAACACACCAGCAGTGTGAAGAGACCTGAAAGTGGCACATGGCAGCAGAGTGTGGCGATGGAGACAGCAGCAATGGGAGGCCGTACAGGGACCCATGACAGACTCTGAACTTGGCAGCAGCATGAGGAGGCGGTATATAGGGGCCCATGGCAGATTAGGGGCCTGGCAGCAGCTATAGGAGGCCCGTAATCTGCCAGCACCCTATGTCAAAAAATTTAACACACCAGCAGTGTGAAGAGACCTGAAAGTGGCACATGGCAGCAGAGTGTGGCGATGGAGACAGCAGCAATGGGAGGCCGTACAGGGACCCATGAGAGACTCTAGACTTGGCAGCAGCATGAGGAGGCGGTATATAGGGGCCCATGGCAGATTAGGGGCCTGGCAGCAGCTATGTGAGGCCCGTAATCTGCCTGCACCCTATGTCAAAAAATTAAACACACCAGCAGTGTGAAGAGACCTGAAAGTGGCACATGGCAGCAGAGTGTGGCGATGGAGACAGCAGCAATGGGAGGCCGTACAGGGACCATGACAGACTCTGGACTTGGCAGCAGCATGAGGAGGCGGTATATAGGGGCCCATGGCAGATTAGGGGCCTGGCAGCAGCTATGTGAGGCCCGTTATCTTGCAGCACCCTATGTCAAAAAATTTTACACACCAGCAGTGTGAAGAGACCTGAAAGTGGCACATGGCAGCAGAGTGTGGCGATGGAGACAGCAGCAATGGGAGGCCGTACAGGGACCCATGAGAGACTCTGGACCTGGCAGCAGCAGGAGGAGGTGGTATATAGGGGCCCATGGCAGATTAGGGGCCTGGCAGCAGCTATGTGAGGCCCGTAATCTGCCTGCACCCTATGTCAAAAAATTTAACACACCAGCAGTGTGAAGAGACCTGAAAGTGGCACATGGCAGCAGAGTGTGGCGATGGAGACAGCAGCAATGGGAGGCCGTACAGGGACCATGACAGACTCTGGACTTGGCAGCAGCATGAGGAGGCGGTATATAGGGGCCCATGGCAGATTAGGGGCCTGGCAGCAGCTATGTGAGGCCCGTTATCTTGCAGCACCCTATGTCAAAAAATTTAACACACCAGCAGTGTGAAGAGACCTGAAAGTGGCACATGGCAGCAGAGTGTGGCGATGGAGACAGCAGCAATGGGAGGCCGTACAGGGACCCATGAGAGACTCTGGACCTGGCAGCAGCAGGAGGAGGTGGTATATAGGGGCCCATGGCAGATTAGGGGCCTGGCAGCAGCTATGTGAGGCCCGTAATCTGCCTGCACCCTATGTCAAAAAATTTAACACACCAGCAGTGTGAAGAGACCTGAAAGTGGCACATGGCAGCAGAGTGTGGCGATGGAGACAGCAGCAATGGGAGGCCGTACAGGGACCATGACAGACTCTGGACTTGGCAGCAGCATGAGGAGGCGGTATATAGGGGCCCATGGCAGATTAGGGGCCTGGCAGCAGCTATGTGAGGCCCGTTATCTTGCAGCACCCTATGTCAAAAAATTTAACACACCAGCAGTGTGAAGAGACCTGAAAGTGGCACATGGCAGCAGAGTGTGGCGATGGAGACAGCAGCAATGGGAGGCCGTACAGGGACCCATGAGAGACTCTGGACCTGGCAGCAGCAGGAGGAGGCGGTATATAGGGGCCCATGGCAGATTAGGGGCCTGGCAGCAGCTATGTGAGGCCCGTAATCTGCCTGCACCCTATGTCAAAAAATTTAACACACCAGCAGTGTGAAGAGACCTGAAAGTGGCACATGGCAGCAGAGTGTGGCGATGGAGACAGCAGCAATGGGAGGCCGTACAGGGACCATGACAGACTCTGGACTTGGCAGCAGCATGAGGAGGCGGTATATAGGGGCCCATGGCAGATTAGGGGCCTGGCAGCAGCTATGTGAGGCCCGTTATCTTGCAGCACCCTATGTCAAAAAATTTAACACACCAGCAGTGTGAAGAGACCTGAAAGTGGCACATGGCAGCAGAGTGTGGCGATGGAGACAGCAGCAATGGGAGGCCGTACAGGGACCCATGAGAGACTCTGGACCTGGCAGCAGCAGGAGGAGGCGGTATATAGGGGCCCATGGCAGATTAGGGGCCTGGCAGCAGCTATGTGAGGCCCGTAATCTGCCTGCACCCTATGTCAAAAAATTTAACACACCAGCAGTGTGAAGAGACCTGAAAGTGGCACATGGCAGCAGAGTGTGGCGATGGAGACAGCAGCAATGGGAGGCCGTACAGGGACCATGACAGACTCTGGACTTGGCAGCAGCATGAGGAGGCGGTATATAGGGGCCCATGGCAGATTAGGGGCCTGGCAGCAGCTATGTGAGGCCCGTAATCTGCCTGCACCCTATGTCAAAAAATTTAACACACCAGCAGTGTGAAGAGACCTGAAAGTGGCACATGGCAGCAGAGTGTGGCGATGGAGACAGCAGCAATGGGAGGCCGTACAGGGACCCATGAGAGACTCTAGACTTGGCAGCAGCATGAGGAGGCGGTATATAGGGGCCCATGGCAGATTAGGGGCCTGGCAGCAGCTATGTGAGGCCCGTAATCTGCCTGCACCCTATGTCAAAAAATTTAACACACCAGCAGTGTGAAGAGACCTGAAAGTGGCACATGGCAGCAGAGTGTGGCGATGGAGACAGCAGCAATGGGAGGCCGTACAGGGACCCATGAGAGACTCTAGACTTGGCAGCAGCATGAGGAGGCGGTATATAGGGGCCCATGGCAGATTAGGGGCCTGGCAGCAGCTATGTGAGGCCCGTAATCTGCCTGCACCCTATGTCAAAAAATTTAACACACCAGCAGTGTGAAGAGACCTGAAAGTGGCACATGGCAGCAGAGTGTGGCGATGGAGACAGCAGCAATGGGAGGCCGTACAGGGACCCATGAGAGACTCTAGACTTGGCAGCAGCATGAGGAGGCGGTATATAGGGGCCCATGGCAGATTAGGGGCCTGGCAGCAGCTATGTGAGGCCCGTAATCTGCCTGCACCCTATGTCAAAAAATTTAACACACCAGCAGTGTGAAGAGACCTGAAAGTGGCACATGGCAGCAGAGTGTGGCGATGGAGACAGCAGCAATGGGAGGCCGTACAGGGACCATGACAGACTCTGGACTTGGCAGCAGCATGAGGAGGCGGTATATAGGGGCCCATGGCAGATTAGGGGCCTGGCAGCAGCTATGTGAGGCCCGTAATCTGCCTGCACCCTATGTCAAAAAATTTAACACACCAGCAGTGTGAAGAGACCTGAAAGTGGCACATGGCAGCAGAGTGTGGCGATGGAGACAGCAGCAATGGGAGGCCGTACAGGGACCCATGAGAGACTCTAGACTTGGCAGCAGCATGAGGAGGCGGTATATAGGGGCCCATGGCAGATTAGGGGCCTGGCAGCAGCTATGTGAGGCCCGTAATCTGCCTGCACCCTATGTCAAAAAATTTAACACACCAGCAGTGTGAAGAGACCTGAAAGTGGCACATGGCAGCAGAGTGTGGCGATGGAGACAGCAGCAATGGGAGGCCGTACAGGGACCATGACAGACTCTGGACTTGGCAGCAGCATGAGGAGGCGGTATATAGGGGCCCATGGCAGATTAGGGGCCTGGCAGCAGCTATGTGAGGCCCGTAATCTGCCTGCACCCTATGTCAAAAAATTTAACACACCAGCAGTGTGAAGAGACCTGAAAGTGGCACATGGCAGCAGAGTGTGGCGATGGAGACAGCAGCAATGGGAGGCCGTACAGGGACCCATGAGAGACTCTAGACTTGGCAGCAGCATGAGGAGGCGGTATATAGGGGCCCATGGCAGATTAGGGGCCTGGCAGCAGCTATGTGAGGCCCGTAATCTGCCTGCACCCTATGTCAAAAAATTTAACACACCAGCAGTGTGAAGAGACCTGAAAGTGGCACATGGCAGCAGAGTGTGGCGATGGAGACAGCAGCAATGGGAGGCCGTACAGGGACCCATGAGAGACTCTGGAACTGGCAGCAGCATGAGGAGGCGGTATATAGGGGCCCATGGCAGATTAGGGGCCTGGCAGCAGCTATAGGGGGCCCGTAATCTGCCAGCACCCTATGTCAAAAAATTCAACACACCAGCAGTGTGTGAGGAGACCTGAAAGTGGCACATGGCAGAGTGTGGCGATGGAGACAGCAGCAATGGGAGGCCGTACAGGGACCCATGAGAGACTCTGGACTTGGCAGCAGCATGAGGAGGCGGTATATAGGGGCCCATGGCAGATTAGGGGCCTGGCAGCAGCTATGGGAGGTCCGTAATCTGCCAGCACCCTATGTCACTCTCCTCGCCAGTACTTCTTCGCCTGGCTGCTGAAAAGGCTGATGTCTCCCCCCGTTTCTGACCGCCCTCTGTTAGCTCTTCCTCACTGTACAGTGGGGCTGAGCCCACAGCATGCGATACTTCGCTTGGTGAGGGAACAGCAAAGGACAGGGGCAGGTAGAGGACACGTGATTTCAGTGGGCTTGGTCCCGGGCCATGCCAACTAACGGTTGTGTCTGACGTACCCACCGACCGTTGGCTGTAGGTGTCAGAGGTGACCTGGGAAGAGGAAGACGACCGAGCCAACCAATCAATGACGGCAGGGTTGTCGGTGGAGACACGACCGCTGGATGACACCGGGAGCACTGGCCTCTGGCTGCGAATACTGCTGCCTCGACCCCTTCCTCTGCTGCCACGTCTGCTCGCTCCTAAAACATTGCCTCCTCTGCCACTCCTCTGCATGTTGTCTGACATACTATTTAATTCAACGATTAGGTGTCCCTGAGTAACAATTCTCTGGCACTCAGTAACAATTCTGTCTGTCCCTGAGTATGAATTCTGTGGCCCTGAGTAACAATTGTGTGTCTGTGCAAGTAACAATTCTGTGTCTGTGCAAGTAACAATTTTGTGTCTGTGAGAGTAACAATTCTCTGGCACTCAGTAACAATTCTGTCTGTCCCTGAGTAACAATTCTCTGGCACTCAGTAACAATTCTGTCTGTCCCTGAGTAACAATTCTGTCTGTCCCTGAGTATGAATTCTGTGGCCCTGAGTAAGAATTCTCTGGCACTCAGTAACAATTCTGTCTGTCCCTGAGTATGAATTCTGTGGCCCTGAGTAACAATTGTGTGTCTGTGCAAGTAACAATTCTGTGTCTGTGCAAGTAACAATTTTGTGTCTGTGAGAGTAACAATTCTCTGGCACTCAGTAACAATTCTGTCTGTCCCTGAGTAACAATTCTCTGGCACTCAGTAACAATTCTGTCTGTCCCTGAGTATGAATTCTGTGGCCCTGAGTAACAATTCTGTCTCTGTGCGAGTAACAATTCTGTGTCTGTGCAAGTAACAATTTTGTGTCTGTGAGAGTAACAATTCTCTGGCACTCAGTAACAATTCTGTCTGTCCCTGAGTAACAATTCTCTGGCACTCAGTAACAATTCTGTCTGTCCCTGAGTAACAATTCTCTGGCACTCAGTAACAATTCTGTCTGTCCCTGAGTAACAATTCTCTGGCACTCAGTAACAATTGTGTGTCTGTGCAAGTAACAATTCTGTGTCTGTGCAAGTAACAATTTTGTGTCTGTGAGAGTAACAATTCTCTGGCACTCAGTAACAATTCTGTCTGTCCCTGAGTAACAATTCTCTGGCACTCAGTAACAATTCTGTCTGTCCCTGAGTATGAATTCTGTGGCCCTGAGTAACAATTCTGTCTCTGTGCGAGTAACAATTCTGTGTCTGTGCAAGTAACAATTTTGTGTCTGTGAGAGTAACAATTCTCTGGCACTCAGTAACAATTCTGTCTGTCCCTGAGTAACAATTCTATGGCACTCAGTAACAATTCTGTCTTCCCTGAGTAACAATTCTCTGGCACTCAGTAACAATTCTGTCTGTCCCTGAGTATGAATTCTGTGGCCCTGAGTAACAATTCTGTCTCTGTGCGAGTAACAATTCTGTGTCTGTGCAAGTAACAATTTTGTGTCTGTGAGAGTAACAATTCTCTGGCACTCAGTAACAATTCTGTCTGTCCCTGAGTAACAATTCTCTGGCACTCAGTAACAATTCTGTCTGTCCCTGAGTATGAATTCTGTGGCCCTGAGTAACAATTGTGTGTCTGTGCAAGTAACAATTCTGTGTCTGTGCAAGTAACAATTTTGTGTCTGTGAGAGTAACAATTCTCTGGCACTCAGTAACAATTCTGTCTGTCCCTGAGTAACAATTCTCTGGCACTCAGTAACAATTCTGTCTGTCCCTGAGTATGAATTCTGTGGCCCTGAGTAACAATTCTGTCTCTGTGCGAGTAACAATTCTGTGTCTGTGCAAGTAACAATTTTGTGTCTGTGAGAGTAACAATTCTCTGGCACTCAGTAACAATTCTGTCTGTCCCTGAGTAACAATTCTCTGGCACTCAGTAACAATTCTGTCTGTCCCTGAGTAACAATTCTCTGGCACTCAGTAACAATTCTGTCTGTCCCTGAGTATGAATTCTGTGGCCCTGAGTAACAATTGTGTGTCTGTGCAAGTAACAATTCTGTGTCTGTGCAAGTAACAATTTTGTGTCTGTGAGAGTAACAATTCTCTGGCACTCAGTAACAATTCTGTCTGTCCCTGAGTAACAATTCTCTGGCACTCAGTAACAATTCTGTCTGTCCCTGAGTATGAATTCTGTGGCCCTGAGTAACAATTCTGTCTCTGTGCGAGTAACAATTCTGTGTCTGTGCAAGTAACAATTTTGTGTCTGTGAGAGTAACAATTCTCTGGCACTCAGTAACAATTCTGTCTGTCCCTGAGTAACAATTCTCTGGCACTCAGTAACAATTCTGTCTGTCCCTGAGTAACAATTCTCTGGCACTCAGTAACAATTCTGTCTGTCCCTGAGTAACAATTCTCTGGCACTCAGTAACAATTGTGTGTCTGTGCAAGTAACAATTCTGTGTCTGTGCAAGTAACAATTTTGTGTCTGTGAGAGTAACAATTCTCTGGCACTCAGTAACAATTCTGTCTGTCCCTGAGTAACAATTCTCTGGCACTCAGTAACAATTCTGTCTGTCCCTGAGTATGAATTCTGTGGCCCTGAGTAACAATTCTGTCTCTGTGCGAGTAACAATTCTGTGTCTGTGCAAGTAACAATTTTGTGTCTGTGAGAGTAACAATTCTCTGGCACTCAGTAACAATTCTGTCTGTCCCTGAGTAACAATTCTATGGCACTCAGTAACAATTCTGTCTTCCCTGAGTAACAATTCTCTGGCACTCAGTAACAATTCTGTCTGTCCCTGAGTATGAATTCTGTGGCCCTGAGTAACAATTCTGTCTCTGTGCGAGTAACAATTCTGTGTCTGTGCAAGTAACAATTTTGTGTCTGTGAGAGTAACAATTCTCTGGCACTCAGTAACAATTCTGTCTGTCCCTGAGTAACAATTCTCTGGCACTCAGTAACAATTCTGTCTGTCCCTGAGTATGAATTCTGTGGCCCTGAGTAACAATTGTGTGTCTGTGCAAGTAACAATTCTGTGTCTGTGCAAGTAACAATTTTGTGTCTGTGAGAGTAACAATTCTCTGGCACTCAGTAACAATTCTGTCTGTCCCTGAGTAACAATTCTCTGGCACTCAGTAACAATTCTGTCTGTCCCTGAGTAACAATTCTGTCTGTCCCTGAGTATGAATTCTGTGGCCCTGAGTAAGAATTCTCTGGCACTCAGTAACAATTCTGTCTGTCCCTGAGTATGAATTCTGTGGCCCTGAGTAACAATTGTGTGTCTGTGCAAGTAACAATTCTGTGTCTGTGCAAGTAACAATTTTGTGTCTGTGAGAGTAACAATTCTCTGGCACTCAGTAACAATTCTGTCTGTCCCTGAGTAACAATTCTCTGGCACTCAGTAACAATTCTGTCTGTCCCTGAGTAACAATTCTCTGGCACTCAGTAACAATTCTGTCTGTCCCTGAGTAACAATTCTGTCTGTCCCTGAGAATGAATTCTGTGGCCCTGAGTAAGAATTCTCTGGCACTCAGTAACAATTCTGTCTGTCCCTGAGTAACAATTCTCTGGCACTCAGTAACAATTCTGTCTGTCCCTGAGTAAAAATTCTGTGGCCCTAATAACGTTTCTGTGGCCCTAAGTAACAATTCTCTGGCACTGAGTAACAATTCTGTCTGTCCCTGAGTATGAATTCTGTGGCCCTAACTAGCGTTTCTTTGTCCCTAAATAACGATTCTGTGGCCCTCATTAACAAGTCTGTGTCCCTGAGTAATGGTTCTCTGTCCCTAAGTAACTTCTCTCTGTCCCCAATTCTCGTTTCTGTGGCCCTAACTCTGTCCCTGTCCCTAGTACAGAGCGGTCTGCCTCTGTTCAATGACTGCAGGCAAATGAAGATTTCCAAAATGGCCGCTATATATACCTCGACCATTACACAGTGCTGGCTGGCTGGCTGCTGATTGGCTGATGCGATCACATGTCGTTGAGGAATGCATTATGGGGCAGCGCGCCTTGTCTGCGCGCCTTCCCCGACATCCCCGCTCCGTCGCCGCACATGTCAGCCGCCATTTTCGGAAAAATTTCGATTCGCGCGTCCGAATTAGGCTGTTTTTCGGATTCGGCACGAATCGAAATTTTTCCGAAATTCGACTCGAATTCCACTTCGGATACTTCGATTCGCTCATCTCTAATTATTATTTTAAGAAAAATTTAAAATTGGGGGCCTTTAAAGGTACATATGCCTGATTAGCACCTTCCCGCACAGCCTATAGCAGATTGACAGCAAGGCGGGACACTCGCCATTGTGACTGGGTGTCATATGACGTGCTGTCAAAATGAGCCACTCACATGGGCGCGGGGCCGTGCAG
Source organism: Staurois parvus (assembly GCF_062004578.1). Taxonomy (NCBI): domain Eukaryota; kingdom Metazoa; phylum Chordata; class Amphibia; order Anura; family Ranidae; genus Staurois; species Staurois parvus. The sequence continues at coordinate 1,984,969 of NW_028318444.1, read as the reverse complement.
TGGCATGATCTGTCACCGGATGTGTCCACGGGACACATCTGATGACATATCACTATGCCGGTCCGTTGCCAGTGTCATGTGACCGCTGTGACCAATCACAGCAGATCACATGTCAATTGTATACAATAGATGTCTTTCTGTCATGCCATCCATTGTATACAATTATGTTGTTAGCTGTGACTGGTCAAGGCAGTCACATGATACAGACAGGGCCAATCACAGCCCATCTGTATCATGTAATGAGCTTTGCCCAATCACAGCTAATCACAACAAAAGACTGAATGAATCAGTTTCATTCAGTAACAATGATTGCAAATATCAATGAAATACATTGGTATTAGCAATCATAATGTGTTAAAAAAAAAAAAATCCTGATCAGTTGCCCAGAGTAGTTCAATATTACATTGGTAACATTGTATTGCTTTGGTCACAGTGTGCTGAAAACTAAAATAGTAAAAAAAATAAAAAAATGTACTAAAAAAATAAAAAAAATAATAGAAACATTTAATAAAAAATACAAATTCAATTACTATTATTATTTTCACAAAAGAAATGCAGCAGAATACATTTTAATCTAAATTTATAAAGAAATGTTATTTATTTGCAAAATTTTATAACAGAAACGAAGAAAACTGTTAGGGATCCGGGTATGACCAGAAATGTGTGGACTGACACAGGGAAGTAGCAGGCTTCAGGAACACAGGCATAGTCAGGCTGGAGAGGTGGAATGGTCAGGCAGGCCGTAAGGTACTGTCAGGTGCCGCCTGGCAGTGTCTCTAGCAGCCCACAGCACGGATTTCCTCAGGGCGCGGGGTCTAAGTCCCAGTCTGCTATTCACCAGGGCCCCTGATGGTGGGGATGGACTTGGTGCAGACTGGAACCAGGTCACGACCCCTGAGTGCGTCCGGTTGTGGTAGAGAGTACTGGCAGGGGAGTGCAGGAACGGAGTCTGATGGGAAGAGGCAGGCAGACTTACTAAAGGTGATCCGTGCGGGATGGATGGATCGTGAAGTAAGCATAGTCAGACAGGCTGGGTCGGTATCGTGCGGGCAGCGTGGTACAGGAGGAGCAAGCAGAGAATGGTCGGGGTCACAAGCCTGGTTCAACAGGTAGCGGGCAGCGCGGTACCGAGGATCAGGCAGAAGGATGGTCAGGCAAGCCAGGGGTTCAACAGGAGACGGTCAGCAGAGGTCAGGATCAAAGCAGGGTCAGCAACGAGGCAGGAACACAGGATACCAGGTACAGGGGCTCATGGGAAACATACACCAAGGCCCTGATCACAGGCCTGGTCATTCCTTAAATACACCTCCTGCAATCAGCCCCAGGTGTTGGCTGACTACAGGAGTGAGCTTCTGGCTGCTGAGAGCACCCGCTGGTCAGCCCTGGTACTGCAGCCCACACGGCAGGTGAGTCCCACCACCAGTGCTGAGTCCATTCCTGACAAAAACTGTGTTTTTATTTCAAAATTTTCAGGTGTTTTTTTGTTTTATTTAGCAAAAAATAACAAACTCAGTGGTGACTAAATATCACCAAAAGAAAGCTCTATTTGTGTGAAGAAAAATGATAAACATTTCTTATGGGAACAGTGTTGCATGACTGTGCAATTTTAATTCAAAGTGCAACAGCGCTGAAAGCTGAAAATTGGCCTGGGCACGAAGGGGGTATAAGTGCCTGGTATTTAAGTGGTTTAACACTATATGGGTAAAATCAATATTTTACTGACCAATGGTTTACAGGAAATCTTCCACCTCTTGGTATGGTGCCTGGGTCTGAAAATAAGTACTCCTCTCAGGGAGTTTAGGGAAGGATGCCCATTGTGTAGTAGATTATCAGAAGAACTTTATTGTAAACATTCAAGGTATAAGTAGTAAAATAACATCCAGGTATAGTGTGAACTAACCCTGTGAATATAAAAGGTGGCCGCCGGTTCCATTCCTCTGATGATGTGCATGCGCATGTAATGCGTAAGGAGGAGCCCGGACGTCGTGATGCTACGCTGCCAGAGCCATGTGGAGGCCCGATTATATTTGCTTCTTTCTTTATATATATATATATAAGAGGTGGAAGATTTCCTGTAAACCGTTGGTCAGTAAAATATTGATTTTACCTATATAGTGTAAAACCACTTAAATACCAGGCACTTATACCACCTTCGTGCCCAGGCCAATTTTCAGCTTTCAGCGCTGTCGCACTTTGAATTAAAATTGCACAGTCATGCAACACTGTACCCATAAGAAATGTTTAGCATTTTTTTTCACACAAATAGAGCTTTCTTTTGGTGATATTTAGTCACCACTGAGTTTTTTGTTTTATTTAGCAAAAAATAACAAACACCTGAAAATTTTGAAATAAAAACACAGTTTTTGTAAACAGGCAGTTCCTATCATCACACGGAAGGGAGGATTGCCCGAGCTGACCAGACCTTTGACCAGACCTCTGATGAGGGTTTTTATACAACGCTCATATCTTACTTATTTCTGGCGAGTGCGCATTTCTATCATTTCCCAAGGAGCACCACCAGTACCTACTAATTTCTACGATCACAGTTTCATAGACTCTATGGACGTTTGAATTTATTTATAGTTATATATGATTTTAGCGCTGCACTAATTTATATTATTTGATTTACTGTATATATTGGTTGCTTTGAGTGCATAGCTGCTTTTAGGATAAAGCGCTCACTACATATCTTTATGTGAATTATATACTTGCCAATGGTGTGGCTTTTTTGTACCATCTTTTATGTACAGTATATATTTGACTATTTAATATAATTGATCAATAAAATATAGATTTTTTTTCCCATATACTGTAATGTTTCCACAATTGTACATATGTTTATCTTCAAAGGCTCAACAAATTGTCAGGGATGTGGCTACATCTGCCGAAAGGGGGATAATGTTCATGAATACCATACACAGTTATTTGCTGGTTATTATTCTTTTAGTTGTGCCACATGTTTCTGTCTTGCTGAAGTTTATCTCTGTTACTATATTTTAGAATGAATTCTGCCTGGTGGCTTCAAGAAGAAACTTACAAAAGTACATTAGAATGAAAAATTGTTCGAACTTGTGATGTCAAATTAATGTTTTTCAGGCCCCAGAAAAAACAAAGCATTGCTCCAGTGTAGTGATGGCATCATAGATCAGGTCCAGCTGTATCTTCAGCATCACTAAAATATGTCTAGAGGAGATCTGCACCCTATGTGGTACAGACAGTGTGGAGTCTGTTCATTCCCAAACTACATCTGTTGCTACATTTGATGATTTATGATCTGCTGAAACTATTTATAGATACTCCAATGAAAGGTTTATGTTTTAAACAAATAACTCTTATGTATTTTAAGAAAATCTAATAGTGGATGTGTATTTTCCTCAATAAAATTTAAACTAACAAAGCAGCCAGGGAAAAGGCAATCTCCAAACTGATCTTAACTTTAATTTGTAGGTTTTCCAGATGGTTTCTAGATGAATATAACAAAAACTGATTTACTGTGAGGAGCTACTCTGTTGCAGCCCTTAGCTCAATAATGTATATGTAATCCTAACTGAATGACATTTAGTATGGTAAATCATGTTTCATAAACAATGCCATGTTTTGTTCAGTGAGATTTCACCTTTTAACCGTTTCCCGTTCACACTATAGAAGTTCTGCTACAGGGTGGAACGGGTACGCAAAATCTCGTAGATATACCTGATTTTGCATTTCCAGGTAGGGGGTGCATACTCACCAGTGCCCGGTGATTGCAGAGCATCTCCGACGGGAGGGAGAACTGTGTAAACAAAACAGTTCTCTCCCGTCAGCTCCTGCTTACAGTGCTTACAGTGTGCTTACAGTGAATCACACACACACAGCCCCTAGTAAAACAGCACACAGCACACTGTTAACCCTTTGATCGCCCCACATGTTAACCCCTTCATGCCCAGTGCCATTAGTACAGTGTCAGTGCTTTTTATTAGCACTGATCACTGTATTGGTGTCACTGGGGATGTCAGTGACACCAAGTCAGTCCCCCCCCGTGTCAGAATGCCCACTGCAGTACTGCTATAAGTCGCTGATTGCCGCCATTACTAGTAAAAAAAAAACATTCCAGTAAATATACACTGCCATTTGTAAACACTATAACTTTCACGTAAACCAAGTAATTTACAAGTATTGGGATTTTTTTAGCAAAGACATGTAGCAAAATACATTTTGGCCTAAATTTATGATGAAATTTTATTTTTTTTATTTTTTTTACTGGACATATTTAATAGCAAAAAGTCAAAAATATAGTTTTTTCTCAAAATTGTCGGTCTTTTTATTTTATAGTGCAAAAAATAAAACCGCATAGACAATCAAATACCACCAAAAGAAAGCTCCATTCATGGGGAAAAAAAGAATGTAAATTTAATTTGGATGCATTACTGCGCAATTGTCAGTTAAAGTAACGCAGAGCCATAACACGAAAAATGGCCTGGTCAGGAAGAGGGGTAAATCTTCTAGAGGGCAAGTAGTTAATCATCTTTTGTAACATGTCAGTATTGTTGATACTCTGAAGCCTCTTCTTGTCTACATTCAAGAACACCAGTAACTGCTGTACTTTATTTCTTGGGGCAGGATTTCTGATAGTAATCAAGTGAACCAACCATGTGCATTGGCAAGGCTACTTGTAGGGAAAGTGTGAAAGGGTAACAATTCAGAAAATCAGTTGAGAGAGAAGGACAGGGTGTTGCCACCCTATAACAGGAAGTTAATGCATAGGGACCTTCACAGTCAGATCACCAGGTGTTATTTCAATGAAAGCTACAAATTAAAAACAGCTTTAAAAGCTTAAAAGCCATTGGCTCTTGCTGCTGTCACTCACAGCCAGTGAGCCAAATGAGATGGGGGAGTGGGGCCAAGGCAGCGGGGTACATGAAAAGAGGTAGATCAGGGCTGCTCTGTGCAAAACCATTACATAGAGCAGGTAATTATGACATGTTTGTTATTTAAAAAAACAGCCTTTAATATTACTTAAACATTTTTTATGATTATATTAATCACTTGCACTCCTGAGGATTTACCCCACTTCCTGACCAGGCCATTTTTTGCCTTATGGTGCTGCGTTACTTTAACTGACAATTGTGCGGTCATCCAACGCTGCACCCAAATGAAATTTACATCCTTTTTTTCCCACAAATTGAGTTTTCTTTTGGTGGTATTTGATCACCTCTGTGTTTTAAATTTTTTGCACTATAAAAAAAAAAAGACCAACAATTTTGAGAAACAAACAAAATTTTTTACTTTTTGCTATTAAACATGTCCAGTAAAAAAAAATCAAATTTCATCATAAATTTAGGCCAAAATGTATTCTACATGTGTTTGCTAAAAAAAATCCCAATAAATTAATTGGTTTATATGAACGTTATAGCAATTACAAATGGCGGTGTAGATACTGGAATTCTTTTTATACTAGTAATGGTGGCGATCAGCGACTTATAGCGGGACTGCAGCAGACATTCTGACACTGGGGAGAACTGACTTGGTGTCACTGACATCCCCAGTGACACCAATACAGTGATCAGTGCTAAAAAAAAGCACTGACACTGTACTAATGGCACTGGAAAAAAAGTGTTTTACTATGGGGCCGTGTCAGTGTGCTTCACTGTACTCACACTGCTCTGGATGGCTGTGCTGTGCACAGCCATCCAGAGCAGTGTGCCCAAGCTGACAGGGAGGAGAACTGTTAGTAAATAAAACAGTCCTCCTCCCCATCGGAGATCTTCGGAAATCACCGGCGAGTAATTATCGGGCGGGACCCAGTGATTGACTGCCATGGTTGCGAACAGCGGCACGGGTAGGGCACGTGCGCAGCTCGCATGCGCTCCCTACCCGTAGATGCAAAATCATGTAAATATACATAATTTTGCACACTTGTGCTGCCCTGTAGCAGTATTTCTGCTATAGGGTGGACGGAATGCGGTTAATGTCCCAAAAATATAACTAGCTGCTATCAAATTCACTAAGGCAGAGCACAGTGCAGTTGCGATATGCAATGCAGTATTACTGCAACCTGATTCCTTTTTACTAGACTTATACCAATGTATAGTGAAACGTTATGCGTTGCCTATTGCAAACAGCATGCTATTCACCTAATCTGAAAAATTATTTCTGATAGCCAGCAGAATAGAAAATGGTGAGATGGGGTAATGGCAACCCAGTCCATGGAGAGAACTGCATCTTAGAAAATGTATAGTTTCCGTATGGATATTTGATTCCAAACTATATCTATGTATTCATTCACAGATTTCATTCCATGTCTTTTGGTTTCATGGTCAGGCTAAGTAGTTTTTCAAGTTCCTATGATATATGCAATATGCTTATTTTTTGGGTGGCATTCTGGTCACTCGCTGCTGACATGATAAAAATGTCTTTTAACTGATTTGTAAAACTGTTTAATACCTCATAACCACTGCCCATTCCTGCATAGGGGCGGACTGACAACTCATGGGGCCCCCGGGCAATAGGGGATCATGGGACCCCTGTGTCCTTGCCCAAACTCAAAAAAGCCTATGAAAAAGGTACCAGGGGCATCTCATAGGGCCCCCTACTGACCCCGGGCCCTCAGGCAGTGCCCGAGTTTCCAAATGGTCAGTCTGCCACTGTTCCTGCATTATAGTATTTCTAAAATATTTCTTCCACTTTTATCAGGGTTACATTTAGGAAGATGTGATCCCCATCCCCATATTTATCCAGTGATTCCATGTTTTTCGGTTAGATTTTATAACAAACATGTTGCTCCCCATCAAATGCGATTACAGTTATATACGTAATTGTATTTTTCATTTTGGATAGATTGGAGTGGGAGTTCTACAATAAGCACCAAAAGACCATTAACATTAATTATGCCTTCAGGTAATGTCGTAAGTTCTACAATTCTCAGTCCCCTCCCCTCCACAACACCCACTGGAAGCATTGAAGTGTGCGTGCCTTGCAGGAACTGCTGTAAATTTGACCACTGAGGTCCTAACCTAAGTTTATCTACTCAGGCATTTCCCCTGATGATGTCATAATGATGAAACATGTTGGATGGAGCAAAGGAAGGGTCTGGAGTGAAAGTATACTGACTCTGATGCCTGTGTAGCACACAGACTCATAATATGGCTCAAAGTGCATTTTCCTGAGTTATATCTCATTGTGAGATCCTTAAAGAGTGACTTTTTTCACATGCAAGCACATTTTACTCTGTTGGATAAATACCAATTATATGGCGACCATTATGTCGTTCCTTTTATGTTTTCATTGTGTTTGCTCAAGTGGTTCTGTCCTGGAAACTTCAACATCTTTACCACCAAATGCAGGAATAATAGCCTTTTCTCCTGACCCTAAAAGTAATTTGTCTGCAAGACCATTTTGCTGAAAGGCCATTTCTTTCAGATGAGAGTATCCCCCTTTGAGGGGTGGTGGGACTTCGACAAGTATGGAAGACACCAATGGATTTATGACTATTATTTTTAGGACACAATTTATTTTTTTTAAGTCTTTCAAAGGTTTATGGATATGTCTGGATGCTATTTTTTGGACTTTATATGAATTTTTAGACATAAGATTGTTGGAAAAAACACATTTAAACACCAATTATTATTTGCATACGTAGGTGGGTCACATTTATTTTCATTATATCTGATGACTGTTTATTAGGATTATGTTTTTATAGTATGTTTGTTTTTTTTGTAGCACTACATTTCTTTTTTCACAAAGGGATATAACAGTTTTTCATTTTGGATAAGAGCTTGGTGGAGTTCCACAATAACCACCTAAAGATAATTAACCTTAGCCACTTGCCCTCCAGAGCATTTAACCCCCTTCCTGACCAGGCCATTTTTTGTGATACGGCACTGTGTTATTTTAACTGACAATTACGTGGTCATGCAACGCTGTACATAAATTAAATTTATGTCCTTTTTTACCACAAATAGAGCTTTTGTTTGGTGGTATTTGATCACCTGAGAGTTTTTTATTTTTTGTGCTATAAACAAAAAATTATGACAATTTTGAAGAAAAAAAACATTCAGTAAAAAAATGTATAAAATCAAATTTCATCATAAATTTAGGCCAAAATATATTCTGCTACATGTCTTTGCTAAAAAAAAAATCCCAATACGAGTATGTAAATTAATTAGTTTACATGAAAGTTATAGCTTCTACAAATGGTGGTGTCACGGAGTACCCATGCCTTCCCCACCCCCCTTTGCCTGCTGTTCCTTTGCCATATCCCTCCACCCCTCCCTCCCCCCTTGCACATTCCTCTGTCCTTGTAGCTTCTATGAATGGTGCTGGGCCGGCCGTTGCCGAGGCTTTTAAAAAGACTGGCACAGGAAGCAGCCCTCTTTGTTCCTGTGCACGCTGCTGGAAACATCTATCTCCCGACCAAGCCTCCGCAGAAATCCCCGCTGTGCACTCTGCAGACCCCCAAAAGGTCAGGACTGTAGCCCTCTGCAATACCCCAGGGTTGGGGGTACCCGCTGTCCTCCGCTGAATGTCCCAGGGTAGGAGTCTCCACAGCTCTGCATGAGTCCCCTCCTCAAAGGTCAGACCCCACAGTTTAAACCCTACCTGAGACCCTCCAGCTGAGGGGACACTGCCTGCCAGCTACCTGAGACCCCCAAGCTAAGGAAAGACCACCTGACCCTACCTGAGACCCTCCAGCTGAAGGGACACTGCCTGCCAGCTACCTGAGACCCCCAAGCTAAGGGAAGACCGCCTGACCCTACCTGAGACCCTCCAGCTGAGGAGAAACTGCCTGCCAGCTACCTGCAACCCCCCCAAGCTAAGGGGAGACCGCCTGACCCTACTGGAGACCCTCCGGCTGAGGGGACACTGCCTGCCAGCTACCTGAGACCCCCAAGCTAAGGGGAGACTGCCTGACCCTACCTGAGACCCTCCAGCTGAGGGGAAACTGCCTGCCAGCTACCTGTGATTCCCCAAGCTAAGGGGAGACCGCCTGACCCTACCTGAGACCCTCCAGCTGAGGGGACACTGCCTGCCAGCTACCTGCGACCCCCCCAAGCTAAGGGGAGACCGCCTGACCCTACCTGAGACCCTCCAGCTGAGGGGTGAGTTGCCTGCCTGTTGCCCAAGACCCCTGCCCAGGGGTAGGTTGCCCGTCTGTTGCCCGAGACCCCAGCCCAGGGGTAGGTTGCCCGCCTGTTGCCCGAGACTCCAGTCCAGGGGTAGGTTGCTGTCTGTTGCCCGAGACTCCAATCTGCTGTGCAGTCACGGAGGGAGCCCAGCTGAGGTGGGACCCTTGTGACCAGGTTCTGGCTGGGAACCCTCAAGCCTAGGGGGGAGATTGCCCACCTGTTGCCCGAGACCCCTGCCCAGGGGTAGGTTGCCTGCCTGTTGCCCGAGACCCCAGCCCAGGGGTAGATTGCCGCCTGTTGCCCGAGACCCCAGTCCGCTTTGCAGTCAAGGAGGGAGCCCAGCTGAGGCAGGACCCTCGTGACCAGGCTCTGCCTGGGACCCCCAAGCCTAGGGGGGAGATTGCCTGCCTGTCGCCTGAGAACCCAGCCCAGGGGGAAGATTGTTCGCCTGCTGCCGAAGACCCCAGTCCAAAGGGGGGAAGACCGCACAAGCCACCCTGCTGGAGACCCCGCGTCTGTCCCGGTCCTCCAACAGGTATCTGTGTCTTACTTTCTTATCCCTGGGGGACCAGACACCCTGTCGGATCCGTGGGCACATGCTTTCCCCTGTTTTACCTGAACTGCTGCTGGGACAATCCCGTTTTACCCAAACTGTTCCTGTGATGACCCTTGCCCCTTGTGAGATTTCAATCCGCCACAGAGACTCTTCCTTTGCCCTTGGTGCTGGACTACAAGTATCTTAGCCCCTCCTCGCCGTCACCCCCCTATTAGCAAGACCCCCCGTGCCAGGAATTGTCCCTAGTTTGCGCACAGATCACCCTTCCTGCCATTTCCCCATTGAGTGACTGTCATTTTGTTGTCTCAAGCTTTGTGTGTTCTCCATCTTCTCTGTGTGTTCTGTCCTGTCCACGCATCCGTCACAGGTGGTATATATATATATATATATATATATATATATATATATATATATATTGGAATTTTTTTTTTTTATACTAGTAATGGTGGTAATCAGTGACTTATATCGGGACTGCGGCGGGCATTCTAACACTGGGGGGGGACTGAATAACTTCACTGACATCACAATAACACTAATACAGTGATCAGTGCTAATAAAAAGCACTGACACTGTACTAATGACACTGGGCAAGAAATACACAGCAGCATGTTGTTGCTGACAGGAGAGAGACCTGCGATTGCCGAGGGAATATCTGGCCGGGACCCAGTGATTGACATCTGTAGCCGCCAATGTCGGCATGGGTAGGACGGCACGTGCGCACCCTCTACCCAGTAATGCAAATCATGTATATATACATACATGATTTTGCGCAGCCCTGCCTCCCTGTAGCAGTACTTGTGCTATAGTACGGTGGGGAAGCAGTTAATTATGCCTCCAGGGCATGTTGTGTAAGTTCTATAGCTCTCAGTCCCCCGTACACACTGGGTGCATTAAAGTGCATGTCCCTGCCAGAAACCACTGTGCGTTTGACATCTCAGGTCCTAACCTCTGTTTATTTACTTAGGTATAGAACTGACTGATACTCGTTGATCCTATCCCAATAAGACCTCTAATGAAACAGTAAAATACAGATATCTGGAACTTTCAAAGTCAGTCTGTACAAGTTACATGTTAACTTGCCTCCTCTCATCTACTGTGTATAACCCAGCAATAAAACAACTTTATTTTTACACTGACTCTTGGCTGGAGTAGTGTGTGGTGTAATGTCATGCATAACAAGATGTGAAGTGGGAGAATGATGTATAACACAGCGAATAAATTACAACTTTACTTGGTTTTATTCACTTACAGTTTCTTTAGCTTGCTGTATGTAGAAAATGATTCCCATGTTACTACAGCTGTGTGTTTCTTAGAACCGCCTCATATAAAACACTGAAACGCTGCAGACAGCCATGACACCAGGATGATACGTCACTCTGTACAATGTCAAGAGACCAATGGAGTTAAAAGTAAGCTCCAAAAAACTGTTGGGAGCAATGGAACATGTGTTGGGTGATTGAATTATAACTCTTACTTCTTTCCATTACTCTATTTCCTTCTCCTTCTAGTGTGGTAACTTTTCTTACCTTAATATAATATTGTGGAAACTTTAGCTGCTCTACACCCACCTTTGCCATGTGCTGTTTTTGTTGGCTAACCTGCCAGTAGTCCTGCTTTATAGCAAGACCAGAGGCAGGTGATATAAGGACACATCTATGGTGGTAATGCCTTCAGAGTGGATACCTGCCTTCCTGCCCACTAATATGATCATATACCACTAACAACATTGCCTCCATTCATAGAAACTTTCAAGTGGTATTAAACCCAAAACCAAAAATGTAATATATTGAAGCTTAACAATCATTAGATATGGTGGCTGAATTATCGTATTTTTCGCTCCACAAGACACACCTTTTTCCCCCCCAAAAAATTAGGGGAAATGTCTGCGTCTTATGGAACAAATATAGAGCGGCTGGCCCGGTATTCCCTCCGTCGCCACCGCCGTGTTAGAGTACCGGGCTGGCAGCTTGGCTTGGCTCTTCTGTGGCAGCGGCAGGCAGGGCCCAAAGCAGCTGCTCCTTAAAGTGGAGTTCCAGCTGAAAAAAAAAAAGTCAGGAGCACCAAAAACTGTAGCTGCTGACTTTTAAAATGCAGCCACTTACCTGTCCCTCAATCCTGCGGTGTCCTCACCCAGGGGAGGGGCACTGACGGTACCACGCACCCGACTCCTTGGAACGGCGAGTACAGGCAGTGTGTGTCTACATGCCGCTCAGGCTGGACACACTTTTAAAAGCGCTGAATGATCTTTTACTTTGGAGAAAATATATAGAGCCTATTGAAGGGAGGGCCCATATCCTGGATTAACCCATAACAGCACTACCAGGAGTAAGGAGGTGAACCACCCAGTCTGCTTTCTATAAAGGAACACACCAGAGTAAATCCATGCTTTATGGCCCAGTAGTCCCTTAGCACAGACTTTCTGGATTGTATGAGCAGTTTGTTACAGCATATTGAGCAAGCCGCAAGTATGATGGGATTCACATTTGATCGTATTCACTCATGAATTGGACATTTATATGTATTATTTTCTAACCATTAATTTGCTATCAATGTTGGTTTATATTGTTTGATATTTCTTTCATTACTATGCAGCTTAATGAATCGCTATAAGCAGTTCATCAATTATATCTTTTACATATAGACTTCCGCTTGACTTACATCCAAACATTAGTAAACACCAAGTAAGTATTGCCATGAAATGCATGCATATGTAGGCTGTTTATAATATAAACATCCAAGTGGATAGCACCCTGCACAGGGTGCACATAATCTTATAGGGTTCATTCAAAGGTCAAGCAAGGATGAATAATATCACACAAAAAGGTTTTTTGAATAATATTGGAAGTCTGTATGTAATGCTTTTCTATGGCCCTGTTTGCATGTCAAGGCTGATCTTAATTAGTTCATTATATATATATATTTATATATATATATTTGCTTATTGCATATACAGTATGTGCAAAACATAACATCAATGATTTATCCCATGAGCATTTTGGCACCTTGCATCACTGTGTCAGATTTACCAAATCAACAGACCATTAAGTGGAATTCATATATATCCAAGAGTTAGATATTCCCATTGCAACATGCATAGGCATAAATAATCTATATCAATATACAGTGTGTATATATATATATATATATATATATATATATACAGTATATACACAGTCCTCAAAATTTCCACTCTCCTGCTCGCATTGGGCAAGTGGAAATAACATGGAGGCAAGCAGCACTGAGAGTAGGGGTGGCTGGAAGGTGCGGCAGTGGGGGCAGTTACAAGCACTGATCTCTCTGCATGGCTTTCAATGAAGCAGCTGAAAGCAACGGGATAGAGAGAAGGAGAATCAGCTTCCAGCTGTTTAAATGGAAGGCATATAGGGAGATGGGTCCTTGTAACTTCCCCCACTGCTGCACCAATCATCCCTGATCATTCAGTTTCTTTCCGGGTCCCCCCTTGTGTTCCTCAATGCCCATCCCCTCCCCCCATCCTCCGCTCCAATAGGAGAAAGGCTGGATCTGCTCTGCTTCCCTTTGTGACTGCTCACATTCCAGTTCCATGCAGCTTCTGAGAAGAGGATGTTTGGGCGGGAAATTGTACACAGAGCAGCTGACAGCTCTGTGATGCTTCTGACTTAGTACAGTCAGGTCCATAAATATTGGGACATCGACACAATTCTAACATTTTTGGCTCTATACACCACCACAATGGATTTGAAATGAAACGAACAAGATGTGCTTTAACAGCAGACTTTCAGCTTTAATTTGAGGGTATTTACATCCAAATCAGGTGAATGGTGTAGGAATTATAACAGTTTGCATATGCGCCTCCCACTTGTTAAGGGACCAAAAGTAATGGGACAGAATAATAATCATAAATCAAACTTTCACTTTTTAATACTTAGTTGCAAATCCTTTGCAGTCAAGTACAGCCTGAAGTCTGGAACGCATAGACATCATCAGACGCTGGTATTCATCCCTGGTGATGCTCTGCCAGGCCTCTACTGCAACTGTCTTCAGTTCCTGCTTGTTCTTGGGGCATTTTCCCTTCAGTTTTGTCTTCAGCAAGTGAAATGCATGCTCAATTGGATTCAGGTCAGGTGATTGACTTGGCCATTGCATAACATTCCATTTCTTTCCCTTAAAAAACTCTTTGGTTGCTTTTGCAGTCTGCTTTGGGTCATTGTCCATCTGCACTGTGAAGCAGCATCCAATGAGTTCTGAAGCATTTGGCTGAATATGAGCAGATAATATTGCCCGAAACACTTCAGAATTCATCGTGCTGCTTTTGTCAGCAGTCACATCATCATTAAATACAAGAGAACCAGTTCCATTGGCAGCCATACATGCCCACGCCATGACACTACCACCTCCATGCTTCACTGATGAGGTGGTATGCTTAGGATCATGAGCAGTTCCTTTCCTTCTCCATACCCTTCTCTTCCCATCACTCTGGTACAAGTTGATCTTGGTCTCATCTGTCCATAGGATGTTGTTCCAGAACTGTGAAGGCTTTTTTAGATGTCGTTTGGCAAACTCTAATCTGGCCTTCCTGTTTTTGAGGCTCACCAATGGTTTACATCTTGTGGTGAACCCTCTGTATTCACTCTGGTGAAGTCTTCTCTTGATTGTTGACTTTGACACACATACACCTACCTCCTGGAGAGTGTTCTTGATCTGGCCAACTGTTGTGAAGGGTGTTTTCTTCATCAGGGAAAGAATTCTTCGATCATCCACCACAGTTGTTTTCCGTGGTCTTCCGGGTCTTTTGGTGTTGCTGAGCTCACCGGTGCGTTTCTTCTTTTTAAGAATGTTCCAAACAGTTGTTTTGGCCACGCCTAATGTTTTTGCTATCTCTCTGATGGGTTTGTTTTGTTTTTTCAGCCTAATGATGGCTTACTTCACTGATAGTGACAGCTCTTTGGATCTCATCTTGAGAGTTGACAGCAACAGATTCCAAATGCAAATAGCACACTTGAAATGAACTCTGGACCTTTTATCTGCTCATTGTAATTGGGATAATGAGGGAATACCACACACCTGGCCACGGAAAAGCTGAGAAGCCAATTGTCCCATTACTTTTGGTCCCTTAACAAGTGGGAGGCACATATGCAAACTGATGTAATTACTACACCGTTCACCTAATTTGGATGTAAATACCTTCAAATTAAAGGTGACAGTCTGCAGTTAAAGCACATCTTGTTTGTTTCATTTCAAATCCACTGTGGTGGTGTATAGAGCCAAAAATGTTAGAATTGTGTCGATGTCCCAATATTTATGGACCTGACTGTATGTGAACCGGGAACCATCCATGTGAGTCTGACATTCCTTCCTTCCACCCCTTCCTTCTTTCCTTCCTCCATTCCCTCCCCTTCCTCCCTTCCCTCCTCCCCCTTCCTTCCAGCCTTTTCGTTCCTTCTTTCCTTCCTTTCCCTTCCTTCCTTCCCTCCTTTCCCCCCTTTCCCTTCCTTTCTTCCTCCTCTCCCTTCCCTCCTTCCTCCCCCCTTCCTTCCCTTCTTCCTTCCTTTCTTCCTCCTCTCCCTTCCTTCCTTCTTTCCTCCCTTCCTTCCTCCCTTCATTTCTTTTCCTTCCTTCCTTTCTTCCCTCCTTCTTCCCCTCCCTTCCTTCCTCCCTTTCTCCCCTCCCTTTTCTTCATCCCTTCCTTCCCTTTCTTTCTCCCTCCCTTTCCTTCCCTCCTTTCCCTTTCTTCCTCTCCTCCATTCCTTCCTTGCTTCCCCTCCCTTGCTTTCATACCCTCCCACCCTTCACTCCTTCTCCTTCCTCCCCTCCTTTCATTCCTTCCCTCCTTTCCCTTCCTTCTCTCACTCCCTCCAACCAATCTCTCCTTTCCCTTCCTTTCCTCCTTTCCCTTTCTTCCTTTTTTCCCGTCCTTCCCTCCTATCCTTTTCTTCCCTCCTTTCCCTTCCTTCCTTCCCCCTTCCTTCCTCCCACTCCTCCCTTTCTTCTCTTCCCTTTTTTTTCCTTTCTTCCTTCCTCCTTTCACTTCCTTCCTTCCACTCCTCCCTTATTCCCCTCCCTTCCTTCCTTACTTCCTCACCTTCCTTCTTTCACTCCTTCCTCTCCTCCCTTTCCTTCCTTCCCTCTTCCTTTCCTCCTCCCTTCACTCCTTTCCCTCCATTTCCTTCCCTCCATTTCCTAGTCCCTCCTTTTCCTCCCTTCCTTCTGTCATTTTCCTTCCTTCCTCCCCTTCCTTTCTTTCTTTCCTTCCATCCCTTCCTTTCCTTTTCTCTTCCTTCCTTCCTCCCATTCATTAATTAGTTTCTTTCATCCCTTCCCTTCCTTCCTGCCTCCTTTCCTCCCTTCACTCTTTCCCCTTCCTTCCCTCCTCCCCTCCCTTCCTTCTTTTCCCCTCCATCCCATCTTCCTCCCTTTCCTTCCTCCATTTCCTTCCCCCCCTTTCCTTCATTCCCTCCTTTATTCTGCCTAAAACATTTAACAGTGATATTTCATAATTTAGGAGGACGCGTTTAGGGGTGGAAATAGGGGCAGGGCAGGGTATGGGTTGGGTGGGGCAACTGGTGGCGAGTAACTCTTAAGTCTTGGCTAGTAGCTCAGGACTTAAAATTGTGAGCCATATATATATATATATATATATATATATATATTAATAGCCCCTGTACAATGGGATTCATGTAAGGGTAAATCTCATTCTGTCTGGGCCTTACAATTGATGAGACCTTTGGTTTACGGAATATTTATGAGATCATTACATGTTTCAAGTTTTTTATTATACACTCCTGGAGCAGTAGATATCAATCCATATCTTAAATAAATTTGATCAGTGGGATACAGGAAATCCCAGGAATAAGGACTGATCACATTAGAGTATATACAGTTGCAAGAAAAAGTATGTGAACCCCTTGGGATTACGTGGAGTTTTGCATGAATTGGGCATAAAATGTGCTCTGAACGTCATCTAAGTCACAACAATAGAAGAACACAGTCTGCTGAACATAATACTACACAAACATTAGATGTTGCCATGGTTTAATTGCACATAACATGTAAACATTCACAGTGCAGGGAGGAAAAAGTATGTGAACCTTTGGACTTAATAACTGGTTGACCCTCCTTTGGCAGCAATAACCTCAACCAAACGTTTCCTGTAGTTGCAGATTAGACCTGCACAACGATCTGGAGTAATTTTGGACCACTCCTCTTCACAAAACTGTTTCAGTGTAGCAATATTATTGGGATGTCTGGTGTGAATCGCTCTCTTAAGGTCATGCCACAGCATTTCAATCGGGTTGAGGTCAGGACTCTGACTGGGCCACTCCAGAAGGCGTATTCTGTGCTGTTGCAGCCATTGTTTTGTTGAATTACCTGTATGCTTTGGGTCATTGTCCTGTTGCATCACCCATCCTCTGCGGAGCTTCAGTTGGCAGACAGATGGTCGTACATTTTCCTGCAAAATGTCTTGATAAACTCTGGAATTCATTTTCCCATCAATGACAACAATGCGTCCAGGCCCTGAGGCAGCAAAGCAGCCCCAAACCATGATGCTCCCTCCGCCAAGATTTACAGTGGGGATGAGGTTTTGATGTTGGTGTGCTGTGCCTTTTTTTCTCCACACATAGTGTTGTGTGTTCTTCCCAAACAACTCAATCTTGGTTTCATCTGTCCACAGTATATTTTGCCAGTAGTGCTGTGGAACATCCAGGTGCTCTTTTGCAAACTTCAAACATGCTGCAATATTCTTTTTGGACAGCAATGGCTTCCTCCGTGGTGTCCTCCCATGTACTCCATTCTTGTTTAATGTTTTCCTTATTGTAGATGTGTCAACAAAAATGTTAGCATGTGCCAGAGATTTCTGTAGGTCTTTAGCTGACACTCTGGGATTCTTCTTTACCTCATGCAGCATTCTGCGCTGTGCTTTTGCAGTAATGTTTACAGGACAACCACGCCTAGGGAGAGCAGCAACAGTGCTAAGCTTTCCCCATTTGTAGACAGTCTGTCTTACCGTGGACACATGAACATCAAGGCTTTTGGAGATACTTTTGTAACCCTTTCCAGCTTCATGCAAGTCAACAATTCTTGATCGTAGGTCTTCTGAGAGCTCTTTTCTGCGAGGCATGGTTCACATCAGACAGTGCTTCTTGAAACCAGTAAACCCAAAACAGGTGTGTGTTTTTTAAGGGCAGGACAGCTGTCAGCAACACATCCAATATCATCACACTGATTGGACTCAAGGTTGGCTCACTCCTGGCTCCAATTAGCTCTGGGAGAAGTCATTAAGCTAGGGCCTCACATACTTTTTCCTCCCTGCACTGTGAATGTTTACATGTTATGTGCAATTAAACCATGGCAACATCTAATGTTTGTGTAGTATTATGTTCAGCAGACTGTGTTCTTCTATTGTTGTGACTTAGATGACGTTCAAAGCACATTTTATGCCCAATTCATGCAAAACTCCACGTAATCCCAAGGGGTTCACATACTTTTTCTTGCAACTGTATATATATATATATATATATACATATACACAGTATATTTGAATGGGGAATATCATACCGAACAAATCAAATGACTAAGCTAGCACATAGAGAGGGTAGAATAGTAGTCTTCTACCTCCTGGGTGACAGGCCCATCCGGTATTGGTATCAAAGGACAAGAAATATATTGCTGAGCAATAATTTACTCGTTTTCAGAATGCAACCTGTACATAGTAGAAGATATTATTATTAGTATAAAACTGTATTTGGGACTTGGTCATAAACGTTGTGACCTCCCAGCACCCACCCCTTTAACCGGGTAATTGGTCAGATGGTCTCTGTCAACACCCCTTTTATACACCGGAAAAGGACCTTCGGATAGCTCTCGTTTTTACATCAACCAAGGAACACCTAACTGGACTTGAGAGAGCCATTGCAATGTTTATGCTTGGACAGTTGGACTCTCTGTTGCTTTATTGTTCTCTTTATTTCTTTATAACATATTTTTCCTGAAAATATTTTATTTGCACCATTTTGACCTTTTTATCAATAAACCCTATTTTGAAAAGTGTTAAACTGTCCCTAAGGTTTTAATGCAAACTAAAAAATCCCTGTCTCTTGAAGAGTACTATTGTATATGACAAATCTCTGAATATAAATCTCTGAACAAATCTCTGTGGTGACAGATGTTTATTTTTCATATTTGTTATTGCTAGGATTATGAGATTTTGTGTTGTGAGATTTGCAGGTCCTTTGTCAGGAGTTAGTGAGAAGGGCAGGGGTCAGGCACCTTGTTCATGACACCACCCATTCCTGCCACCATAGCACCCATTCCAGCTAACGTACAACCCACTTCTGCAGCCATACTACCCATTGCTGCTGTTATACCACCTATTATGCTGCCATACTGCTTATACCTGCTGCCATACAGCCCCTTCCTTTATTAGAAAGAATAATCAAAGAAATATGTGTACAATTCTTTATACTAAAAGGAGCACAGTAAGACTGTCCAAAATAAAAAACAAATCACAATTACTGAAGACATTAATATTCTAAAAACAATATATATTTTATTAGAGCAGAAGTGACATATTATCTAGTATTTACAGAAGATTTCTGCTGGTGCCAAAACATAAAAAAGTAGATTGCACACATGTAGACTGCAGTATTAAGCAGAACAGCAATGCAAACATATGGATAGTTAATGCTTAAGTGTTATAACCATTCCAAAATGCTATCTATGGGTACTGTGCTTAGCATAATTCATTCAAGAAGTAAAATATTTTTAAGCTATTTTATTGTCTTTGTGTATTGATTTCATGGTAAGGATTTTAGGAATGGAGATGTCTTGTCTTGGAAATATAAACCATTTTACACGTTTCTTGCAGGTAGGCCTTGGAAAATATTGCTTGGTAGCAAGCTTTATGTTTCTTCAAAACATAAGCTCTTCATTGATTAGTAAAGTTCAACTTTGGCATTAGGATACACAGCCACAACATCGTATCCCTCAGGAGGCTTCACTCTCTCCTTGGCGTGAGTCTCACAGTACAGCTGCTCTTCAATAAAGAAATATCCCCTTTGTTTCAGGTTCAGCCCACAGTCATCACACATGAAACATTCTGGATGGTAGAGCTTGTCACGAGCCTTGACTATTGTACCACTGAGTAAGAAGAAAGATAAATCACTTAATAATACACCACACATACTAGATAAAAAGCCTTATGTTAAGTATTGCTTTACTGATACATAAGTGTTTTAAAGTGTAAGCATGCTTTTAAGTGTCATCACCTCCTCTACCCCCAAGACCTTTCATAACACTATTACCTACAATACTCCTACTTTACACCATTTTATTAGTGTGTTAGGTTAGCAACGTATTCTCTGTACACCAACCATACACTATCAACCATAACAACATTGAATCCCCATAAAAGAGTAAATTAATAGAAAATGCCAGAAAGTGTTGTTTGACTACGGAGGTTTTATATATCATAATTCTGAACTGTCTATTTAGCTCCTTTTCTTCCATCACTGATCTATTAAACAAACCACAAATAATATTTTGTATGAAGCTGGGTTCACATTCTCACGGTGCATTAATGCAAATTATTTGGCACAGTAAGTGTGTTGCGTGGAAGGAGCACATGCATTTTAATAAGCTGACTAATGGACCCAAAATAAAAAAATGTAAGTATATATATTGCAAGCACATCACGCATCTTTAAGATAATTTCCAAACATTTATTAAAAGAGAAATATAGCCAAAACTTTTTTGGGACATACTTCTCTTGTGGGTCGCAGAAGTGCACTTACTTTTGCTCTCCTGTTACCCAGAGTCAGCTGATAATGGGCTACTGGATGTTTTTGTTTTATTTTAACCCATACTTCTCTTTTAAGATGATCATATCACGAGGGTAAGGTGCAACATTTCAGAGCAAGGCAGGACCCCTTCATCAAGCATGTGATAGAGTCCATAATACAGTGCAAAAAAATTGTTATCCACCAATCAAAAACCAGTGTAAGAAGCCACCCCCTGGCTGATGTCATAAAACCCACCAAAAGTACCAATATACCAGAGTAAATAATTCTGCCTAATCACACATCACATGTTTTAACATACATGTTGACCAAAATTCTCAAATCCAGGCACTGGGTAATATCTATGGTAGGTACTGGGCAGTGTAAATATTACAGATGGTACAACACTTGATCAGGCAGATCTGTCAAATGCTCCTGACTGGGGAGGTCACAATCACCCTAAAGCTCTAGTGTCACCATTACCAGGTGACCAGAGAGTCATTATATGCAAAAAAAGTGCATGTAGTGCCCATTCACACCAGCCCGTCCTCTTCAGTGCTTTAAATCACCCATTCACTTGACACAACATGACACTGTCAAGTTTTATTTCCTGCAACTGCCTCAAAATGTGTGCACTCAGAAGGTGTGCCGTAGTGCTATTCAGAATCACTGCACCACATCCTACCACCACGTGGTACCATGCTTTGCAGTAATCCATGCAGTAATGCATGCATGATTGCATAATTTTGGTATGAGTGGGCCCTTACTATTCTTTGCTACAATGTACTCTACAACACACAGTAGCAGTAGAGTGTTACTGTGAGTCATGGCTGCGCTCAGATGCGGACTGACCATTTGGAAACTTGGGCACCGCCCGAAGGCCCGGGGTCAGTAGGGGGCCCCATGAGATGCCCCTGGTGCCTTTTTCATAGGCTTTTTTGAGTTTGGGCAAGGACACAGGGGCCCCATGAGTTGTCCTTCGGCCCCTGGCTGTGCTGCATGTCCATAGACAAGGTGTATAGGGGTGCCATTAAGAATTAATGGCACTGTAGTACAGTAAAGTTCAATGATGACTTAAAAAATAAAAACCCATACACATAATGAATTATAGTTAAACTACAAACGTCCTTTTAAGCATTCTTTGTAATACAATAAATGTACAGCATACAATCACAGACATCTCCAGCATCATTGTGGGTTTCATCCTGTGTGGGCAACAAGCCAGCCAGCAAGAATGCAATGTTTATAGAGTGTCTTGCCACATACAATAACATAGCATACTGGAATACAGAAGAGTATCTAGTCAGGTCTGAAGCAAAAAGAAATTGCCAGATTATTTCAATAACTAGCAAACACCGTATGCAATCTGCAAGCTGTATTTATTCAAAAGACGAATTTTGTAATAACTAGCAGGGGCTGGTGGTCAGTCATAAATAACAATCTTAGCCAGGATATGCAGGACTAAGCATTGTTGGACCAGGACAGGGAAGAGGTCAAGCAGACTGATGGTGAACAATGCCCAAAGGTAAACAAGGAACAAGAGCTATAAATGCTAATCAAATGTATAGCACAAAAATGATTTAGGAGGTAACTATTATTTCAATAAACTCAATTCTAACTGATCCCCCTCCTCATCCTTTCTATACTCCCATTACATACAATCCAGGAGCCATGGCTTAGGCTAAGCTAGATGGCATTCCGGTCCTCTTCTCAACCAGCAGAACCACGCGGCACTGTGTATAAGAAGCCTTTTCAATAAGTTGGGTATGCACAATACAGTGTAGCTCTGCTGGCAAAAAGGAAGACTGGAGCACCACTCAGCCCAATGTAGACCATGGCTTAGAAGCCAAGTACAAGTACAAGGGGGTGCAACTAGCACGTATTGGGGAAGGTTGGAATCAGGGGCGGACTGACCATTCGAGCACTCGGGCACTGCCCGAGGGCCCGGGGTCAGTAAGGGGCCCCATGAGATGCCCCTGGTACCTTTTATAGGCTTTTTTGGGTGTGGTTTGAGTGTGAGCAAGGACATAGGGGTCTCATGATCTCTTATTGCCCGAGGGCCCCATGAGTGGTCAGTCCGCCCCTGGTTGGAATTCATTTATTTAAAGATTTAGTTATCCTTTAAGGTGATGGGAGGAGTAAGACAATGAAAAAGAACCAAACTATTCAGAACAGGTAAAATAAGATAAGCAGTCTTAATTCACCATGTGATTATTATGTCTACCTCTCATGGACTCCTATTGCAAATAATAATGATGATATTAGTTTAGAAATTAAGCTAAACATTTCTTAGCATTTTCCACCCACTAAATACAAACAGTATGGAAGAATTTTTGTAATGCTTCACAAGTTTATCCATGGACACCACTGTATGACAGGTCCACAGACAATGTTTCAGCACACAATGCTATGCTATGCCAATGTGCAGAAACAGCTGAGTTTTTAGTGTGCATCACGTGGTTCAGACATTTTTGGATAGAATCCCATTTTAAACATTTGCAATTCTAGGAGCTAAAAAAGTAAAATTCTGACAAACAAGGAACACCAAAGTCACTGCAAATTCCATTACAATAATAGAATACATATTCTGACAGTACTGTGGTAATAACAAATTATGAAGCAGATAAGATAGAGCATCTATGTAGTCCAATCAAAGTAGTCAGAAACGTTTATGAAGACAGACTGTAAATTAATTGCTAATTTTTTAAATTAGTATTGATGGCTTAAATACATTACTATTAACCAGTCCTGATCCTTTCATTTCTTCATGAGCATTTTAACAAAATGGAGCAGATTACAAAATACAAAAGTTCTAACATTGTCAGTCCCTAGACAGTGGAGACGGAGAGAAAGAACACTGAAAGCTACAGTTAATCTTACAATCTTATGCAGGCCATAGAGGGGTCGAAAATTGGCCAATTTTTTGCCCGAAAAAAACAATCAGCCGATTTTTGCACCGTTAATGGGTTAATGGGTTAATTGGTCGGCCGTTTTTCTGGGTTTTGGCACTTTTTTTGATCGGTAAAGTTGGAAAAAAATTGGCGATTTTGCCGATCGGCCGATTTTCCCAGCAATGATGGGAGAAGAAGAAGGAGAAGGAGAAGAAGAAGATCGGCCGATTTTTTTTACCGTTGGTAGTAACGTCGGCCTAAAAAACGTCCGGTTTTCGACCTGTCTATGGCCTGCATTATTGTAGGAATATAATTCAGTGTTATTCCAGGTAGAAGGATTATACTGTGTACAGCACTGGGGAAACCCTAGAAATAAAAGGAACAAAATGCCATCTTTATTTTCCAATATTTTTTAGCAAATTCACCACTAAAACATTTACTGTCATTCTCTATACATTCAAATTTCACATTCTCTATTTCTAAGAATGCAAAATCTGGCAAATGTTTGGTAAATCTAAGTAGCATAGTTAATTGTAATATTATTTATTTATTTATTTCAGGTACTTATATAGTGCCATCAATTTACTCAGCACTTTACATATATACAGGTGAAACTCAAAAAATGTGAATATTGTGCAAAAGTTCATTTATTTCAGTAATGCAACTTAAAAGGTGAAACTAATATATGAGATAGACTCATTACATGCAAAGCAAGATAGTTTAAGCCGTGATTTGTCATAATTGTGATGATTATGGCTTATAGCTCATGAAAAACCCAAATCCACAATCTCAGAAAATTAGAATATTACATGCAATC
Source organism: Staurois parvus (assembly GCF_062004578.1). Classification (NCBI taxonomy): domain Eukaryota; kingdom Metazoa; phylum Chordata; class Amphibia; order Anura; family Ranidae; genus Staurois; species Staurois parvus. Next base: position 1,960,847 of record NW_028318444.1, on the reverse strand, counting down.
AATAAAACAAGGATTGTACATAGAACAATATCGGACCTCTGAAAAGTATAAGCATGCATATGTACTCAGTACTTGGTTTGGGCCCCTTTTGCAGCAATTACTGCCTCAATGTGGTGTGGCATGGAAGCTATCAGCCTGTGGCACTGCTGAGGTGTTATGGAAGACCAGGATGCTTCAATAGCGGCCTTCAGCTCTTCTGCATTGTTCGGTCTCATGTCTCTCATCTTTCTCTTGGCAATGCCCCATAGATTCTCTATGGGGTTCAGGTCAGGCGAGTTTGCTGGCCAATCAAGCACAGTAATCCCACGGTCATTGAACCAGGTTTTGGTGCTTTTGGCAGTGTAGGCAGGTGCCACGTTCTGCTGGAAAATGAAGTCAGCATTCCCATAAAGCTCGTCTGCGGAAGGAAGCATCAAGTGCTCCAAAATCTCCTGGTAGACGGCTGCGTTGACCCTGGACTTAATGAAGCACAGTGGTCCAACACCAGCAGATGACATGGCTCCCCAAATCAACACAGACTGTGGAAACTTCACACTGGACTTCAAGCATCTTGCAGTGTGTGCCTCTCCATTCTTCCTCCATACTCTGGGTCCTTGGTTTCCAAATTAGATGCAAACGTTGCTCTCATCAGAAAAGAGGACTTTGGACCACTGAGCAACAGACCAGGTCTGTTTTTCTTTAGCTCAGGTAAGACGCTTCTTACGTTGTTGTTCAGGAGCGGCTTGAAAAGAGGAATACGACATTTGAAGCCCATGTCCAGGATCCGTCTGGGTGTGGTGGCTCTTGATGCACTGACTCCAGCCTCAGTCCACTCCTTGTGAAAGTCCCCAACACTTTTGAATGGCCTTTTCCTGACAACCTTCTCCAGGCTGCGGTCATCCCTGCTGCTTGTGCACCTTTTTCTTCTACACTTTTCCCTTCCACATAACTTTCTTTTAATGTGCTTTGATACAGCACTTTGGGAACATCCAACTTCTTTTGCAATGACCTTTTGAGGCTTTCCCTCTTTATGGAGGGTGTCAATGATGGTTTTCTGCACAACTGTCAGGTCAGCAGTCTTTCCCATGATTGTGATTCCTACTGAACCAGACTGAGAGACCATTTAAAGGCGCTGGAACCCATTGCAGGTGTTATGGCTTAATTAGCTGATTAGAGTGGGATACTTTGAGCCGAGAATATTGCACCTTTTCACAATATTCTAATTTTCTGAGATTGTGGATTTGAGGTTTTCATGAGCTGTAAACCATAATCATCCCAATTATGAAAAATCACAGCTTGAACTATCTTGCTTTGCATGTAATGAGTCTATCTCATATTTTAATTTCACCTTTTAAGTTGCATTACTGAAATAAATTAACTTTTGCACAATATTCCAATTTTTTGAGTTTCACCTGTATATTGTACATTCACATCAGTCCCTAACCCTCAAGGGGTGTACAATCTAATATCCCTAACTCACATTCATACATACACATACTAGGGCCAATTTAGACAGGAGCCAATTAACCTACCAGCAAGTCTTTTGAGTGTGGGAGGAAACCAGAGTACCCGGAGGAAACCCACGCAGGCACAGGGAGAACATGCAAACTCCAGGCAGGAGGTGCCGTGGCTGGGATTTGAACCAACGACCCTAGTACTGCCAGGCAGAAGTGCTAACCACTTAGCCACTGTGCTGCCCGCATATAAACGCTTTAAAACAGGGGTCCCCACATGCTTCAGCTCATCAACCCCTTCATGAAGTTGCAGACTGTTTATCAATCCCCAAACATAGTTATATGATAATAATTGAAAAAACACTATTTTAAAGTGTATGTATAGCCATTTTTTTTTTAAGTTTTCTATTTCTGAATGACAACATGAAATTCAAGAAAATCTCCCAAAATGACATGAATTCCCTTCTTAGACAGTTATCCCCAAAACAAATGTCCCCATTGGAATACTGTATTTCCCCTTTCTTTATTCTGAGGAAAACTCTAAAAGTTTGTTGTTCTCCTCAATTTCTGTTCCAGGGACAATAGGCAGTGGTTCTAACCCTTCTCCACACCATTCACTACACTTTAAATAATAATAATCATAATAATATTGTGAATACTGTCAACACTTCCTCTTTTTATCAGCAGCTGCCATAATGGTTGTTACAATGCTAATTTTTGAGTGAATTCACAGTATTCAGTCCTTTGGCACCACTCTTATCACTATAGGTATGAAAAGTTAACACAATGCAAAGCATCCGGGTAAACGAGGCCAGTAATAACACACAGCTGATACAACTTAAGGCTGCTATTGCTGCAATTGCTGTCAGCCACCAAACCTTCAGGACTAAGGATGACATAGAGATCTGCAAATATCTCAAAAGAAAACTGACCCAAATGATCATCCACCACCCACTGATCCCCAGGCATTTACTGACTTCCTTCTGTCCCTCAGGAATCATATTGACCCCTTGGATTCTCCCATCAACCCTTGGGGGGTAAAATACTGACTACTTTGGAGAACCCTGAAAAAAACAGTAATTAGAGAAACATTGACGCTGCTTACTCTTATGAAAATACAAGTGACCTGTCTGCCATACTGGTCCCCTTCAGTCAATAGTTTGAGACACTGACCCAGTACAAGCTCATGTAAATATGGGCTTTCTACAGCAGTTCTGATCTACATATTTGTTTCGGTTCAGTGACTTGGAAACTTTTATGGCTATGACATCAATCATTGCAGCCTCCATATTATTTTAACTCTAGCAATCATGCTGGCTGGAGCTCTACATAGTGCTGAGATGGTTATGCAGTTTCAGTACTTGGTGAATTAATGATATTTAAAGAAAGTTCAAAAGGCTGGATCCAAAAATGGAGAGCAATAACGTTCCCCCTTCAAACTATTAGGAAATGTTTCTCTAGAGTTGCCTATGATGTTACTGACTGTAATCCATATTTGCCTTAGGTCCACACATTGCTTACGTGCTTTTGTACCAGAAGGAGAGTACCAATTTGCATATTCATCTTATGACAGGTTACCAAAAGAACTAAATAATCATAATCTGTAACACATGATATCTACACTGTATGTTTGGCAATAATGACAAAGTAATACATTCATTTTGGAGGAAAAACTAGTGTCCCTTTTGGCATTTTGTTTTGGGGGGGGGGGATCATTTTTCCAAGGAATATAAATACAAAAACCATATAAAAAATGAAAAATGCACTTCTTTCTGTTTTTATCAATATTAGTTTTATAAGAGTAGTTTTACTGTATATAAAAGTATATATTTTATTCTATAATGTGTCCCATCTGTATAAATTACATCATGGGGGGGAATTCTTGAGAGGGGTACAGTTGTGACCAAAATTATTCAACCCCCAATGCTGTAAAGGGGTTTAGGGACTATAGTGTACATTTGGAATTGTATTCAGAATCAAATCCTACAAGGACGTTGTAACTACCCAAATGCAACTAAAATGACATCAATTGTTTATGTAATACAGTAGTAAATGGTTCTTATGTGGTTTCTTCATTGCCACAATTATTCAACCCCTTAAAGACTACCACTCTGAAGAACAGAGGTTCATACAGGTGCTTTCCATCAGGTATTGAAAACACCTGTGGATGTCACCGAGCAGCAATCAAGCATAATAAGCACCAATTAGGCAGCTTTAAAATGACTGTGATACTCAGCTCCTTCTAGACATTTACTGGTGTGGTTACAAACATGGTGAAGGCAAGAGAATGGTCCAGGAAGACAAGAGAAGAGGTGATTTCTCTTCACAGGAAGGGCAATGGCTATAAGAAGATTGCAAAGATGTTAAACATACCAAGAGACACCTTAGGAAGCATCATTCGCAAATTCAAGGCAAAGGGCACTGTTGAAACGCTACCTGGTCGTGGCAGAAAGAAGATGCTGACTTCGACTGCTGTGCGCTACCTGAAGCGTAGAGTGGAGAGAAGTCCCCGTGTGACTGCTGAGGAACTGAGAAAAGATTTGTCAGATGTGGGTACAGAAGTTTCAGCCCAGACAATAAGACGCACACTGCGTAATGAAGGCCTCCGTGCCAGAACTCCCAGGCGTACCCCCTTGCTGTCTCCAAAGAATAAGAAGAGTCGACTGCAGTATGCCAAAAGCCATGTGGACAAACCACAAAAGTTGTGGGATAGTGTTCTGTGGACTGATGAAACAAAATTAGAACTGTTTGGGCCCATGGATCAACGCTATGTTTGGAGGAGGAAGAACAAGGCCTATGATGAAAAGAACACCTTGCCTACTGTGAAGCATGGTGGAGGGTCAATCATGCTTTGGGGCTGTTTTGCTTCTGCAGGTACAGGGAAGCTTCAGCGTGTGCAAGGTACCATGAATTCTCTTCAGTACCAGGAGATATTGGATGGAAACGTGATGCAGTCCGTCACACACCTGAGGCTTGGGAGACGTTGGACCTTTCAACAGGACAATGATCCCAAGCATACCTCCAAGTCCACTAGAGCATGGTTGCAGAGGAAAGGCTGGAACATTTTGGAGTGGCCATCGCAGTCACCAGACTTAAATCCGATTGAGAACCTCTGGTGGGACTTAAAGAAAGCAGTTGCAGTGCGCAAGCCTAAGAATGTGACTGAACTGGAGGCCTTTGCCCATGAAGAATGGGCGAAGATACCCGTAGATCGCTGCAAGACACTTGTGTCAAGCTATGCTTCACGTTTAAAAGCTGTTATAACTGTAAAAGGATGCTGTACTAAGTACTAAGATTGAATGTCACTTGGGGGTTGAATAAAACTGATAATGCTGTGAGCACAGAAAAGACATTTGTGGTTATTTCATTATAACTGTTATGTTATATTTGTCTGACCTACAAGTGCCTCTTTAATGTAAATGTAAGCAAGATGACTGAATGATCAAAAGCAATGTCAAACTGGCCAAAACACTCAATTTCAGTGGGGGTTGAATAATTTTGGTCACAACTGTAGAAGAGGGATTATCACTAGAGAGGAAGAGGAAAAAAATAGCCGGCAGTTATAACTTTATAAGGTAAATTCTGTAGCTTCATGGCATTTGTTAAATTAATAAAAATCATAAGCTTTGTCTTGTGCTGCTATAAAGATTTTTTTTGTTTGTGTAGAGCTTATAACTGGACTTTAACTTTTTACTTACACAATTCCATTTCCACATCTGGTGCATTCTGGGAGCATCTGTAGGCCACTCAGTGGGCTGCTGAGTTTAGACACTGGTGATTTGACATTTCTTGAGCTGGCTGGTCTTTCTACTCTCTCGCCTGTCAACATATTAAAAAGAAAAATGTATCAAGTGGTTGCCAAAAACATTTACAAAACTAGCTAAAAATTCCATTAGGAGAACTAAGCATGGGGATTTTAGACACCTCAGAAACTGCTGCATTAGACGGTCTAGTGAGGTTATGACAGAAACCTGGATGTCGTCTGGGCACCGCTTTACTAGCTTCTAACACTTAGTAAGTTATGTGGAAGCAGTTAAAGGTAGTTTAAAGTCAAGAAAGTTTGTTATAAGGCAGGTAAAACTAGTCTTGCTAACATGTAAAACAGAACACAGTACTCTACCAGGTGGAAGAACATGAAAAACAAAATCATATTTAATTTTTAAAGTAATATATTTAACATTTTTATTCATAGACCTGACCATAATAAAGAGAGAACAAAAATATGTACACAACTACTATATATTCCATTAAAAAACTGCAGCTTCTCATAATATTCAGGATTACCTTTTTATGCACCATTGCATACATTTAGGCAAAAAAAATGCTTTCCTTGCAAACCTGCCCCTAAAATGCCATTGCAACTGCCTTACAACTTTGTTGGCTACAAAATAGTCAAGTTCATCATACAATTCAGCAAAAAAACCACCTCCAAAACACAAGTTCAAACACTTTGCATTTTAATTGGTCCAAATGTGTTCCTTTTTTCTAAAATTACATCAGCTGGGTTAAAACCTAAAGTGTAACTTCACCCAAAAGTGGAAGATCCGCTTTTTTGCCTTCTACCCATTCTCTTTTACTTTTGGATTATATTCTTTGGGGGGGAGCGGGTACCTAGTTTTGACAAGTACCCACTCCCACTTCTGCTCAGAACATCTAGGTGTTCCAAGCTGAAGTTCGCCCCCCTCCCTCCCTGCCTGCAGCCTCTTGGGACATGTCACAGGTCCCAGAAGACTGCAGGACCATTCACAAAATACAGCACAGCTTGCGCACGTGAAGTCGGAAGCAGACTGTGAAGCCACAAAAAGTCATAACTGGCTTCCCACAATAAAGATTACCAGTGCCAGGGACAGAAGGCTATTGAAGAGGAAGACACTGGATCCCTGGACTGGATAGCTAAGTGTTCTTTTATTAAAAGTTAGCAGCTACAGTTTTTGTAGCTGCTGACTTTTAATTTTAAGTTCTAGATTGGTTAGATCAAAGATTCAAATATTAGTTTTGCCACACAGATCCCACCCTCTCGGGGCAAACAGAGTGAGCCAGGTATATCATGGTGCACTATAACTGTTAGACTTGTCTGCTCCGGCTTCGAAAGTCATTCTCAAGTACTTGGACAGCTTCTAGGCTGCAAACACACAGAACTACTCATCAAGCTTTGATGTACCCTCCCATAGACCAGAAGCCCATTCATGTACTTGCCTGGAATTACTTTTGAGCTTTACAACAATATTCTACCAGACAGAAAACTAAATATGGTGCAGGGCCAGCCAGTGAAATTGAAAGATTCAGAAAACAGTACCAGAAAAATCCTAAAGAATCTGGAGCAGCAGTGCATGGCAACTAATCAGCTTCTATCTTCAGCTTGAACTTTGAAAATTCAAGATAGAAGCTAACTGGTTGCCATGCACAGCTGCTCCAATTTCTGGCTTCTCTGGTCTTGATAAATTGCCCTCATTGTGTTTTCTATGTAAATATTATTTTAGGAGTTTATTGAATATTTATTGAATGTATGTCATTTGATATAAATAAAGCACTTTCAAAATAAAAAATAAAGCCCTCAGCTCCTTTTCATACTACTAGCACAAACACACTAGCACAAGCTCCTATTATTATTGGGAACATGTCCAATACTTAAGACATTTTTTTCTTTTTTTATTTTCTTATTTATATTCAGTTTTTTTTTTATGTGTAATGACAGGCTTACAAAAAAGGATGCATCCAATGTAGTATAGAGAGTTGGTCCACTTCATACCTCTCAAGAAGTGTACAAGACAGAGAATGATTGTCATTGTGTATTTGGAAGACTGATCGTTACATGTCATCCAAAAGACAGATTTGCATTGATCTATAAAATGACATCTGTCAGTGTGTACAGTTATTAGTAAGTTATTTATTCTTTCCTTATGAGTATGAAAATGTGGTACTAGGTCAGAAGAGCAAGGTCTTAGAGATCTGGGCTTGTGGACATATGTATGTGTGGACAAAAATGTTATTACAAATAAAAAAAAAACTGTAGAAAAATGTCCTGCACTCCCGCACTAATGACCGTTTCTGTGGCAAACCCACTCCAAACAGCAATATAAAATCACTACATTAGTAATAGACCTTTACCTTGAGAAAGCTCACACTTACGATGGTCATATACTAAGCGAGTGTCAGCCACTTCCTAATTTGATCAGTGGGCGACCACCACTCTATCCATCTTCCTTTGTTTAAAAAATCAGAAGAGCCAGGTGGAATATTGTCACCTGAACAACACCTGCATCTAATCAGATGAAGGCTTTGGTTTTGTATTCTGACAGGTAGTATCGCCAGCTGTCAGAATATAATAGGCGCAGTGGAAGATTCATCCATCTGGTGGACAACTTAGGTCAACTTAGAGGCAACTTAGGTTAAATACAATTCCACTCTCTCCTGCCTGCCAAGCCTCCCTATTGAATTATCTTTAACATGTTAATGTGATTTAAAAAAATTGCTTTCAATTGTTGGAAATTAGCAGCTTTAATTACAATAATGATAAAGAGAACCTTTGGGTTCTTGCCGGACCGTAATGCAAAGACCCAGAAAGAATTTATTAAATTCGCCATGTCTCACTTATGAGCAATACAACTGCCATGGACTTTATAGGCACAAAACTACAGGTATATAAAATTAAATTCTGACTTTTCTAATGCACATGTACACTGTCAGTGTTTTTAAATGTGTAATAATAAAGGTGGAAATTAGTTTTATATACATGTACTTGTAGTTTTGTACCTATAAATCCCATGGATTTGGTTAAGTAGTTGTATTGCTTTTATTATAATACCTTGTGATCCTGCCATGAAGGTCCTTGTTCAGACACTTCCTGGGTGACGATATTCTGCCACAGGCCTCCAGTTTTACTCCTGTCGGCACTCTGTCAAACAGTGGATCTTCCTTCGGTGAGTGCAGGTAGCCATTCCACTACACATTGCACAGGCATTGTCCACTGTTGTCATTCTCAGGGAAAAAAACATACCCCCCAGTCCTCCCTCACAGAATGCCATACAGCCATTTCTGGAGTACATGTTTATAGAGAAGAAGAAGCTTCAAAAGTCTTCAGGAGATCAGCACTGAAATGCATATTTTTGATGTAGTATTTACTGGAGGTAACATCTATTTATGCATCTTTCCAGCCCAAGCCTATTCTGAATTGTCCAGGTTTGAAGAGAGGTTTAACATAAATTTGTGCTTTTTTTATTTGTTTTGTGGTCAGGTGTTATATTTTACTATTGTTATTATTATTATTATTATTATTATTATGTGTTTGTGCTTAACACAGTAGGAAGCTGCTCTGTGCTGACAGCAGGCTGGAGAACCAGACGAATGTGAAACTCTTTCAAATGCCATATTGTAATCTTCAATCTTTTGGTAGAATTCTCTGCCATCTGTTAGGCAACACACTCTCTCATCTTCAGGAAATGACTGTAGAACATCATATTTCATTTCTAAATGCTTAATGTTCCCAGGTGATTTAAACACATATATCTCTTAGCACAGTGAAATAAAGTTTGAACTAAGCAACACTGAAATACAAATTTTGAAGACATAACCCAGAGTCCCTGTGCTTCAATCTCACACCCACTGTTCCAGACCTAGCAACCATCACCCTCTTGACTCCCCATGCAGCTAACATACCCAATCCATTAACTCCTGTACCTAAAATCCCCAATCCTCATTAGCCATCATCAACACCTAACCACCCTTTAACTCTTACAACTCTCTCCACCTTGCACCGAATTTCTGTTTACGCCCCGAATAAGCTCCTTCACTGCACACCTAAAGTTGTAGCTAAACATGCACTACAGAGCCCCAACAATCAGGAGTCCAGTTGAAACCACAACCTCTATTTGGTCAACACCGAATGAAGTCAAATAGTTTAGAGTTACCTTTGTCAGAATTTTTTTTTTTTACAAGATAATGTTTAATTAAAGCTACTCTCTCCATTTCAAAAAAACAAGAACAAGTCAGAACATGATTAAACAGCAGATCCTTTGGTGCTTGCAACTACTTACAGATAATGTCTCAAGTGCACCCAGTGCACTTGAGACATTATTCACAGGTACTTGCAGGCACTACTCTGATATACAAATGACAACTTCCTTTATTTCAGTAGCTGATACTGAGGACTATTGGTATAAAGCCAAATTATTAGTCACCAGTAAAGTATTAAAAATTAGCAAGAATGATGGCAATGTTATCTAGAGTAAAAAAGAAGGATTTTATTATCCACTTGAAAGGAATTAAAACCATTGTTCACAGTCATATGTCTAATGTAAATGAAGGAAAAGATGGGTGGTATAACCCAAATGTATGAATGTGGTCAATAAAATTGTCTTACTGCTAAAAAACAGGTACAGTCAGGTCCATAAATATTGGGACATCGACACATTTCTAACATTTTTGGCTCTATACACCACCACAATGGATTTGAAATGAAACAAACAAGATGTGCTTTAACTGCACACTGTCAGCTTTAATTTGAGGGTATTTACATCCAAATCAGGTGAACGGTGTAGGAATTACAACAGTTTGCATATGTGCCTCCCACTTGTTAAGGGACCAAAAGTAATGGGACAATTGGCTTCTCAGCTGTTCCATGGCCAGGTGTGTGTTATTCCCTCATTATCCCAATTACAATGAGCAGATAAAAGGTCCAGAGTTCATTTCAAGTGTGCTATTTGCATTTGGAATCTGTTGCTGTCAACTCTCAAGATGAGATCCAAAGAGCTGTCACTATCAGTGAAGCAAGCCATCATTAATCTGAAAAAACAAAAGAAACCCATCAGAGAGATAGCAAAAACATTAGGCGTGGCCAAAACAACTGTTTGGAACATTCTTAAAAAGAAGGAACGCACCGGTGAGCTCAGCAACACCAAAAGACCCGGAAGACCACGGAAAACAACTGTGATGGATGACCGAAGAATTCTTTCCCTGGGGAAGAAAACACCCTTCACAACAGTTGGCCAGATCAAGAACACTCTCCAGGAGGTAGGTGTATGTGTGTCAAAGTCAACAATCAAGAGAAGACTTCCCCAGAGTGAATACAGAGGGTTCACCACAAGATGTAAACCATTGGTGAGCCTCAAAAACAGGAAGGCCAGATTAGAGTTTGCCAAACGACATCTAAAAAAGCCTTCACAGTTCTTGAACAACATCCTATGGACAGATAAGACCAAGATCAACTTGTACCAGAGTGATGGGAAGAGAAGAGTATGGAGAAGGAAAGGAACTGCTCATGATCCTAAGCATACCACCTCATCAGTGAAGCATGGTGGTGGTAGTGTCATGGCGTGGGCATGTATGGCTACCAATGGAACTGGTTCTCTTGTATTTATTGATGATGTGACTGCTGACAAAAGCAGCAGGATGAATTCTGGAGTGTTTTGGGCAATATTATCTGCTCATATTCAGCCAAATACTTCAGAACTCATTGGACGCCGCTTCACAGTGCAGATGACAATGACCCAAAGCATACTGCAAAAGCAGCCAGAGTTTTTTAAGGGAAAGAAATGGAATGTTATGCAATGGCCAAGTCAATCACCTGACCTGAATCCGATTGAGCATGCATTTCACTTGCTGAAGACAAAACTGAAGGGAAATGCCCCAAGAACAAGCAGGAACTGAAGACAGTTGCAGTAGAGGCCTGGCAGAGCATCACCAGGGATGAAACCCAGCATCTGGTGATGTCTATGCGTTCCAGACTTCAGGCTGTAATTGCCTGCAAAGGATTTGCAACCAAGTATTAAAAAGTGAAAGTTTGATTTATGATTATTATTCTGTCCCATTACTTTTGGTTCCTTAACAAGTGGGAGGCACATATGCAAACTGTTGTAATTCCTACACCGTTCACCTGATTTGGATGTAAATACCCTCAAATTAAAGCTGACAGTGTGCAGTTAAAGCACATCTTGTTTGTTTCATTTCAAATCCATTGTGGTGGTGTATAGAGCCAAAAATATTAGAATTGTGTCGATGTCCCAATACTGACTGTACATCCGGACCAAGGTTCAGGAGGTGGTGGAAAGGAATCCTGTGGGCTGCTCTGCTGGAAGATAGGTCGCCAACTGTGAGAAGGTACCACTCACAGAACAGGATGCAGCCTCGGATGTCCCTGGAACTCACACACCGGAAGTGACATCAGCGTGCGCCAGAAGTGACGTCAGTGTAGTGCACAAACCAACAGATGGACGCTGATAGATAGACAGAGAAGCCAGAGTGCCTGGGGTGGACCACAACAAGACCTGGTTGCTATGACAATGCATTTTGCACAGATACGTGCTTTCTCAAAGTGAATAATAAAATCCTTCTTTTTTAGTCTAGATAACATTGCCATCATCCTTGCTAATTTTTAATACTTTACTGGTCACTATTAATTTTCCAAAGCAAAATACACTAGCTTAGCTGTATCTATTGTAGGAGTACCAGTATTGGCATTATATAACGCAAGAACTGTCAATGCTTTAAAATGTAGTATGGCAAAAAGACTTCATCATACTTGTATGGCTTTGCAGGAACTGTTGCTTGATCTCCAAGGAACCTGTAAAGCTGTGCTTCAGAATCGAGTTACTATAGATTATTTACTACTTAAAAATAATTATGGTTGTGAACATTTTGACTGAATGTGCTATTTTAATTTAAGTGATCATGCCACCTCTATACAATCACACATAAAGGCTTCACATGAGTTGCTAAACAATATGATAGTGTGACAAGAACACACCTATCTAAAAAAGAAGGTTTCTAAGTAATCCACGCGGAGTAGTGTGAATTCAAATGAATTTAACAATACTTTATTTGATCACATAGATCATAGGGAGGTTAAACATGAGCACGGTGTACATATGAAAAAAATAAAATCATGTTAAAAAGCACTTAGCGTCTTCAATTTAGGGTCATCTTAGCCAACAGAGCACCATATAAGGCAGAGTGGTGTAATGATGAAATAATTATCCTGGATTTCCGTAGGTTTCCTGCTTAATATTTGTGTGAGCCGTGTATTCAGTGGGTGTGTTCCCAGTGTATATCAGGGACCTCCTGGAATGTACAAGCTGGAACACAAAAATACATGGTATGTATCTAGCAATATGGAGACCAAATCACATCCAAAATTAACCAGACCTCCCTCCACAATAATCAATGGATACTGCTGTTACCTTCTCAAAAGTGAAACTATCATACCCGCCTCTCAAGTGTAGGGACTTCCTGGATAGCCACCCCAAATGGAACAAGGTCCACAGTACCAAATGATTCTGAGGATATATATAGAAAAAGTTTGGGGTGTTTTTGAAATGAATTCCCCTGAACTCTCTATATACCCTGAGTTATAATCTACATTGCGATATCCTTTATATGAACTAAATATGGGCCTCTGTGGACAAAATATGAACCTAATTGTTCAACCTTTTCTACTCTTATTAGGTGGTGAGCATATAGAATAATAGGACTGATTTTGAAATTCTGGTGGCTGGACTTGGTTTTGATGTTTCCCTATGTGAACGTGAAATATGTTAATAATAATCTCCTGTTTATCATTCTTTTGGAAGATAATTTGATCTATAGTAATTAGGCTCCTCTTCTACATCCAGCAATCATTTTAAAAATTCAAGATATGTGTTTTAATTCATTTTTGGACATTCCCAATGTAGTGATATTCTTTCAACACAAGATGGCGAGGTGGAGATTTTCTGGTATGCAATTAGTGCACTATATAAGGCAAAGGATTGAAGTCCCCTCCCAGTTCTGACGAAGTCTGCGGTGATTGGCGGACGAAACGCGTCACCGTATTGACGTCACTACGCTCGGCGTCTTCACAGGGTGCGGCGCCCACGAGGCGGGAAGGAACGGCGGTGTCACAGCTCCCTGTTAGGTAGGCCCAAGACCCATATCATATTGTTTAGTATGCTGTTCCCTCGGTTTATGTATCCACACTTATATAAGTGAGTCGGAGATGTGTCTTTGACATTAACAATTAGTGTCATTTTTGGTGGCTTGCTCCTGCTTTGTTGTTATGATATACTTCCTTAAAGGTTCTTATAACCTGTTCTGCCACCTTGGAGGGTTGGACTCAGTCTTAAACATCTGCATGGTGTACAGTGATTGCTGGATTATTAATATTTTTTGATTATATCTATACGATATTGTGTAATTCCCTCCCCCTATGTGGAAGGGAAAATACCTAAAGAGGTATCAGATCAATGAGGAGATGGATGCGGAAATTAGATCTGCATTTACTAAGAACTTAGACCCCCAAGGAGAGGGAAACGAGGGAGACATCAGGACCAAGTTTAAGCTACACAAGAAACTAACTACTAAATATTTGAATAGAAAGTGGGATATTACATCCCTTGAATCATATATAGAAAGAGGGATTGTTCCCAGGGGATTAAGAGAAAGGGTAATTCCAGCAGAACATCTTCACACCCCCAGATTTCTGGAAAGGTGGAAAGAGGTCTGTATAAAACATGGCATAGAGATTATGCGATTAATTGTGGAAGAAGAGAAGGTTCAACTAAATGAACTCTCTAATGAAATTAATGAGAGCGCAAAATCACTTGATCCCCTGAAGAATGATCCTGAGTTTGATAAACACAATGATTTCCTTAGAAAAGAGATAGAAAAAATACAAAAAAACCTGAAATTTACGAAACAACAAAAATTTAGAAGAGACTTAGAGGACTGGGAAAAAGGTGAGATATTTGACCTAACTAATAGTAGAGGAAGGAGTCGATCAAAACGTAAAAAACATTTTTCTAGAAATAATAGAGGATATTCATCAATGAGTGAGGATGATGATGAAAGTAATAAGAGATCTGTCAGTTTTTTAGAGGAAAAAACAGATGGCGAGAACCATGGAATACGAAAACAGATAAACAAACAAATGAATGGGACAAAGGAAGAAAGAAACACCCCAACTGCCCTCAAACCATCCAATCAAAATCGAACCAGGAGTCACAAGAGATAAAGACTAATCAAGAGGGGGGAACGAATGACCTTAACCTTCCTGGCGGTATGATTATTTCAGATTTTTGGTGCTGAAAGCGGTACCATTTTTTTGCATGGAAATATGTATTTTTTTTATTGTAGGCTGTAATTTTTAGGAAAAACTCACTGAAATCTGTCCGAACAAGAGTCTAGTAAACATCCCGGGTATGATAAAATTTGAAACACAAAATCATAAATTATAATTTAATAAATAATCATAAAAATAATATAAAAATAATAAAAAATTGAATTCAATAATATAATCAAACCAAAAACACTGAAATGTGAAATAGAGCGCCAAGTTCGCACATTGCTGAGCTCAGTCGCAAAATCGTTTTCAGTTTCTGATGACGAATTTCCCCCACGAATCATTATCACTCAATTCTGTAAGTGGTTCTGATTTACTATCGCTGTTCTCTAGCTGATCTAAACCGCTTTTGACCTAAAGGGACACTTTTTGGACGCCATGGACATTTCTCAGTTTCCAGGCAGAAAGAACAGACAAAATGCAGGCAGGGCGCAGGACAAAGCACTAGGGACAATATGTATGTGAAATAGGTTGAAACAGCAATGTTTTACTGTGTAAAATGAAAAAAAAAAAAATGACATTTTTTAAAATTTTTAAATTTCCCGCCGCCGCCGGTGGCGGCGCCCGTACGTCCCGACGTCACAGGGACAGGACACAGAAGCCGGATGCCGGCATTGGCCGGAGGAGATGGCCGGGGACGCTGCAGGGGACACATCGTGGGAGCGCAGGGTAAGGTAAGTGAAGAACACATGCCGGAGCAGCGCCGCATGGTATTCCCGAGTGTAGCTCGGGGTTACCGCTTTTGGTACTGAAATGTTACCCCGAGCTACACTCGGGAATACCGCCAGGGAGGTTAAGGTAATAAATCTATCTAACTTTGTATTGAAAAAAAGACACTATGATTTACTGCGGAAAGGTCTAACCTTTTCTCCTACGGACAAAATGGACCTGTTTGAGGTCTATAAAGACTTGAACTTGTTTCTGAGAAAGATCCTTTTAAGAATTCCATATGTATCTAGAGAAGAACAGAATCCCTGTGATCTAAATTCAGAGAGGGAACAACAGGCATTCAGAGATCTTATTAGTCTTCTTGACGAGACTCCCACAGACAGTGAGTTTGGGGAGGGGGATGTTTCTAACAAGTGGAAAAGACATACTAGATTAAAAACTCCTTCCAAAAGAATGCCTAATATTAGGGAAAATAAATGGCTAAGTACTTTCTTCGATCTCGTGCATGATGACCTTGGAAAAATAGACTGGACAATGAGGAATGCTGATAACCTCACCAGGGGTGAAAGAATAGCCCTTATGGAACTTAGAAATGCTAAAAACATTGTGATTAAAAAGAGTGACAAAGGGGGGAATGTAGTACTATTAGAGAGTGTGGAATATGAGAAGGAGGTGCTTAGACAGCTAAGGAGTCTGGATACATATCGCAAACTACATAATAACCCGTTCCCAAAACTTGTGGTTGATTTAAATAAAAAAGTGGGATTGGCACGTGAAGCAAATCTATTAACCAAACGGGAATGTGATATGCTGACAGTTGAAACATATAATATCCCCACCTTCTATGTAATCCCAAAAATACATAAAAATCCCTCTCAACCACCGGGACGCCCCATAGTATCTGCTATTGGTGGCCCCCTGGAACCAATAGGTAAATTTGTAGATGACTTAATCAAGGATTTGGTCTTGGAACTCAGATCATATATAAGAGATACGGGGGATGTACTTAAAAAGATTATAAATGTAAAAGTACCAGAAGGTGCACTCCTGGTGGGCATCGATGTGGAATCACTGTATACCTCCATCCCACACGTTTGGGGACAGAAAGCGGTGGCCCATTTTCTGGAGATGTACTTTCCTGAAATGGGGGCTCAAAATGAATTTATATTGGATTTGCTTGAGTTTATGCTGACCCATAACTGTTTTCAGTTTCTGGGCTCCTTCTATCAGCAAATATGTGGTACCTCCATGGGAGCACCCTGGGCCCCGGCATTCGCATGTCTACATCTAGGTCTGTGGGAGGAGGAATTAGTATATCCCTCCACTCCCTATAAACAATATGCAATAACCTGGTTGCGATACATTGATGATGTCCTAATGGTATGGGATGGAGGTATGGATGAGCTTAAAAGCTTTATGGAATTTTTGAACAAGAATGATAGGAATATCAAACTCACTTATACAGTAGATAGAGAGGTGATAACTTTTTTGGATTTGTCAATCTCTGTCCACAAAAATGAACTGGTCACTAAAACATTTAGAAAGGAAACAGCGGCCAATACACTTTTACATGCTAATAGCTATCATCCAAGGAGTCTGAAACAGGGAATCCCTATAGGTCAGTTCCAGAGAATAAAAAGAAACTGTACAGAAGAATTAGAATATAGACATGAATCTATCCAGCTCTACAAAAGGTTTAGAGAGAGGGGCTATTCACATAGAACCCTAAGAAGAGCAAAAAGAAAAGCCCTCGGTAAAACAAGAGAGGAATTAATTAATAAATCAAAACCAAAGGCAGCTGCGAATACTGAAAACCAACCGGTAAGATTCATAACTAAATTTGGACAACAATGGGATGAAGTTAAGAAGGCCCTGGACTCCCATTGGCATTTACTAATTCAAAATCCGCAGATAGCGAAAGTGGTGGGAGAGAGTCCACACATGGTGGCAAAACGAACTCGGAATCTAAATGATATACTAGTACAATCAGAATTTCAGAGGGCACCACAGAGAAACTGGCTAACTAGGAAGACTGGCGTATATGGTATGTTTCCATGTGGTCCTTGTCAGATTTGTCCATTTGTACATAAGTCTAATCAGTTTTTCAATAATGATAACTCTAGTACATTTCAAATACGAAGCTTCATTAATTGTTCTAGTAGTAAAATGGTATACATGATAGAATGTCCATGTAAAAAGATATATATAGGTAAAACCAAAAGAAGCCTTAGGACTAGGATCGGTGAACATCTGAGAGACATTAGAAATGAAAATAGGAATGTAAGAAAGGGAGAAAAAGTGAACCCACTGGCGCAACACTTTAAAGAAGTACACGGGGGTAAAACAGATGGTCTAAAAGTAAAAGGGATCTTTCTGCTGAATATTTCGGCTCGTCGGGGTGACTTTGATAAAGTCCTCCTACAAAAAGAAAAATTCTGGATTTATACCCTAGGGGCACTTGTCCCATCTGGATTAAACACGGAACTCAACTTTGGGGTGTTTTTGAAATGAATTCCCCTGAACTCTCTATATACCCTGAGTTATAATCTACATTGCGATATCCTTTATATGAACTAAATATGGGCCTCTGTGGACAAAATATGAACCTAATTGTTCAACCTTTTCTACTCTTATTAGGTGGTGAGCATATAGAATAATAGGACTGATTTTGAAATTCTGGTGGCTGGACTTGGTTTTGATGTTTCCCTATGTGAACGTGAAATATGTTAATAATAATCTCCTGTTTATCATTCTTTTGGAAGATAATTTGATCTATAGTAATTAGGCTCCTCTTCTACATCCAGCAATCATTTTAAAAATTCAAGATATGTGTTTTAATTCATTTTTGGACATTCCCAATGTAGTGATATTCTTTCAACACAAGATGGCGAGGTGGAGATTTTCTGGTATGCAATTAGTGCACCATATAAGGCAAAGGATTGAAGTCCCCTCCCAGTTCTGACGAAGTCTGCGGTGATTGGCGGACGAAACGCGTCAACGTATTGACGTCACTACGCTCGGCGTCTTCACAGGGTGCGGCGCCCACGAGGCGGGAAGGAACGGCGGTGTCACAGCTCCCTGTTAGGTAGGCCCAAGACCCTCTGAGAACTACCAGTGGGCTACTATCACAGCGGTTCGCAAACGGCAATCCCTCAGGGAAACATATCTTCCACCGGTGGCAAGTTATTTAAAAGCTTACGGCTGTTGAGATTTACAGAGCCTACATGGCGTTAATAGGGCATGATTCATGGGCCTAATTTACCCTGTATACTCGGGGAATTTTTTGGAATTCCTCTCAGGAGGAGAATCTACATATATATATATATATATATATACGCTATCCTACTCAGGTATTTTTTGCTGTGACATAGCCACATCCTTTAAAAACCGCAAATAACCTTCTCAAATTGAGCAATTTTGGAAACCCTTTATTGGGTACATTAAACTTAGGTATCTACGGCCTGCTATATGCTATATACACATTATATGTGCTTGAAATCCACGCATCGTGTATACCTGGTCCCTCACCCCCATATGCATCTGTGAAAAAGCATCAAGGACCTGATCTTAGTTCAAGTCGACAAGAGTCTTCTTGATCCTCATTGATGGTAATATATCCACATTTTTTTATATATGTTTTGTTTTCGGGGTACCTGATGCCCAAGATCTACACATTTAACTTTTTCTATATATATCCTCAGAATCATTTGGTACTGTGGACCTTGTTCCATTTGGGGTGGCTATCCAGGAAGTCCCTACACTTGAGAGGCGGGTATGATAGTTTCACTTTTGAGAAGGTAACAGCAGTATCCATTGATTATTGTGGAGGGAGGTCTGGTTAATTTTGGATGTGATTTGGTCTCCATATTGCTAGATACATACCATGTATTTTTGTGTTCCAGCTTGTACATTCCAGGAGGTCCCTGATATACACTGGGAACACACCCACTGAATACACGGCTCACACAAATATTAAGCAGGAAACCTACGGAAATCCAGGATAATTATTTCATCATTACACCACTCTGCCTTATATGGTGCTCTGTTGGCTAAGATGACCCTAAATTGAAGACGCTAAGTGCTTTTTAACATGATTTTATTTTTTTCATATGTACACCATGCTCATGTTTAACCTCCCTATGATCTATGTGATCAAATAAAGTATTGTTAAATTCATTTGAATTCACACTACTCCGCGTGGATTACTTAGAAACCTTCTTTTTTAGATAGGTGTGTTCTTGTCACACTATCATATTGTTTAGTATGCTGTTCCCTCGGTTTATGTATCCACACTTATATAAGTGAGTCGGAGATGTGTCTTTGACATTAACAATTAGTGTCATTTTTGGTGGCTTGCTCCTGCTTTGTTGTTATGATATACTTCACATGAGTTGGCCTCAGGAATTAAACAGGATGTTACTGTTAATTGGTGGGACTGGTTATTTGGATGAATACCTGGCATAGGGAGTTTGAGGCAAATAATGGGTGGTTTGATAATAGCATGTTGTGGCCTAATTGGATTGTGCTGTTGTTTACAGTGTATTCCCAATTTGGTGACAATGGTGACAATGGCATGTTCAGTAAAACAACACTGAAAGGTATAAAGGGTGAATACAGTAGTTGTTACTTTGTGACAAGAGGGAGGTTGTGAAAGGGTTAAGAGTTAACTAACTTTTGCTTTGCTTTGTTATCTATGGCAGCCTTTCTCAACCAGGGTGCCCAGGCACCCTGGGGTGCCTTAAGGTTTCTTCAGGGGTGCCTTGTCAAAATGTCTACAAATTTCCCAAAATCCAGTGGGTGGAACAAGCCTGCTTTTTAGTTACACAAAGCCACAGGTTTTCATTGTGCACCATTCTGACCTAATAGCCTCTGACATCCTGACAACCAATGACATCATCAGTTGATAAGGAGGATGTCAGCTGCCGCACAGCATCCTAGTTTGACCCTCCCCTGCCCCTCTCCATCAGTGCTGGGGTCACATTAGGTCAGTGATGGACAAAAACGGAGGGAGAAGAGAAATCATGGAATACTACTCAGTACCAGTGTGCAAAAGTGTATTTGCTTTGGAAGAATAAATCCCCTCTAACGTTGGGTGTCCTACATGTGTGGATATTGCTGCGTTTTATACAACTATTAGAATAGTTTTTCACATTTTAGAATGGGGTGCCTTTTTAAAATTATGGACAGTCTTAAGGCACCCCATTCTAAAATGAGTTGCCTCAAGACTGTCCATAATTTTAAAGGGTGCCTGGGGACTGTCCATAATTTTAAAGGGTGCCTTGACTGAAAAAAAGGCTGAGAAACACTGATCTATGTACACACTTTTTTCTGAGAAATTGCAGAAGTTACTACTCTGTTGCATTTTTGTTTTGACTAGCCATAGAGTAGTTTACTGAAATCTTTTTTCTGTATTCGGATTGGTGTTTTATGCAAACCGCCTGAAATATGCAATGTTATCATTTATTAATTAAGGCCTGATCAATAACAAAGAAGTTGAATTTTGCATCACACACCTAAGCATCTGACTTGCATTGTTCCCCAAGTACTTTGAACTGTATGTGTGTATGGAGGAGGGCTGGCCTAAATTGAGATTCCTAACATATACCAATAGTGCTCAGTATCAGCTACTGTTCTATTCACATATGTCTCCTATGGTTTATTGAGCAGCTGTGCTTATAGCCTTCACAAGCAGCAAGACCTCATTTTTGGTTACCAGCACCGAAGAAGTTTGTCAATTACAACCTCCTATATTTGAGTACTGGCTCAACCCTTCAAACCTGTTATTCCTAACTATTGATTACTGATCCCTCCTCATACTTAAACACCTGACCTCCAGAAGGTTTTACCCCCTTCATGACCAGGCCATTTTTTACTATGTGACACTATACTATTTAAACTGACATTTGTGCAGTCATGCAAAGCTGTACCCAAACAAAATTTATACAATTATTTTTCACACAAATAGAGTTTTTTTTGGGTGGTATTTGATAACCTCTGGGTTTTTGTATTGTATAAATGAAAAAAGATCGCCAATTTTGAAATCTTTTACATTCTGCTATAAAACATATATCATAAAAAAAAGATATAATCTTTTAGGCCAAAATGTACTCTACTACATGTCTTTGGTAAAAAAAAAATTCCCAATAATTATATATTGACTGGTTGGCGTGAAAGTTATAGCGTCTACAAACTATGGGATATATACTGGAATTTTTTTTTATTCTTATAGTAGTAATGGCAGCGATCAGCAACTTTTAATGGGACTGTGATAGTGCAGCAGGCAATCTGACACTGACACTGGGGGGAACTGACTAACTGCCAATGATATCACCAGCGACATTATTACAGTGATCAGTGCTAATAATATGTACTGCCACTGTATTAATGACACTGGGCAGGAAGGAGTTAACATCTAGGGCGTTCAAGGGGTTAAATGTGTGCCTAACAAGTGTTTATCTGTGTACAGTGTGCTGCTTTTACTGGAGATCTAGTTGTTTTCATTGCCTGCTAAGCAGGGAATGAACAAACAACAAAATCCCTGTCACTGAAAAAAGCTCTGTGTTGTTTATATTCACAGAGTTTTCTTCAGTGAATATCAGAGCCGATTATTGGGTGCTGAAGGTCAGTCATTAGCCCGGAGATCGGCATGTGCTGTGAGGAATCACAGCAGAGCCGGGCCGCGCATGTGTCCCCTGCCTGAGTATGTGGATCATGTACTATGTACATGATCCAGTGCAGGGAGGCCGCTCTGCCACCGTATAACTAAATTAAACGGCCGGCAAGTGGTGAAAGTTTCATTAAACCCAAATCATCAAAAACTGTCATTTCACTCTATATTATATTGTGTTCATACTCACTCATCGACTACAGCAATTGTTTCCTATAGACTGCAATAATCCTGGTTGATCCTGCTGTTCACTGTCCCTCCCTCCTTGTCTTTGTCCCTGCTGCATCCTGCGGTTGTGTAGACCATCCTTTGACTTCTACTTGGCATGCTCCAATTTCAGTTCTAAGCTGTTCATTCGCTCATTTTTCTTATCTATGCAGCCCATGTGACTATACTGTCACCTGTGAGCGTATTGCTAAACACTATGAGGGCGCCATATAAGATGGTGACTGATGTAGGCTTCACCTCCCTGTTAATCCTAGCACATGTGCACCATAGACACAGACGGTTGGGGCATGACACAGCCTCTGATTGGCAGAACCTTCTCCAGATCTCTATATTGTGAACAAAGTGAAAGTTATTGTCAATCAACTTAAACTCCAACTACGCCATGTAATTGCAAAAAAAAATAAATAAACATTGCTTTGAAATATAGATTTGTAATAAGCTTTCAAACACTTTGTTGCTATTAATTATTTATTTAAATTCTCTATTCTGAAAGACTTTTTATGTGATCAGCACAGCACCAATTATTGCTGTGCAGACACAGATTCATATATTCCCTGAGGATAGGAAAGACCTGGGAAACATCATGTGACTGCCAAACAGCAAGAATAAAATAAAGTATTGTATTAAATTAAATACAGTGGCATGATCTCTATACCTATATAGAAGGGATAATGGCAGTTAAACATTGTATGTTTAGTATCACTTTAAGATGCAATAATGAATATTGGACTGCTTTTTATTAAAAAATAGAAAAAGCTCCAGACTCCAAGGCCAAATATTAGATCTATAAGCAGATATGGCAATGAAATTAAACTGAAGCTTTTAGTTACTTTTTCAATCTGGATAATTATGGGGCTGTCAAATAGTAAATAAATGTGTCTATCTTGTGCTCCATGGTACTAGGCTTGATAACAGATCCCCTTGTTAAACTTTACATGCTATACTTTTCTAGATTGACATTATGGAAACATTTCATGGACATTTAATAAAGAAGTCTGATTCATGGGTGCAGTTTGAGTCAACAGTGTAGTTATTTTGAAGTACACTATTAGTAAAAAATATTTATCAGTCAATCCAACAAGGTATTAAAAAAATTATGTATAGTTCTTTTTTATTTCTATTTTGTGTAGGTGATATCATTTAGTCTCTGGAAATTATCCTGCCAAACACCTCACAATTTTGTGCCTTTTTTTTTTTGCATAAAAGCTGTCTGCTGTAAAGAATAGTCTATTTACCCGTTTAGAGTACAGGCAGTCGAGTTTTGAACATTTGACTTTTGTACGGCTCATTCTTATAAACGGAGGCAGAGTGACGTCACTTGTGCTCCATGCTGGTCCCTGGAACCAACAGAGGGCTATTTTGCTACTCACCACATGCTGCTACCTACTGTTCGACAGACTTGTCAGCAATCCTACATCACTGCATGGCCAGAAGTGGCCAGAACTTGTGGAATTGGCGAGATACGGCTTAATATAACAATACCGGATAGGTTTTTTGGCACCTGAGCTGGAAGAGCTTGTGCATTGCAGGCACTCTCTGAGGCCATTACTCTGTGCCCACTACTCTGAACAGGGGCACAGACAGCAAAGCAAACACTACAGGGACGTTATCCTTCACCATGCTATCCAAAACTTAAAAATAATTTTTTGGCTTGAGTTACACTTAAAAAATGTACCTGTTCCAACTTATATACAAATTCAACTTAAAGTGGAGCTCCACCCAAAAGTTCCACTTTAAGCCCCCCCTTAATGATTGGCACCTTTGGGGAGCAGGTACCTAAATTTGACAGGTATCCGCTCCCTCTTCCACTGCGATCACCTAAGGCGATCGGAAGAGGAAGTTGTTCTCACCCCTTCCTCCCCAGGACCATTCACAAAGCGCAGTGGGCACTCAAGCTGTCACAGCCGGGTGCCCACACTGAAGATGCCATGGTGAGGACACCATGGGATCGAGGGACAGGTAAGTGTCTGTATTTTAAAAGTCAGCAGCTACAGTTTTTGTAGCTGCTGACTTTTTTTTTTTAACTGGAACTCTGCTTTAAGGAAAAACCTACAGAACCTGGGTTGTTCATAACCCAGGGACTGCCTGTAGGTATATACATTCAAAAACATGGAATAAACACTGGCAAGTGCTTAGTTAGAAGTGAGTGTAATGGGATTACCCACTTGTTGACAAGAACATCATTTACAGCACACTAATTTCAATGTATGATTAGTGAACTAAATGTCAACCGTAACTAAATAGCAAGCCAGTAAGGGATTACAATAAAGTGTGCATGTGACCTTAAAGTGTATGTTAACTCTTACCTTGTAAAGCAACCCATACCCATTCAATTTAAAATAGAAATTAAAGACAAAAAGTTTATGTGTTTGTGTGTGTGATCACATAATCTCTGTTCTCAGCTTGGAGAGGTTGGGGTGGAGAAACAACATTACACTGATCTTCCCACTGAATGGCTGTGCAGAGGGGCATGTCAGCACAAGTCTTGGCCATTGGAGGAAAGGAAGACTGTTGACCCAGCACAGCCAGAAAACTAGTGTGGTCAGTTTCAAATATTAAAGCAGGTCGAATGGCAGCATCACGGTGTATTTTGCACAAAGGAAGCAATACAAAGAGAACGGGATTCTTTTTACCACAAATGCATGGTACAGCAGGCACATATCAGGAATATGAAATTTTGGGGTAACATATTGTTTAATGTTAACTAAAGACATCCCCTAGATTGTAAGCTCTAACAAGCAGGGCCCTCTGTTTCCTCTTGTACCAAATTGTATTGTAACTGTAATGTCTATCTTCATTTTGTAAAGCGCTGCACAAACTGTTGGCGCTATATAAATCCTGTATAATAATAATAATTTGAGAGTGCCTTCTGCCTCAAAGAACTGTGCCAGGATGTCCTCATGCATTTTAATTTCAAGAAATGGGGGGGCACCGATGAAGGGGCACAGTCTCTGATGGGGGTGCTGCATTGCGTGAGTGCTGCATTGATGGAGTGCGAAGAAGTAGTTAAACACAGCAGTTGAACTAAAGCAGGAGAACTCAAGCAGCAGGAAGATACAACAACAGCAAGAAACTCTACTGCATGCTGGACAGACTGCAAGCAAACACCCTGGGAAACATCACTTACAAGTCTGAGTCCCACTCCGTGTACCTTTTAATATGTCCGCTCTACTCCTCCTTTTCATATTACTTTCCTGCGTTCCCAAAATCTCACTTCTTTATCCCTCTGCTCCACCCCAAAACTTGTACATCTCACCCTCACTGCTACCATCTCCCTACTACTGCTCTCATTACCTCCTGCTGATACTTCACTCTCCTGCTGACCCAAACACCAGGACTGGAAGTCATGTGTGCTCCTGTACATCCCACTCCCATGATACTTTCCTCACACTTCTTCTTCTCCTAACCTCTGGGGATATCTCCCCAAACCCTGGTCCTCCACTATTTCACCCCCACACCAGGCATCCTCTTTCTTCCAGGAATAGCCGCAATCCCCTCAATTTAATATCGGTCCCCGTGCTCCCAAAAACCACCCTCCCTTTTTCATGTGCACTCTGGAAAGCCTGCTCTGTCTGTAATAAGCTCACCTCTGTCCATGACCTTTTTGTCTCCCGCTCCCTTAACCTACTAGTAATTACAGAAACCTGGCTCCAAGCAGCAGATTCTGCTTCCCCCACAGCACTTTCCTATGGAGGCCTCATCTGGACCCACTCACCCAGACCCAGTGGTCGGGAAGGTGGTGGGGTTGGTTTGCTTCCCCAGTGAGCACCTTTCAAGTCCTCCCTAACCCTCCCTCTCTATCCTTCTCTTCTTTCGAGACTCACTGCATCTGGCTGTTTTCTCCCATTTCTCTGAGGATTGCAGTAATCTAACGGCCTCCTGGACCAGTGTCACGCTTTCTTGATGATTGCTCCGCCTGGCTACCATACTTTCTCTCCTCTGAACTACCCACTATCATTCTCTGAGATTTTAACATCCCTATTAATGTCAACAACACGGCTACATCCCAACTCTTCAACATAATCTCATCTTTTGCACTAGCACAGTGTATACAGGCCTCCACTCACTCTGATGGGAATACATTAGACCATGTTTTCTCCCATCTTTGCACTCCCTACAACCTCACAAACTCCCCCTTTCCTCTCTCTGATCACAATCTCATCACCTTCACAGTCTCCTCGTCTTCAAACACCTATCCCTCAAAGCGGCAAACAATTACCCGCAGAAACCTTCACAACTTGAACCCTGCTCCTTTCCACTCTGCAACTGACCTATTCTATGACAGAATCTCTCCCCTGTCCTGCCCTGACCTGGCCACTGCTGTCTATAACAGTTCGCTTTCGTCCGCATTAGACTCGCTTGCTCCTCCAACAACATGAAGCATCAGGCCATGACCGTTACAGCCTTGGCAGACTGACCACACCAGAGATCTTAAACGACATAGTCGTGCACTGGAGCGATTGTGGCGTAAAACCAAATCCCACCAAGCATTCACCCGATATGAATCTGCTTTCTTAACATACTATTCCTCCCTTCATGCTGCCAAACAAGCCTACTTTGTCACTCTTATTAATACCTTCTCATCCAGTCCCCGTTGTCTCTTCTCTACTTTTAACTCTCTACTTTCTCCACCTCCACATCCACCCAGTACCTCACTCACTGCTCACAAGATTGCAAATCATTTCAAAAACAGACATCCATCCCACTTAGCATACCTTATACTAAACCTCCCTCAACACTTTCCTCTTATGACCTCGCTACTAACGAAGAGGTCACTAAGGTTTTCTCAGAAGCCCGTCTCACTACCTGCCCCCTGGATCCTGTCCCCTCACAACTACTACGGTCACCTTCTTCTTCCATCCTATGCTCCCTCACTCACATCTTCAATCTTTCCCTCTCTGCCTTCCCCTCCCCTCTAAAGAATGTGCACATCACTCCCATACTTAAAAATCCCTCCCTGGATCCCACCAACATGAACAACTTAAGACCCATAAACTCCTAGAACGCTTAGTCTACAATCACCTGAGCTCCCACCTCACCAACAACAACCTTCTTGACCCTTTACAGTCTGGCTTTCGCTCTCTACACTCCACTGAAACTGCCCTACTAAAACTCACTAATGATCTACTAACTGCTAAAACCAATGACCACTACTCCATACTCTTAATATTTGACCTCTCCGCGGCTTTTGATACGGTTGACCATCCCCTCCTCCTCAAAAAACTCCACTCTTTTGGCTTCAGAGACTCTGCTCTCTCCTGGTTCTCCTCCTACCTATCGCAGCGCTCCTTCAGTGTTGCCTATAACGCTGCCTCCTCCTCTTCACTCCCTCTTTCTGTAGGGGTCCCTCAAGGTTCTGTCCTTGGACCCCTTCTCTTCTCCATCTACACCTCCTCCCTTGGTCACTTGATAAACTCCCACGGCTTTAAGTACTATCTCTATGCTGATGACACACAAATCTATCTTTCTACCCCTCACCTCACCCCTTCAGTCTCCTCTCGCATTACTAACCTACTAAGCGACATATCGGCATGGATGTCACTCCACTTCCTCAAACTCAATCTTTCCAAAACTGAGCTCTTAGTATTCCCTCCAGCCCGTGCCCCCTCCCCTGAC
Organism: Staurois parvus; assembly: GCF_062004578.1. Taxonomy (NCBI): domain Eukaryota; kingdom Metazoa; phylum Chordata; class Amphibia; order Anura; family Ranidae; genus Staurois; species Staurois parvus. Next base: position 1,933,144 of record NW_028318444.1, on the reverse strand, counting down.
TTCTCCATCAAGATCAATAACACAATCATCAGTCCCTCCCCTCATGCCAGGGTACTAGGTGTAATCCTAGACTCCCATCTGTCCTTTCACCCCCAAATCCAATCACTGTCCAAATCTTGTAGACTTCACCTCCGCAACATCTCCAAGATACGACCGTTCCTAATCTCGGAAACCACTAAGCAACTTATTCACTCCCTTGTTATATCTCGCCTTGACTATTGTAACTCCCTCCTCATTGGCCTACCTCATCACAGGCTATCCCCTCTTCAGTCTATCATAAATGTTGCTGCCAGACTCATCCACCTTACTAACCGTTCTGTATCTGCCACCCCTTTCTGCCAATCCCTCCACTGGCTTCCCGTTGCCCAACGGATAAAATTCAAAACACTAACAATAACGTATAAAGCCATTTATAACTCTGCCCCAAATTACATCACTGATCTTGTCTCTAAATATCACCCAAACTATTCTCTCCGCTCCTTGCAAGACCTCCTACTCTTTAGCTCCCTTGTCTCCTCCCATGCTCGTCTCCAGGACTTCTCCAGAGCTTTCCCCATCCTCTGGAACTCTCTACCCCAATTTATCAGACTATCGCCTACTCTGCTCACTTTTAGGCGATCTCTGAAAACCTATCTCTTCAGGGAAGCATATCCTGCCCTCAGCTAATACTGGAATCTTCTACTCTTTCAACCAGTCCATCCCCCACAGTTACTACCTTTTGTACCACTAGCCCCTCCCTCCTAGATTGTAAGCTCCAAGGAGCAGGGCCCTCAAATCCCTCTTGTATTGAACTGTATTGTTACTGTATTGTCTCCCGTTATATTGTAAAGCACTGAGCAAACTGTTGGCGCTATATAAATCCTGTATAATAACAATAATAATAAAGAAATAAAAACTAAAAATCTGCAAATGGTAAAAGCACAAAGCCGAAAAACGTATAACAAATGCAAGTTTGAAAAAAACAATATAGTCATTTTAGTGACCCAAAGCAGAAAAATGACAGGAACTTTGTAGGACATTTTGAGAAGTTGACATATCTGACCTTTGCCTTTGTTTTGTCTCTAAGAACACAAAGTGATATAAAGGTCATGTAAGCAGCTAATGAGATAATGTCTGGACATGAACAAGCTTCCAATCTATTGCTGCGCTGTACATAGAGTTAAAGGGATGAAGGAAGCTGTAGAAACATCCCACGCATTTTTTGTCAATTGTTCTGAAGGAACATGGGCTGCATGACAGTGGTGACTACCCTATGGTAACACTAAGCCATGTTCTCATAATGCTTTGGTCAGATCAGTGTCAGGGTGTCGCACTGGATACTGGCAGATAGCTTGCAGAAGTATTGTTGTTGGCAAGGAAGTTATTATCATTATACATAATAGTTACAGAAAGCTATGCACTACTTCCTGTGTTATCAGATTAGTGCCAATATTTGTTCAGTCCCACAAAGAAATTAACTAACAAGAAACGACTGCCATTCTATGAAGCAGCTAAAATAGGAGTATGTGCGAATATTACATCTTTTGATAAAAATATATGTCATCCTTAAAGGAGACGCTCATGTTTTACAAAACATGATAAATGCACATCTTTTTGCAGGTAGAAAAAAAAGTGCATTTATTATTTTATTATACCGCAGTCTGTAAGGTATTGCACCTGCGTCCAGCAGATCACTGGTGCAATGCCAGGATCCTGCAGACACTTGTTATGCAGTCTGCCAATACCTCGTATGGGCAGGCAGTTACTGAATGGCAGAAAGAATCAATGGACTATGAGAGCGCTGACCAGTGCCCTTGCAGTTCATTGAGAGCTACAAGCTGGCTGACAGTACTTGCAGGTATTCATTCACAAGAAATTATGAATGAATGACACAGCCATGTGGGCGGAGCCCCGCACAGCTGCGCTGTTTTTATATTGTGACAGCGGGTGTGGGGAGAAGATCCACTGTCACAGGGAGGGAGGATCGGTGGGGGAGAGGAGGCAGGAGCTGGAACATGTTACATCTTCCACCCTAAATATGGGTGGAACATGTAACATGTTCCAAAGGTGTACTTAATCTTTGATAATTAAAAACTCAGCAAATCCTGAAAACTGTTAATTATCTCACTTGTATATTGTAATAATACAACCCACGATCAACCTTTAAAGCCATGACATAATAGGTCCAAACTTTTTAATGAAAAGACTACCTTGTTTTGAAATCTATTGTTCTTATTGACTCTTAGACAGCCCATAGATTATGCAATTTTCTTTCCATCCACCATAGGTGGTAGGAAAGAAAATTGCTTGATTCCCCCATCAACACAGTCAGCATTGATGGGGGGAATCCCTCCTGCAGTGTTATTGTCTTCTTCAGGCAGGAAACTTTTCCCAGCTGGCAGAACACAATGATTACTGCTAGGGGCTATAGCCACAGGCAGTAATCACATGTACGTAAAAAATCTGGCAGGCTGGTTAGTACAACCAGCCTACCCTTAGATGGATTGAGTCTCACCTGGTCCCTGCCTTATTGTTGCTGCATTGTTGCATACAATAGCTAAGCTACTATTCTGTCTTCTACATGGGCAGGTCAGGGATGTTATGAAATAATAGAATATATCAGAAATTTTTGATACACATACTGCTGTTGTATCATTTTACATTTGGGAGAATATCATAATTTTATTTAAAGTGTATATACTGTATTGCCAAATATTTGTTTGGATAAATTTAGGAAAAGTTAAAACCCCGGTCATGTTTTAGGCTCCATGCACATGGGGCGTTTTGATAACGCTGGTAACGTTAGCTGTTTAAAGTCACGTTAAAAACTTGAGTTTTTCAGCTTTTTTTAGCATCTTTGCATTAGAGTTTAGCTGTTTTTTGCTGCGATTAGTGGCGTTTTCCCATGTCTTTCTGCGTCTACGTTTTTTAGCGTTTTTTTTAACCATAAAAAATTGGGGTTTTTTAGTCAAAAAAAGTCCAAAAATGCCGTTTTGCAGCGTTGTCAGTCACTACAATAATTGCCCTCAGCATTAGTGTCAGTCACTACAATAATACCCCCCAGCATTGGTGTCCGTCACTGTAATAAAACCCTCAGCATTAGTGTCAGTCACTGCAATATTAAACCCCAGCATTAGTGTCAGTCATAGCCATATTAACTCCCAGCATTTGTGTAATATGCAGCAATAATATATCCCAACATTGGTGCTAATGGCCACAGTAATAACCACAAACATTCGTACCAGTGACTGCAATAAAAAAAAAACAGCATTGGTACTAGTCACTTCAGTAATAACTCACAGCATTGGTGCCAGTGACTGCAAAAGTAGCCCCCAGCATTGGTGTCCGTGACCGCAATAATACCCTCAGTATTGGTGTCCCTGACCGCAATAACAACCCCCAGTATCGGTGTCAGTGACCGCAATAATAACCCCCAGCATTTGTGATAGTGACCACAGTAATAACACCCAACATTGGTCAAGGACCAAAATAATAACCCTTAGCATTGGCAAGAGTGACTGGAATAATAGCCCCCAACACTGGTGTCAGTGATCGCAACAATAACCCCCCCCCACCAATGGTGGTCAGTGATAGTGCCATTTCAACCCCCTCTCATTAGTGGTTATTGGCAATGCTGTTGAATCCCCCCACCCTCCCCATAACAGCCTCTCTGTTTTGGTTGTCGGTGACAGTGTAGTTTACAATACCTCACACTGGTGATCAGCGGTGGTTTTTACTGGATGACACACTTTTGCACTGCTCTCTCCCTGATGGCACTCGGCTAGGGCAATACCTCTACTGTCAGGTGATCACTTGGCCTGACATCACTGGCTTCATTTCAGTGCAAGGCCCAGGAATGGAGAGAGCTTCCAGCACCTGACATCTCACTGCTTCTCTTAAAAGTGCCTAACAAGTGGTGGGCCGCACAAGAAGAGACAGTGGGCCACATGTGGGCCACGTGTTGGGCATCAGGGCTACAAAGAATGTGAAAGTGATTATACTTCACACTACAACCAGATTCCAGATGTCAATAAGTTAGAGAAGGTTAGAAGACAACAGAAAAGTCTGTTGCAGAAAAAAGGATCCATTGTCTGTATCCCATACACCAGTGGAACTAAACAAGGAACTTTCCACATGGATCACAACACACAGCTTGTTTTTATGTGGATGCCCTCCCACAGGATACCTGCTCCGTGTTCCTCTTCACTCTTTATGCTCTATACTACACACACTTTGATACTGTAAGAGATTAGGTTACATTTTTTAGAACCATAGATCTTTTTCCTACCATTCTCCCCAGCCTCCAACATGTCTTGCAAGTATTTGAATGAACCAGACTGCTTGGGCTGTGACACAGGCACCTCGTAATCTTGAAGCATTTTGTACACATCTGACTCAACATCTATTCCATTTCTGCTCCTTGGGACGTTCTTTAGCGGGTCAACACTGTCAGGTAGAAAGTAAAAATTAGCCTTGATTTATTTATCACTATTTTGTTAAAATATGTCTGACTCTGCTACTATTTACATTGAGGTGGTCCCACTTATTTTGCTGAATTGTCTACACAAAAACATTTAATAAGCAAATCAAAAGAAAAAAAATGTCTTTGCAATGGCAGCAGCAAGTGTGTAGTTCATGAAACTGAAGCTCATGGTTCTCACAACTATCATCCCTGGAAACATTAGTTATAAGATGATTTGTACTTTCTAGACCAGGGATGTCAAACTGGTGGCCTTCATGCCTACAAGTCCCATCATGCCTCTGCCTTTAGGAGTCATGCTTGTAACTGTCAGTCTTGCAATGCCTCATGGGACTTGTAGTTTGGCAACAGCTGGAGGGCTACCAATTTCACGCCCGTGTTCTAGACTCTTTCAAAAACTGAAATATCAGCTGAAATGTTTTATTCATGAAAACAATGTTTCTCTAACACAGCTTTCTAGAGGCTAGAGACTCCTTATGATGGAACTAATTCTTTATTGGATCATTTCTGTAACAAAGTATGAACTGTTTTTAACAAAACTCATATTCACACTCCATTTTGAGGTACAAAATAAGATTAGATTGCTAGTTTTGGCTGGGCATACACTATACAATTTTCTTACAATTATCTGTCCAATTTCCTTTAGATTTACCTTCAACTATGTAGTACAAGGACCTGCCTAATTGGATACTGTTGAAAGTGTTGTTTAGGTTTGAGCCTATATTATATGGTTTTTGGTAAATCTAAAGCAAAATTCTCAAGAAAATTGTATAATGTATGGCCAGCCTTAAAGATCATGTATGATTAATGATATCCTATATTTGTTTATACCAATAGTACAGTGGCTGATGAGTTTACATCAACTCAAATGCTGGTCAAATATACAGTACAAGGCAACTTTAGGTAATACCAATAATTCATTGTAATGTGAAGCTTTCAGGACCCAAGTTCCAAAAAGTACCTTGCCTTACTATGATTTATATTGAAACCACTGCCAACCAATTGTCATGCAGCTCACTGATAGTGTATTGGAAGCCTATGGTGTTGACTTACTAAAGGCAAATAGGCCATTTACTTTGCATGCACAGTTGCTCTCTGCAAAGGTATTTTCCCCAGAGAATGAGGTGAAGCTTTGATGGCTTCCATCATCTGATCATGTGCAAGCAAAAATGCTTTTTTTGGTACTATTTTTCTTGTAGGTAATTGGGTGTTCTTTGCAAAGTGAAGATTCATCATATTCCCTAAGCATTAAGAAAAATTCCCATGCAAAATGTAACTTCACTTGCAAACTGAACTGTTCATTTTGCCTTTGCCCCTATGTTTTGAAACCCGCTTTGTGTAACATCATCTAGCTCTGCTTTCTACATCCAATCACATTCAAAGATTCATGCAGATTTGAATCAGATTGGTAGCTGTGATAAACTTCATACAGCTAACATTTTTAAAGTCAGGTTTTCTATGAGAGACGCAGCAAGGCCTCTTGCACACGGTACTGATGTTTAAGCATCTGCTTTTTTGGACATATTTTCAGTTGTTTGCTTTGTGTATTTATGTACTTATTTGTACATATATGCGAGTTCGCACATTTGCGTGCACAATATATTCTTAAGGAAAATTCAACATCTATGCTCATAAGTGCATATTTGCACACATTTGCGCATAATTGCGCGCATTTGCACACATGCGGCATAAATTACTGACCAAAGATGCAGATTTTCCTATTTTTATTTTTACTGAGGAATATGCGCAGCTTTTTTACGTGCCTGTGTTCAAAGGCACATTTTAAATAATGGTTGCATTTTACCATAGTAGAAAAAAAAACAAAAAACGCTGTACTGTGCACTTTCAAGCTGCAGTGTGCAAGAGGCCTAAGTGTGTTTGGGAATAGTTCTCCTGTATCCCAAGCAGGGGTTCGCAGAACACCAGATATGTGACAAACCTGAGGAAGATAGACTGCTGCACTACAGCAATGTCTGGATGAAAAGAAATAAATGAAGTAACAATCAGGTAGGTGGTGCATGCATGCATCTCAATGTTTAATTGTAATGTTTGTCTAGAATGTACCTAAAGTCACATTTATTACATTAAGAATTATTAAATCAGTGACTCAAAAAAATTAATTAGTATCCTCAAAATATTTTTTCTTACTGTGCATGTATCATGGACAGCTGGACACTGGATGCTTTAGACCTTTGCTATAGAGTCTGCCCATTAGTAGCTTGATTACATTCTATCAAACATACATTTGGAAAAATAATAAAGCAACTGATCAACACAGCACAGCTAAAGTCTGCACCATCCAATGGTCAGCAGGAGGGAACATGTTCGTCTAAAGCAGTGTTTCTCAACTCCAGTCCTCATGGACCCCCAACAGGTCATGTTTTCAGGATTTCCATCATTTTGCACAGGTGATTTGATCAGTTTCACTGCCTTAGTAATTTCCACAGCTGTTTCATCTGAGGGAAATCCTGAAAACATGACCTGTTGGGGGGTCCATGAGGACTGGAGTTGAGAAACACTGGTCTAAAGGGATGTATTCTTTCAATCAGGCTCATCCTTCCTCATCACTTACACTCTCTTCTCTCGGTGCATCTGAATGGAAGGATAAAATGGTAGATAATGCTGTTGAGTTATTGAATGAGATGATGTTCTGCCGACTTCCATGATCCAATCATGTGCAAGCAAATCTGCTATTTTTTATTTTTCATGCATGTGATTGATATTGTATACAAAGTGAATCTTCACTGCATTCACTAAGCTATGGGGAATATTCCCTTACAAAGTTCAACTTCCCTTGCAAAGTGAATAGCTAATTTGCTTTTAGTTATTCAACCCACTGAGAGAACAGAACGAATTGTAGGCACAGGCATAAAACTACAAAATTGACAAAAGTATAGAAAAAATGGTCACAAAAACTTGATAACCTATATATAAAGTGAACCAAAACAAAAATATACCATTTGATTTTTATGGAACAAGGAAATATTTTATTTACCCTCTCTGTTCAAGACACTTAGAATAGTTCCAGCATATAGGGATATGTTTCCTAGCATTCATAGTTGCTATAATTATATATCATATTCTAATAATTGCTTTTACTATTTGAGCTTTCCCAATGCATTCACCCATCAGGTTGTTTTTGAAGCTAAATAACTAGAGATTGAAACCAGAATAGGTAAATCTAAATTCTCTGCGCAACATTTTAATACTGGAATATCTAGAACGTCTCAGTTTGATCATACATCCAAACAGGTGGGCATATTAATATATATCTTTTCCACATCCGCTGACATCTGCCTGCATCCAGTCCAATTCTCTATGACAAAAACAAATGGATAGGGATCTGTTATTATTCCAGCACTCAGTCTTTTTAGGTATGAGCCTATCAGCATGGCACATCTTGACTTGGCAATACGTGCCCATTCTGCCTTGCAAAAACACTCCAAATCTGTCAGATTACGAGGGCATTTCCTGTGCACAACCCTCTTCAGATCACCCCACAGATTTTCGATTGGATTCAGGTCTGGGCTCTGGCTGGTCCATTCCAAAACTTTATTCTTCTTCTGGTGAAGCCATTCCAACTATACCAGGACACTAGGCAGGAGTGCCCCTTGTCACCCCTCCTTTTCACCCTGGCCTTAGAACCACTGGCGGCCGCAATTAGACAGTCTCCAGATATAGTGGGTTTTTGTAGAAAGCTGGTGGAGGACAAAGAAGCCCTAGGGGCAGACAATACCATTCTGTTTTTGGGGGATACCTCCTCATTGACAGCAACCATGTCACTTATCTTAGTATGTGGCTCCTTCTCTGGGTTCACAATCGGACATTGGGACAAGTCAGTCCTGATGCTGCTTGACCTGTTACCTGGTGACTTGCCTCCCACGGCAAGTCTAAGTTCTGTAATCTCCTCCTTCAAAATACTTAGGTGTATAAATAATGAACCTCGATTGGCCCAGTTAAGACAGGCAGGAAGATCCTGGTCTAAATTACCTTTGAAAGTCATTGGTAAAGCCAATTTAATAGTGATATGGATGCCACAATTATTATACTTATTACACAGTTGCCCGGTATTTGATACATTATTTCGGGAGCTAATCTGAAAATGAGGGTACCCTAGAATAAAACTTACCACACTTCAACTCCCAAAAGAAGGTAGGGGTCTGGCAGTCCCTAATGTCGAATTGCATTACCTGGCCTTCTAACTTCAACATATCTATGGGTGGCAAACTATTAATATGATGGATCCCATTCAATGTATCATATTGTCCCAATTTTCTGAGGTTCCCTTAGTGGAACTCTTAGTGTTGGGTTCAACGTAAGTTTACATCATTTTATGTTTCAATGTGTGTGGGAATCTGTTAGGGATCAAACATCTCATAAAGGATATAAACAGTTTTTGCCAATTTGGAATAATCCTAGCCTTCCTGAGCTAGCTAAACTCAAAAGTTTTGACACTTGGCAGCAAGCAGGTATTACTCACTTGCACCAATTATATAAAATTGATGTTCTTCTACCTTTTGACATTTTAGTGGAGAAATATCAATTATTGCATACAATGTTTTTTTGATATCTTCAGCTCCACCGAGCTCTGCCTTGTCAGACTACTTCAATGAACTTGAAATACAATCTCTCAAGTGTACATAATATGGCGGTGTCCTGTATTGAAAAAGGCTTAATCGAGGATCTGTACTCTGCTTTGCATACATCCTTCAGTGCACAGATACACTTGAAGTGTAGTAATAGTAATAGGTGCTAGGACTCTGTAGCTGCTGACTTTTAATAAACACACACTTACCTGTCCCGGAGTCCAGCGATGTTCTCACCTGCGCGGTCCCATCTCCTCTTCTTTCCTCCATGGCATCGGCATCGCAACTGTGGGCACCAGGCTGTGACAACTTGAGGCTTCACAGCCTGATAACCACTGCTCATGCGCAAGTCGTGCTGCGCTTCCTAACTGGTCCGACAGTCTCCTGGGACCAGTGAAAATTCCCAGGAGATTGCGGGAGGGAGGAGGGGGCAGACCTTCTGGCTCATGTCTCCGCGGTGAACAGAGCCAGAAGTGGGAGCAGGTACCTGTCAAAACCAGGTACCCGCTTCCCCTTCCCCCCCAAAAGGTGCCACATATGGCAGTGGAGGGGGGAGGAGGCAAACAAGTGGAGCTTCCACTTTTGAGTGCAAGTCTGCTTTAACGCAGCTATTTATACTGCACAGGGTTCACTACACACCACAACCCTACCTATGGGGTAGATCTGACTCACCTAACTGCTCATGTTGCAAAGTAAACACAGGGTTTCCAATCCACATGCTTTGGCGTTGTCCTAAACTTAATCATTACCATCATGTGATGGTCTTGTCTATGTTTAACGGTATTTTGTTTTTGCAAACGGAAAAAAATCTTGCAATAAAACATTACCTGATTTAAAAAACAAAATGCAACTTTGTGGAAGAGGATTGTGCATGCACTGTATTAAAAAGGTCAGTCTGATTATGGAAAATGTACACTGTGCAAGGGTAAACCTGAGCAGCTTTTACAGCCAGAAGTCAGCAGCTAAATCTCTGCTAAATCTGTGCTTGGGGGGGCGAGTTTACTGAAACTTCCATTACCCTTACTGATGCTCTGTATTTAATTTCAGAAAACATATACACAATTTAAATGCACACAGTATATGCAAAACTGATTTATATGCAAAAGGATTTGTAAATCTGTTCAAATGTAATGTAATCTACACACATCTGTCACACTGCTAAACAGGAAGATCAAGCTGCAAGTTTGGCATTACTGCTTTCTGGATCACCTCTTTGTCCATTAGGCAGAAGTGATAATACTGATTTGTTGTCTAATGAGCAGACTGGAGACAGAGTGGTGATACAGGGATCTAAAAAGCTAACTAGGGAACAAAGGTGCCACCTGACTGGCTATGGTGCGTGGCAGGGTTTGCAAATCAAAAGACTGGCTGAACAGAATTATAAATCCATTTGTAGGTAAAATATTAAACATACATGTATTTTAACTTTGTATGTAGCCTGGAATTCTGCTGCAATAAGTCTAAATGGAAGGTGTAATTACATTTCAAATATATTCATATGGTAACATGCATACATTTCTAATTGCTTTACACTTCAGTTCCACAATACATTTCTGTGCATATATGTAAAGAAAAGTTAGCACAATGTACAATGTAGAGATGTCCAGGAACAGGCATATAAAATGGCAATTCTGTAGGTTTTTTCACAGCAGGCACAATGGATCAAGTTGTGCTGTATGTATTAGCATTATATAACTGTATAAAGCTTAAATAATTTCTGGAATGTTTACATGGTTTAGGTATGTCATATACCATGTCTACTATACTGTGTTTGCTAACATTGCAGATGTTACAGACATCACTGACAATCAGTCCATAAGGAAGGGGTTAAGAGATAAGTGGTTATTTTGTGCAAAAGTACTCATAATTGTTCGGAAACATTTTTCAACATGCTTGAAAAATCTCAGGGGGTTTCTTTGCCATAAATGTGTTTACTAAACTAGAAAATAATTTATTTTATATACTTTTGCATTTAAACCATGATATAAGATAAGAAATATCTGAGCCATTGAATGAATGTGCAGTGCTTATGGTAGATGATAAAACAAATAAGCTTGAACAATTCTTTAGCATTAGCCAAAAATGAGATTTTGATTAAATCAAAGGATGGGTATGTAGATATGATGTAAAGCATCAATACTGGTGGTGGAGCAGCTCCTGCTGTTATGCATGCTGACAATTTTGTTTTAGGTGACACCATTCAGTGGCAGAAAGTGACAACAATTTCAGCTGTGTCTCTTTACGATAGAAACTGGAAATAGCTCAAAAAAATGTCAAATAAATGTGTCTCTTGTTTTTCCTAGTCTATTTTTTAATTCTTTTTTACAATAAAAAACAGGTACATCTGTTGACCACAGGAGTACCAGTGGCAAAAGATAAAATAGTATAATGCTAAGGATACAAAATATTACAAGAGTCTTATATAAATTCCCATTTATACCTTCTGCTTTATAACACCCTAACTGAATATCGCATGCTGAACTGGTAGCCTCTATCTGTATTGTTTTTACAGTGTCTTTAGGATTAGAAATGGCCACAAATACAACCCTTGGCAAAAAGTATGGAAACCCCACTCTTGGAAAATGTTCATTCAATTGTTTAATTGTGCAGAAAAAAATATAGTCACAGACATGCCTCAAAACAATTTTATTTAACATTCCAACCTTCTGGCTTTAAGAAACACTTAAAAAAATAAAAAAGAAAGAAAACTGTAGTCAATTGCAACTGTTTTTGCACATCAAGCAGAGGAAAAAAATATATAATCACTCAATTCTGAGGAAAATATTATGGAATCACCATGTACTTTGCAGTTCTAAAACATCTGCATCAGATTACATCTGCTAATTAGTCTGCAGTTAAAAATAAAGTGCACACCTTGGTGAGCTGTTGCACCAAGCTGATTGACATGAATCATGGCTCCAACACTAGAGATGTCAGTTGAAACAAAGGAAATTATTATAAAACTTCTTCAAGAAAGTAAATCATCACGGAATGTTGCAAAAGATGTTGGTTGTTTCCAGTCAGCTGTGTCTAAAATCTGGACTAAGCACAAATCAAATGGGAAGGTTATAAAAGGGAAGCTTACTGATAGGCCAAGGAAGACAGCAAAGTGTCAAGATAGAAAACTTAAAGCAAGATGCCTCAAACACAGAAAATGAACAACAAAACAAATGAGGAACAAATGGGCAGAAACTGGAGTCAATGTCTGTAACTGAACTATAAGACATCATTAACACCTAAACAGAAAATAACAAGGTTACAGTGGGTTAAAAAAGCAATCATGGACTGTGGATGACTGGATGAAAGTGATATTCAGTGATGAATCACGAATCTGCATTGGGCAGGGTGATGATGCTGGAACTTTTGTTTGGTGCCGTTCCAATAAAATATATAAGGATGAAGAAAACATGCAGATTTCCACAATCATTGATGATGTGGGGTTGCATGTCAGGTAAAGGTATGGAGGAGATGACAGTCATTAAATCTTCAATAAATGCACAAATGCATATTAAGATTTTGGACACTTTTCTTATTGCATCAATTGAAACGATGTTTAGTGAAGATGGCATCATTTTTCAGGATGATAATGCACCTTGCCATAGGGAAAAAGCCATGAAAACTTTCCTTCAAGAAAGACATTTAGGGGTTTGTTTACTAAAGCTGAAGAGTGCAAAATCAGACTCCCTTCTGCATAGAAACCAATCAGCTTCTAACCTCAGCTTGTTCAATGAAGCTTTGGCAATGAAACCTGGAAGCTGATTGGTTTCTATGCAGAAGGGAGTCTGACTTCGCACTCTCCAGCTTTAGTAAATAAACCCCGTAGCCTCCTTGGCGGTATTCCCGAGTGTAGCTCGGGGTAACATTTCAGTACCACAAACGGTAACCCCGAGCTACACTCGGGAATACCATGCGGCACTGCTCCGGCATTTGTTCTTCACTTACCTTACCCTGCGCTCCTGCGATGTGTCCCCTGCAGCGTCCCTGGCCATCTCCTCCGGCCGATGCCGGCATCCGGCTTCTGTGTCCTGTCCCTGTGACGTCGGGACGTACGGGCGCCGCTGGCGGCGGGAAATTTAAAAATTTTAAAAAATGTCTTTTTTTTTTTTTTTACATTTTACATAGTAAAACATTGCTGTCTCAACCAATTTCACATACATATTGTCCCGAGTGCTTTGCCCTGTGCCCTGCCTGCATTTTGTCTGTTCTTTCTGCCTGGAAACTGAGAAATGGCTATGGCGTCCAAAAAGTGTCCCTTTAGGTCAAAAGCGGTTTAGATCAGCTAGGAGAACAGCGATAGTAAATCAGAACCACTTGCAGAATTGAGTGATAATGATTTGTGGGGAAAATCGTCATCAGACACTGAAAACGATTTTGCGACTTTGCTCAGCAATGTGCTAACTTGGCGCTATATTTCAAATTTCAGTGTTTTTGGTTTGATTATATTATTGAATTAAATGTATTATTATTATATTATTATTTTTTTTGATTATTTATTAAATTATAATTTATGATTACGTGTTTCAAATTTTATCCTACCCGGGATGTTTACTAGACTCTTGTTCGGACAGATTTCAGTGAGTTATTCCTAAGAATTACAGGCCTAAAATAAAAAAAATACATATTTCCATGCAAAATAATGGTACCGCTTTCAGCACCAAAAATCGGAAAGAATCATACTGCCAAGGAGGTTAATGTCAATGGCATGGCCTGCAAATAGTTCGGATCTCAATCCAATTGAAAATCTATGGTGGAAATTAAAGAAAAGAGTCCATGACAAGGCTCCAAGCTGATCTGGCAACTGCAATAAGAGAAAGTTGGAGCCAGACTGATGAAGAATACTGTTTGTTGATATTTAAATCCATGCCTCAGAGAATTCAAGTTGTTATAAAGGCTAGAGGTGGTACAACAAAGTACTAGTGGTGTACTGTATTGTTTTTTTCATGATTCCATAATATTTTCCTCAGAATTTAGTGATTCCATATTTCTTTCCTCTGCTTGATCTGCAAAAACAGTTGCAACTGACTACAGTTTTCTGTCTTTTTTTTTTCTTTTTTAAGTGTTTTTTAAAGCCAGAAGGTTGGAAAGTTAAATGAAAATAGTTTCGAGGCATGTCTGTGATTAGTTTTTTTTCTACATAATAAAGCAGTTGAATTAACATTTTCCAAGAGTGGTGATTCCACACTTTTTGCCAGAGGTTGTAGAAAGGGGTCCTTTAACTGCTGTATTCATTTCCAAATAGGCAGCAGGAGTGTCCAAATTGGCTTTTTACACTTGTATATTTTGTGCTACAGAAACGCTGTCACCATTTAAAATGCAGAACAAATTTATATTGATAGCTGTGTATGGAATGCAAGTACAAATTAGATTTTGTAAACCATATTTGAACATATTATTATATAAACGTAGTACTTCCCCCGAATAAAATGTATACATACATTTGATTCAGAGCAGCTGTGCAGGAGTGTAGGTTTCCATTTAATCCAAGCAATCTTTACATGTACAATGGACACTATTTCTTATTAAACTGTTTTTTTCATAACCCTCCAGAGGAAGATATGTGGCCAGTACTGGTACAGACTCCGTGGTCAACTCTGACTTTGTAGGAACATCTCACAAAAAGAGCATCATCTTTGTTGGCCTTACAAAATCATAAAAATCCAGTTAAAAATGAATACATTGTACTTACTTGGGAGGTGAAGAAATACCGATTCTGCCCATGTGTGAAGAAAGATGAGAGTCTATGCCATTATTGTTGTCATTTAAATAAAGCCTGGATGGATTGTTGTACTGGGCATTGGGCATTGGTCGAACATCACTTGGGCTGCTCCGTGGGGAAAATGAACTGGGTCGTCTGTTATTGGTACTTTCTGATGGAAAAATGTCCTAAAATAGAACATATAACATAAACAATAAATAATGTTTAATCCAATTTTCTAATAAACATAAAAGAGATATTAAAATACAATCTAGAACATGATGTTATGTATTATCAGTTTATTAACAACATTAAAGTATATTGAAAGCAAAACTTTAGTTTTTTTTAATTTTAGATTGAGTAGTGAAAGGACGTAACTATTTGGCAGATTTCCTTTTACTTCCTGCCCCAGAGAAACAAAAAGAGGCAAAAGGAAATCCATGCAATTTGAAGGAAATCCAGTCTTAGATACCCACAAATGTCCCCATTGAAAAACCTCCCCTCTAATTCTGTTCTGGTTGCAACTCAATCTTGATTTTCACTCTCTTTCAGCCCTGGTAAAAATGGTTACTAGGACATATACAAAGGATATATTTCTCAGTGGAGGCACAGACAAAAATACACATTTTAAAGGGTTGCTAACCCTTTCCCACTCTATCCAAAACAAAATAAAAGTCTTGGCTTTAAGTTTACCTCATTATTTATTGCCATTTACTTAATCCATACACAGAAAAAGATGCTTTTCTTATAAGAAATCAACCTGAGAGATATAATGTCATATGCACACTGGAGATGGATGCTATATAAAATGTGAACCAACTTCATAGAAATTTTATCTGATATCTCTCTATTCTCTGTTTTCAGTGTTAAGTAAGAAAAAGGTGCTGCATTTACAATATGTAATGTCTGAGCTGCATTATCGGTCAAACCATTTTAATGCTGATATGCTTATGTGGATCTTTTAAGGAGCAGATTGATGGCTAATGAACAACAAAAAATTCTGCTGGTCATTAGCTTATATATAGCATATATATTTTCCAAAAATATTTCTCTTCTTCTTTATTGGTCATAGTCTGTAGACATTACACAAGACAATGAAAGACAATGCTTACATACACATGTTTGAGTGCCATATCATTAAAGTGTTGCTGCAGCAACACTTTGCTTTACTGTAACTTTGTGTACTTCATTTTCCGGCTCAATGCACTGTTTAGGTCCCATGTGTCAATGATTGATGCAGAATTTGATGAAATCTGCTCATTCTCACACTTTTGCATACATAGGTTTCCTCTAACCTAACAGTTAAATTAACTCCAAAATAGCAAACACATGTACGTAATAGGGTCTTAATGGTCTAATCTAATGCTACCCAGTGTTCAAAGTATTATGACACCACATGTTGCTCTTATGATGCTACATACTATGAAGCATATGCTCAGACTATAATGATACTGATCAAGATAAAAGTAAAGTAAAACACCCCAAGTCTAGCAATGGTTACATTAAAAAGTATATTACCTATGAGTTAAACTGAAGGGCCAGTCAATCAAGAAAAATTTATCGAAGCAACAAAGTAATGGGAAGTGCAGGTCAGTATTTCTAAATGTAAAATATTGCTAAATGTAAAAGAATGTTTTTATAGAATATTATATTTTTGGATATAGCCAGAACTACAAAAGAAAATAATTTAAAGGTGCGCAATACATAAGAATGGTAATTTTTTGCTCAGCTTTAAAGAAAAGGAAAAAGAAAAGTCAGTCTTAATGGACCACTTCTGCTATCAGTCTTCTCAGTTTTCTATGTTTCTACAAAAAACAAGGTACTTCTTGTAACATTCCCATTTTTTACTCATAATATGAATAAAAAGTTTACTTCATTTATGTAATGGGTTCTTTAGCTTCAGAATGTTCTGTTTATTGGTTTTTCCCTGTCTCATGTTACTGCTGACTACAGAAGACCTAAAAAACATTCACTCTACAATAATGGAACAGGATATATCAGAGCCTGTTGAAAGTTACCATAGCCCACATCCTAGCCTGGTATAGTAAATCAAATTTTAAGGTCATAAATAAAGTTATGAGAAACATAAGTCTTGAATATTCACATGCCTAGCTTGGCTTTCTGAGTACAACAAGCAGAACATTAATAAAGACCACTCAGGAAGGGCTGCCCCTTCACTGGAAAGAAATATGTAAGGGTGACATTTCTTCCAGATGCCTTTTAATACTGGCTCCTCTGTGTCACTTTGTAAATGTCAAAGTGTCACTTTGAAAAGACATACATAGTTTGTCCTAAATGAATGAAACCCTGTGCAAGGGAAGCCATTTAAAAAGAACAAAACATATTGAAAAACACAATCACATCAAGTTACTTGTCTTTAGATATTAAAGGTATGGTTCTATAAAAAGTGAAGATCAAATTAAGCTTTGGAGTAAAGCTGTCACACATTTGGACAATTTATCTGCAACATCTATCTATGAATATAAAGAAATAGTTTTTATTTTTTAATTCATGCAATATCAGCACCATTAAAAAAATCTACATCATAAAGCTGCAAGAGCTCACAATAGTGCTTTGTCCTGGACACTGCAGAAAATTATTCAATTTGGACACTCCCAGGCTGAATTTTGTAAGATAACGATATGATTCTGCTGTATGTAATTAGTGAACTCTTGTCCATCTAAGTGGTAATGATTGAAGCATGGTCACATACTGTCAAAACACATATTGTACCTCCCGACTTTCTAAAATGAATAAGGGTGGCACCTTTGAGCACAAAGAATTTTGGCTAAGTACATGTTCCTGCTGTGCCCCCAGTTACATAGACTTAACATGCAAAAAGATATTTGGTTAAACAACAAATGCTTTGTCCACCATTACTTTTTTATACTGCCTTTTCAAAATAAGCGCAATATTATAAAGCTTCAATGACAGGTATAGTATAGTATAACAATTTTGATGGTTAAAAGGATAAAGCACTATGTCAAGTTCTTTTTAATGAGGAATACGGCTGATACAAAGAAGCTTAACAGGAGGGAGCTTACTTTGGAGTCTTCATTCAGCAAGCTGATCTTCTGAGTCCATATGGGACCAAAAATGCCGTTAGACCGTAACATTGTATAATGTGAGGTCACACTGTGAGAGGTGAGCAGATATATGGTGGAGGATGTCTTTGCATGGGAATTGATGACAGATGCACTTATTTGTCGTTATCCAAAGGAGGTTTCACTGAATGAACACTTTATTGATTGAACTTGATTTTTTTAATTACTTTTATTTTGATTCACACTTAAAATATTCTTTTTTTTATTTTTTGTGTAGTTTTTGTTTTTCATATATATTTTTTTTTTCATATATTCATATTAATAATATTTATTTTTACTATTTTTTCTTCTAATATATATTTAATTCTTCACTTCGTTTTTTTCGTTATATAATGGTTTGTACCACTGTTTTATGTAGTGCAGCATTTTTTCACTTCACATTATGATTGTATAATTTGCCCCACTGAGACATTGGTTGTGTGCACTAGTGGCTACAGCATTTAATTGTAATTTTTTGTTTTTATTTCACCATAGTTAATGCTTGAGTTAGTCAATTTATTTTAGATTCGTTTAAAGTGTATTTCCATTTTTGTAGCCAAATTGGGATAACACCTACTTTATATTTGTTACAGTACCTGCTCAACAAAGCATAGTTTAAAAATTGCTGGTTACCTTTTTAAGTGATTTTCACTTGCTTTAAGTTTCTGCTTTGTAATGTTTATAAGAGGCATTGGAGCAATGTTTAAATAAATAAATCCTGTCTGTATTGTGCATGTAGTTCTTCATTATCAGCTGAAAATTACATTTGAATGTTGTCTGTCCTAACAAAGGGTTAATTCAGAAACTCACCTTCACTGTATGTTAATAAGGGATAGCTTAGTGAGTCCCCTGTCTGTGTGGGAAGAGAGACACTGCGAGGTTGTCCAAACATAATTACAATTGCCATGAGGCCTTCTCCTCAGAAACATATGGGGACCCTGACATATGTTGGGTAACTCTGGGGAACCTGATGTAAGGGGGGTGACTCTGGGGACTCTGATGTAAGGGTGGGAGCTCTAGGGACTCTGGTGTAAGGAGGGGACTCTGGAGACCCTGATGTGTGGGGAGCTCTTGGGACCCTGAAGTAAGGAACCCTGGAGACCCAGATGTAAGGCTCTACGGACCCTGATTTTGGGGGGACTCTGGCATCCCCGATGAAAAGGGGGAGCAGGGATGATGGAAACCCTGATGTAAATGGAGGACTTTAGGGACCCTGATGTAAATGGGGGACTCTTGGGACCCTGATGTAAGGATGGGTGCTCTTGAGACCCTGAAGGTGGGACTCATTAGATCTGATGTAACTCTGTAGACCCTTCTTTAAGGGATTGATTTTAGGGACACTGATGTAAGGAGAGGCAGGGGCTCTGGGGAGGTGCTAAAGGTGAGGGTGACTCTGGGGACCCTGACCCTTACTACTGATCTCTGAACTTTGCTTTAGTTACTACTGATGTCTAAACTCTGCCTCACCTACTAATTACCTCTGAACTCTGCCTAACTTACTACTGACCTCTGACCTTTGCTTCCATTACTACTGACGTTTGAACTCTGTCTCACCTACTAATGACCTCTGAACTATGCCTAACTTACTACTAACCTCTGAACTCTGCCTCATTTAATACTGACCTCTGAACTCTGCCTCACTTCTTACTGAACCCTGTCCTCAGCCCTGCTGACCCCATACTCTGCCCTTCTGCCCCCTGTCCTCTGCCTTGCTGACCCCTGTCCTCTGCCCTTCTGACCCTGCACACTGCCCTTGCTAGATCCATCCCTGCATATAGTAGGGTTTTCTCAAATCTAACTGCAAAAGTGGAAATACATTTTAATTATTTTTTAGATGCTCATTGCTATGACTGCTTCATGGCTTATGCACATTATGTTTCTGGACAGGCTAGGTCTAAAATTGCTGATAATGTGATCTGCAAATGTCTGTGAGTCAATCTTTGATCGCCTTTAATGGCTGATCTTGTCTACAACAATCAAGTAGTTGAGACAGTCTTATCTGACCATCTTTATTAACCCAGACATGTAAGCACATACTCCCCCCCCCCCCACCTAATTTCTGCGTAGAAATAGTCATGTGATCTCTGTTTAGGACTGTAGCTAAGCTAAAACAAATCAAGAAATAGATTGTGCATGGATGTTAGCAGTCTACAGATACCTATGACCAGTGGGGTACTTTGGTTTTGTTCTGCCCTAGGCAAGATTAATATCGGCACCCCCTCGCTTCTAAATTTGTCCCACCCCTTCCTGTTTAAGACCCACCCCTTCATCTGTAAACTCCACCCTTCCTCTTTATGCCCTACCTGTTCCTATTACAGCCCCACCTCTTATTTTATTCCATTAAGGAATTGGGGGAATAGTGCCCCATCACTTGTGTCGGTGGGAGGAACAGTGCCCCATCACTGGTGTCAGTGGGAGGAATAGTGCCCCATCATTTGGTGTCAGTGGAAGGAATAGTGTCCAATCATTGGTATCATTGGGAGGAATAGTGCCCCATCATTGATGTCTGTGGGAGGAACAGTGCCCCATCATCAGTGTTAGTGGGAGGAATAGTGCCCCATCATTGGTGTCAGTGGGAGGAATAGTGCCCCATCATTGATGTCAGTGACACCAATGATGGGGCACTATTCCTCCCACACTGTCACTAATGATGGCGCAATATTCCTCCCACTGACACCAATGATGCTTACATTGCTGACCCCTCCTCCAGTCCGGGCTCACTTCCTCTCCCATCCACAGACAGCATACCGGGCTGCAGAAGCACCGCCTGCTCTCCCCAGACCCCGGCTGCATGACACAGACACTTACCAGCTGTCAGCTGTCCTTCTCCAGCCACTCTCCTCCTCTTCCCCAGCTCTGGCAGCTCCCTCACTCTGATCAGCCTCCTCATGCTGCCGCACGGCTCCTCCTCTCTGCCTGTGTGCTTTCCCTGGGCTACAGATCTGGCAGCCAATCACCAGCGAGGAGGCGGAGCTTGCAGAGGGATGGACAGGCTGCTATAGGCTGCCCAGTGATATCGGAGTGTGGGCAGATAAGAGAGGAGCGGGTTGGCATGTCACCTAGAAGGAAAATTCCCACCCACATCGCACCGGCATCTGTGATCCATGAACCTCCATCCAGGAAAAGAGGACACTAGACACCCTCTCTACCTCTCCTCCAGCAACGCCATCGTGGACTAGATTAAAGTGGGATACAGGTAAAATACATAACAGCCCCTGTCCTAAGTGTCATTTCTGTGGAAAGTGAAAAGTGCAGCCCTAGGCAAACACATTGTTTGCCTCATGGCAAATATGCCCCTGCCTATGACCAGTGTAAATCTGCTTTTACTGGCCAGGGTCCTTAATCAGTGTGTTACAATTGACTTTTCTTAAAGTGTTACTAAACCCAGGACCCTGCATTCACTCTATCTGGTCTCCCACAGTACACAGGATATGGAAATGCAATTATTTTAGTAAATATTAACTGCTAAATACCTTTTCTCATCAGCAGTTAGAGCAGTCTTGTGACTTTTATCAATGTCCAGCAGAGCACTGGTTAAAGATTTTAGGAGTTTTCTTTCTGCTCTAAGAAGTTGCAGGACCCTTGACCTCTGTCTGGGCAGGGCTGATTGGCCCTATGCTGATCACATGCACTCTCCCAAGAAAATAAAAACCCTCTCTAGCAATACAAACCAAATTGAGCATGTGTAGAGTGTCTCCACACAGATATGTCTTATCAGGAGATAAGAGGAGGCATTGGAAGAAGGGGATCACAGAAGACAAGATAAAACAGAATTTTTACACAATGCAGAGGATTAACCCCTTAGGTTCTACAGTGAGTATATCAAGCATGCTTTACTGACATATAGACTGATTTTACTGTTCTGGGTTTAAAATATTTTAACTGCAGATACATTACAGTTAAAATTACTATATATTGTAAAAACTATAATTAATTGTATTGATCTTGTTCAAAAGAACAAATAATACCAACCAAACACTAGAAGACAAGGATGATAGGTGTATCCAAACTATAACTACAGCGGGACAAGAACACCCAACTAATCATTCAAATGATCAAACAGCTCAGGAAAGTATGGGAAACAACTATTGCCCGCTCAAAGGTCGTTCCTTGGCCACATTGTGGTTATCAATTAAATTACATTGCATTTGCAAAACCATGTCCACTCTTATATTACTGCAAAAATATGGATAAAAATGAAACAAGTGAAGCTACAGGAAGGCTACATTACTCCAATGTAGAATAGTATTCACCTGCAAGATCTTCACAAGTTGTAAGGTTCTGACTTCTGGTATAAGCAAAAACAAAAAAACTTGCAATAGCAAAATAAAACCTCAGATACCAAAAAATCTAAAATAAAAAAAATAAACAAACAGGTGTTGCTGCCCACAGCTGTCATGTGTTCCCACACCACAAAAAAAGTAAAAACAATTTGAACTGCAGCGCAACAATATGAACAACTTAAATAACATGTGCCAGAAAACAAAGATAATTGCACCATAAATGAAACAAACATCGTAATGTAGAGTCCATATATTAATCTCAAAAGTCTTTCATCAAATGTGTTTTATGTTTCTGACTCCTTACTATTCATAAAACTCTTTCATATGTGATCCACAATATATAGCAGTCTGTGCTCCACCACAGTGCCCACCACCTGTCACTGCAGCCTCTTACCTCACAGTTTCACCCACACTCAGGTAAGGTCATAAGAGCTTTCCCAGCCACACTGGGTTGAAAATCTGCAGCAGTCCTTCAAACAGCCTCAGGTACTTCATACATCCATGGCTGGATTCAAGATATAGCATATCAAGCCAGGAAGTAGAAAAAACAAACTTTCATGGTGTAGTAAATAAACACCCAATCCTTTAACGACTTGCGCTCCAGAGGATTTACCCCCCTTCATAACCAGGCCATTTTTTGCGTTACGCCGCTGCGTTACTATAACATACCTGGTGATGGAGGCCAATGGAGAAAGGGCTTCCCTTACGGCTAAGTTCCAGACTCCCTTGAGAGTGGGACAGCGGGAGTCAGGTCCAAAGTGGTACAGGTCGCCTGTAGGAGTGCTGGTTGGTGGTCCACCCAGAAGCACAGCTGATGTACGGAGATAGGTCTGCAGACAGGTGGCACCTGTACAAGGTATGCAAGCCCTTCCAGGATTTAAGAGATTTACTGGATAGCCGGTTCAAGCCAAGGTCCCGGTACCAGGTGAGAATCAGAGCAGATGTAGTCAGATGGGATAGAGGAGCGAGAGCATCCTTTAGCCAAGCCAAGGTCATACACAGAGGAGCGAGAGAGAGTATCCTTTAGCCAAGCCGAGGTCAGATCAGGGGTTAAGTAGAGTAGAAAGGTCCAGGAGCAAGCTGAGTCGGTATCATGAAGTCACAGGTTACAGGAAACAGGAACAAGGCATGGGGAGCTAGAGATCATCCAGCATATTGAGGAAGTGATGAGCCTCCTTATAAAGGCCGTCTGGCACCAAACTGAAGCTGATGTGTGCTTCTGCGGCCATGCAGGATACTGGCAGAAATGACAGATCTTCAAGAACTTCTGCCGTGGACAGGACCCTGACAGTGCCCCCCCTAAAGGGCAGCCTCCGGATGCCCACCTGGGCCATCTTTTCAGGATATTTGTAACAAAATTCTTGGAGAAGCCTGGGGGCATGTACATTGCCTTTTAGTTCCCAGGAACTTTCTTCAGGTGGGTACCCCTTCCATCTGACCAGGTACTGGATTTGTCTTCCCTGCCTTCTGCAGTCCAGAATTTCTTCAACCTCGTATTCCGTTTCCTCCCAAACTGTTATCGGTGGAGGAGATGGTTCTACTCTCCCTGGAAAAGGATCAGGAACAGCTGGCTTGAGTAGGGAGACGTGGAAAGCTGGATGGATCTTGTATAAATCCGGAAGAAACAGCTCAAACGCCACTGGATTGATTTCCCTCTTGATCCGGAAAGGGCCAATGTACCTTGGTCCCAACTTATGTGATGGGCAAGTGAGGTTTAGGTTGGCAGTTGATAGCCAAACTTTGTCTCCGATCTTCAGAGGAGGGTTTCCTCTCCCTTTCCTGTCATAGTGCTTCTTATAATAAGCCTAGGATTTCTGTATAGACTGTCGCAGAACTTTCAAGTTGTTCTGTATCACGGAGAGTCTGTCCTGTACTGTGGGTACCGAAGCTTCAGGAATGGTGTCTGGTATGCAGGAAGGGTGGAATCCATAATTGGCCCAAAATGGTGACTGGTTTGTGGCAGAAAGGACTGAGTTGTTGTAGGCAAACTCCGCCAATGGGAGTAGGGATGCCAAATCATCCGGGGAAAAAGTAGAGAAGCTCCAAAGTCTGGTTCGTTCGCTCTGTTTGCCCATTACTCTGGGGATGGTAGGCGGACGATAGGTAGAGTTCCACCTTCAGGGCCTTGCAGAGGGCTCTCCAGAACCTGAAAGTAAACTGCACCCCTCGGTCTGAGAGAATATTACTGGGCAGACCATGTAACCTGACAATCTCTTTGATGAAGGTCAGTGCAGTCTCTGGCGCAGATGGAGTACCCACCATTGGTAAGAAGTGGGCCATCTTGGATAGCCGATCCACTACTACCAGAATGGTAGTAAACCCCTCAGAGGGCAGTAAGTCCACAATGAAGTCCATTGCGACCATCTCCCAGGGACGTCAGGAATGGGGGACTCAGTAACCCCCAAGCCTTGGTTTTGTCTCCCTTGTTACATAGACACACTGTGCACGATTTCACATAGGCTCTACAGTCTTGATTCAAGTTGGGCCACCAAAAGGATCGCTGGATTAGTTCCATTGTTTTACGGGCTCCAAAGTGTCCAGCCAGTTGATGATCATGAAAAGCCCTGAAACCTGGAGATCTTACTTCTTGGGGTACAAAGATCTTATCCTTATGCCAAAGAAGATCATCCTGCTTTCTTAACGAATCTTGTTCAGGTTCAGGACAGAGGCTTGCTTGATCGAAGACTTTAGACTGGGTTGGATCAGCAAAAAATTTGGTGCAGACAAGATGGTGTTGGAGGCAGAAGGCTCCTCTGGGTCCGGGAACATACGGGAAAGAGCATCTGCCTTCCAGTTCTTGGATCCTGGGTGGAAGGTTATGTTGAAATTAAACCTGGAGAAATATAAAGCCCATCTAGCCTGCCAAGGTCTTAGGCACTTGGCAGATCTTAGATACTCCAGATTTTTATGATCCGTGAAAATCATAATTAGGTGGTTGGCTCCTTCCATGAGGTATCTCCATTCTTCGAAGGCTATCTTGATCACTAAAAGTTCCCTATCACCCACATCGTAGTTCCTTTCAGCTTGGCTCAGTTTCCTAGAACAAAAGGCTATTGGGTGAAGCAGAGCCTTTGGGCCCTGGCACTGAGAGAGTACGGTTCCTGTAGCAACTTCAGATGCATCCACCTCCAGGATGAAGGAAAGTGTTGATTCTGGATGCTGTAACAACGGAGCAGAAGTGAACTGATCTTTTAACTGCTCGAACGCTATTTGAGCTTCCTGGCTCCAGCAGAAATGTGTATGCTGGTGAGCGAGTTGAGTAATAGGGGCAATGATGGTGGAAAAGCCCTTAATAAATTTCTAATAGAAATTGGCGAAGCCCACGAATCTTTGGACCCCTTTCCTGTCTGAAGGTGCAGGCCATTCCAGGATAGCAGATACTTTCTGAGGGTTCATGGAGATTCCCTCAGTGGAAATTATGAGCCCCAGGAACTGGATGGACTGCTTTTCAAACTCACACTTCTCCGCCTTTGCGTACAAGCCATGCATCCTTAGCACTTTCCTAACATGATCTCGATGGAGTTCCAGTGAGGTAGAGAAAATTAGGATATCATCCATATAGGCAATTACAAAAAGGTCAAGGTACTCTAAAGATATCGTTTACAAAGTGCTGAAACGTAGCAGGGGCATTACACAGCCCAAATGGCATCACCAGGTACTCGAAATGTCCAAAGCGTGTTCTGAACGCGGTCTTCCACTCATCGCCCTCTCTTATACGGACTAAATTGTAGGCCCCCTGTAAGTCCAATTTAGTGAACACTCAAGCTGTTCAAAATCTCTGAAACAAGTCGGGCACAAGAGGAAGGGATACTGATTATTAATGGTAATTTTGTTAAGCTCTCTGTAGTCAATGCAGGGTCTGAGAGACCGATCTTTTTTTTCAGCAAAGAAAATACCAGCCCCAGCAGGGGAGGAAGAGGGGCGGATGAATCCTTTAGCGAGGTTCTTGTCTAAGTAATGCCGGAGGGCTTCCAGTTCAAGCTCGAACAATGGGAAAATTCACTCAAATGGTATTTCTGCCCCTGGAAGTAACTCAACTCGGAGTAGTGCCATCCGCTAGTAATATGTCAAGTCTCTGTTTCTTAGGCAGAAGAGGGATGTGTAAGTCCTTGGCAAATTTGATGTCCAAGAAACAGCTACAGGCTCCTGAGTCAACGACTGCCCGTAACTTGACGTCCCTTCCAGCCACCTGCAATGACATGTGGAGAATAACATGGATGGTTAAAGTCCCGGATAACTGAAGGTACGAAGGATGGTGCTGGCTGGACTTACTTGGTCGTACTGGGCAGTTACGCAGGAAATGGCCCGTGGCCCCACAGTAGGGACATAGGTTGCCTTGCTGTCTGCGTAGCCATTCTTCCGGAGTTAGGGCAAGTCGGAGAAGGCCATTTTGCATTGGTTCTACCTCAGAACTGCTGATGGGTTGCGGAGTAGGGGCAGGAGCCGTTGGTCATGGAATCTTTGGCAGAACCCATGTGGGTCGAAAGGTCTGAGTACGCTCAGCACATCTTTCCCATAGATACCGATCCAACTGGGTAGAGGTGCGGCTACTGGGTTAGAACTGGCAGAAGGTTCCTGGTCCGCAGAAGTAGAGAGGGAGTGAATACGCCCTTCCAACTGGAAGTATCCTTGCTGTAGATCTTTCACTGCTTGAGTAAATGCTGTCATTTGTTGGCACAGGGCCTCTAGTGCGGAAGCGCCTCTCTCAGCCTCGGACATACTGGCTGGATGATACTACATACCTGGTGATGGAGGCCAATGGAGAGAGGGCTTCCCTTACGGCTAAGTTCCAGCTAACCCTGAGAGTGGGACAGCGGGAGCCAGGCCCAAAGTGGCACAGGTCGCCTGTAGGAGTGCTGGTTGGTGGTCCACCCAGAAGCACAGCAGATAGGTCTTCAGACAGGTGGCGCCTGTGTGAGATATGCAAGCCCTTCCAGGATTTAGAGATTTACTGGATAGCCGGTTCAAACCAAGGTCAAGTACCAGGTGGGAATCAGAGCAGACGTAGCCAGATGGGATAGCCAAGGTTATACACAGAGGAGCGAGAAAGAGAGTATCCTTTAGCCAAACTGAGGTCAGATCAGGGGTTAAGTAGAGTAGACAGGTCTAGGAGCAAGCCGAGTCGGTATCAAGAGGTCACAGGAAACATGAACAAGGCACGGGGAGCTAGAGATCATCCAGCAACTTGAGGAAGTGATGAGCCTCCTTATAAAGGCCGTCTGGCACCAAACTGAGGCTGATGTGTGCATCTGCGGCCATGCAGGGTACTGTCAGAAATGCCAGATCTTCCAGAACTTCTGCCGTGGACAGGATCCTGACAGTTAATTTAACTGACAATTGCGCGGTCATGCAACGCTGCACCCAAATTAAATTTACGTCCTTCCTATGAATTGAGCTTTCTTTCAGTGGTATTTGATAGCCTGTGTGGTTTTTATTACTTGCGCTATAAAAAAAAAAAAAAGACCGAAAATTTTGAGAACAAAAACAATATTTTTGACTTTTTGCTATTAAAAATGGCCAGTAAAAAATCAAATTTCGTCATAAATTTAGGCCAAAATGTATTCTGCTACATGTCTGTGTTAAAAAAAAATCCCGATACGTGTAAATTAATTGGTTTACGTGAAAGTTACAGCGTTTACAAATGGCAGTATATATAATGGGATTTTTTATTTTTACTAGCAATAGTGGCAATCAGCGACTTATAGCGAGATTGTGGGACTGCAGCGGACATTCTGACACTGGGGGGAACTGGCTTGGTGTCACTGACATCCCCAGTGACACCAATACAGTGATCAGTGCTAATAAAAAGCACCGACAGTGTACTAATGGCACTGGGCAGGAAGGGGTTAACATCTGGGGTGATCAAAAGGTTAATTGTGTGCTGGGTGTGTTTTACTATGGGGTTGTATCTGTGTGCTTCACTGTAAGCACCCTGCTGTGCATGGCTGTGCTGTGCACAGCCATGCAAAGCAGTATGCACGAGCTGACAGGGAAGAAAACTGTTTTGTTTACTAACAGTTCTCCTTCCCTCGTCGAAGATCCTCGGCAATCACCGGGCACCGGCAAGTAATCACCGGGCGAGACCCGGTGATTGACAGCCACGAATGGCGGTGCGGGTAGGTGCTGTGCACAGCCATGCAAAGCAGTGTGCACGAGCTGACAGGGAGGAGAACTGTTTTGTTTACTAACAGTTCTGCTCCCCCATCGGAGATCCTTGGCAATCACCAGGCGCCGGCGAGTAATCACTGGCTGGGACCCGGTGACTGACAGCCGCGAATGGCGGCGCAGGTAGGGCGCACGCGCGTCCCCTACACGGAAATGCAAAATCCAATATATATATATATATATATATATATATATATATATATGTGATTTGGCGCACCCGTGCCGCCCTGTAGCAGGATATTTGCTAAAGGGCAGACAGGAAGCAGTTAATAAGCCCAAAAGATTAAAACTACTCACAAAGCATATATTTTTGTGAATACCACATGTAAAGATGGCCGCTCACGAACTTCCTTTTGTAATGACATCATTAAACTCCGCCTCCTGTCATATTTAGTTGTGTGACCTCGTGACTTCCTCACTTACTATCAATCTTCCATGAAGTCTATTGCACCCCACAGAAGTGCTATCAGTAGGGTCCTAGAGATACTCCAAATTATCCCATATGTCATGATGAAAATGCAAAATCTCAGCCATATGATATGGAGATGTATAAGTTATTCTGCTATTGGAACATGATTATAACCACCATCAAGACTACATTCCATGTTGCAATACCACTGGACCACTTGTGTGTATACTTTGCTTGCTAACCATCAGTCTCTCCTTTCATAGGTATTTGCCCCAGTGACTAGATTACTCTTTATGGCCTGAAAGGTAATAACTCAAAAACGGCTATCTGTAGATCCTCCCACCTACAGTGAATTGAAAAAAATCTGCATAAATTATCATTATTGAAGGAGAAATGAATCTTTCAACACAGAGGCTGCTCAAGTAAATTCAACAAATTATGGGTATGGGACCCTTGGTTGGCAGTGCCAGGACTGGTTCCTCTGACACTAATAACAAAAACACTAATACACTACATTGTTTGCAAAGTCAACTTAGTATCTAAGGCTATTTATTTGACAGCGTTACCAACCCTACTATATTATATGCATGCATATGTGATAGACTATGATTATATGCATCTGAAAAGGTACTTCTCTATATGCTTATTTGTAAACTAAAGTAAACAGAGAATATTTTTGTATGTGCTACAGAATTGTAGTTTGCTTTATTTAACATTTTTAGCAAAATATTGCACAAAACAAAAACCACAAATGACACGACCAAATGTGTAGTAAAACTATTTCTTCTAAATCCATGGCCATTTAAAGATACAGAGCTCAGAGTCATATTCTGAATATATAAATTGTGATATATATTTTAGATAGTATTTGGGAGAATATTCGAAGATGGATATCATGTTTATCTTAACTTTATTCTTTAATTTTTAAAGTAAAGACAGTTGATTTTTATCTGAAAAAACAGAATTAAAGAAAGAGTAGTAATCATAAGGAGGTTTGCACTCTCATCCAAGACTTTGGTATTTTGATTACAAGTATGGCAGCAGGACACTCCCTTCTATACAGTGCTACTCATGGAAATAGCAAATGAATCCAAGACAAACCATTTAGGATTATGTCACAGAACATGAAGGGTTTAGTGAACTGAAAAATAAATATTTTCCATTGCTAACTGAACAGTTTCTACAGCTGGAGAGGTCTTTGAACAGTATCACAGACTGATTCTTGTTCTTTCTCACAATGAAATATGTATGAGAAGACTGTGTAAAAAAAAAAAAAAATTGGTAAAATATACATTGACACATTATTTTAAATAATCTGCGAAGATTGGAGACACACATTATAGTATTACAGGAAAGATACATATCGGGAAAGATATCATGGCTGCTATAGCTGACCTACCCTTTTCCAATGATTTCAACACTTCCTGCCACTGACCTTGAACTGGAATGCCAGTCAGACCATCAGACTTACTGCACACTCCTTCAAATGAGAAGTCTTCTGAGGCCCTAGCAATCTCTATACCATAAGTATAGGCTACAGACTGCTGTACTAGACATATTTCCAGATATGTCTGTTCCTAAAATCTGCCAAATACAAAGACCTTTTTAATCCATCACTCACCTCATTTAAAACCTTATGTGTATCCAAGGAATCATTTTACCATTTAATCTATGAAATCTACTCCTCTTTATCTCATTTGCTTTCTCTGAAAGGCCTCCCCTCTTCCCATTTTTTAGGAAATTGACCTAGACCAATCATTCTGTGCAGAAAAATGGGAATATCTAAATATTATCATGCTTAATAGCTCCATCAATGTTAATATCCAAAAAACAAGCTACAAGATAAGCTCAGGATGGTACTGTACCCCAGTACCTCCATCATATGTCCTCGGTGGTCATGCCCCTGACTTCAAGCGTTCTGGAGGTACACTTCATTATCATCCTCCGTAGAGATTGCATCCTAGATTTCCAACCAGCACCATTCCTTCTTCACTATCTGCACACCTGGACTAGATGGCACCTGTATGCAGGTGCCACATATAAAAATTCCCTACAGATGACAGACATATACAGTTCTCTGGCACAAGGCTATTATCTCATTAATGGATTACCCATTCTTAAAGGAATCCAGGCATCCTAGTACAGTGCTCCCTTACGCCCCCCCCCCCCCCCACCTACCTGCTTCCCCATCCTCTATCCCCGCACACCTACTCAATTTGCATGTCCATTCTCCCCCAACATTCCCCAACTCAACTTCTTTCCAGTCCTACCCTTCTTATACTGTATACCCCTTAAACCACCCAAACCCCAGATGATTATGTTTCTTGCATTCAAACCCCAGATGATTATGTTCCTTACATTCAAACCCCAGATGATTATGTTCCTTACATTCAAGCCCCAGATAATTATGTTTATTTAGAGCTACATACCAGACCAGAAACAGGAGAAAAGCCATACAGTTGTATAATGCTTCATAAACACTGCTGCTTTGTGTCTATTTCTTTGTAATATAGCATCATCACTGCCTTGTCTACAGAGTACTTGCCTGCATAAAAATATATGACCAACTTCCAGGCTAGCACTTGAACACAATTCCAGCACTTTAACCTCCTCTTCCTTCCCATCACCCCCAAGACCTCCTACCTTCCCCACCCTATACCCTGCCTTTCCCCTTTTTCCTCCTATCAACATTTGAACAGTAGACTCTGTCTGTGGTACTTTGCACCCTTCTTGTACAAACCTCTTTGATTGTCCCTTACTTTTATACTGTAAAAAAATCAACAAAAGCTATTTGTGAGAAAAATGAATGTAAACCAGCAGTTCTGAGTTTTAAATCTGCATGAAGCATGCTTTAGAAGCTAAATGTATGCATTGTGTAGGAGACATTAGACATGGTGATGCAATGAAGGTTTCCCCTAATGTATTTAGAAACTTTAGGTTTGCCCTACAGTGATTTAGTCATTCTAAACATGTACAAGTGAAGACTTCCTGCCGCAAACACAAAAGCATTGCAATGGAGAAGGGGAAGGGAGCTTCAATTTCATATCAGCTTAGGAAAAGCAGTTAGTCAAACACATAAGCAGCAAATTGCATTTCTGGGGAAGTTGTGCCATCATGTTACCATGTTCGCAAGGAAACACCACTTATTTCCTGGTTCAGCAATGTAACTTATTGGACAATGAATCAGCATCATCCTATCCAGTTATCAGTTTGGTGCTCCTGGCTATCAGTTGTGTCAATCACAAGACTAACTGTACAGAATGAAAAATCTTCTATTGGGTTATCATGCACAGAGATATTTCAATGGTGTCTTTAGCTGTTTTTCTGGTGTTCCCCTTTAGTTGACTCAGTGGATAAGATTTCTTTTTCACAGTCCAGGAAATGTACACACAACTCAATAATCCTATTGTAATGTAACACGTGATTTTACTGAAGTGTGACAAAATCCAAAATTAAATATTGATTTGCATTTCCATTGACAGACATAAGGGTGATGTCAGATATGCTTTCTGGATGTTGATGTTTTGAATTACAAAAACTGGTGCATGCTTAAACGCCTGCCTCACCTCATCCTAAATAATGAAAAGGATTAATTTTAAAAAGCCAACAGGAGCTGGCATGCACATCATTGGTGAAGTCAGCTATTGTATCTAGACTTTGTGATCTCATACGCATCAGCAAATTTATATGTTGCAGTTTTGTTTGTATTCTTTTGGAATTAAGCTGCAGCTTACTGTTTTGTTGGAGTATATGTTCAGAATTTTCAGTGATATACAATGTGAAATCAAGATAGCTGTAAATAGTTCTCTACCTACAAAATGAATCACAGATTGATATGTTCTGGGTGGCAATCCAAGCCTATTGACAAATATAATGATCTGTAATGGTGTTGGAGAAAAATGTAGTTACAACATTGAGTTAAATGCTATAAGGCTGGGGTTATCAATAAGCCTTGAAACTGGTTTATGATTATGGTGGAAATATGACTTGTCATCACCAGGGTGGATTTGATTTAAATCAAGTTGATTTAAATCATGATTTAAATCACTAGTGAAAAGGCTCGATTTAAATCATAATTTTTAAAGAGCAACTGTCATCTCTGTCCCGCAGCAGCTCCTCCTCTGACCCGCTGCTGACTCACCGACAGTCCCATTCACTTTAATGGGACGGCTGGTGATGCGGCAGTGACACAGCAAGGTGAGGGACGTGGCGGCAGCAGGTGAGTGGATGCCCGCTAATAGGCACTGCCATGATGGATCTAAAATGACAGATGTTCTTTAAATGTAAGGAGTCCGACTCATTCTTGCTGGTAGTTAGAATCTTCAATATTTGCAAACCAAGCTTTCTTTTGGTGGTATTTAATCACCACTGGGGTTTTTATTTTTTGCTAAATTAACAAAAAAAATTTGAAAAAAAAACACGTTTTTCTTTGTTTCTGTTATAAAAGTTTGCAAATAAATAATTGATCTTCATAAATTTAGGCCAAGATGTATTCTGCTACATGTCTTTGGTGAAAATAACCCAAATTAGGATGTATTTTTTAGTTTGTAGGAAAGTTATAGAGTTCACAAAACTATGGTATAGATCTGCATATTGATCAATCCTGAAGTACTGACAGCCAATCTAATTTCTTGACGTCCAAGAATGTCAGAACAGTACATATATCCCCCAAATTACCCCTTTTTGCAAATTAGACAATCCAACGTACTTCATAAGAGTTTTTTGAAGTTGTATTTTTTTTGTCATAATTTTTCGGAAAATGAAAAAATTTATTTTCACTATTTTTTTTTTACATACTGTCACCAGTGCAGTACAGCGTCATCATATAACTGACATGGCGGTGATCAGGGACACTGACTGGTGACAGTATGAAAAAAAATATATAAATAATTTTTTTTTATTTTTTTCTAATTTTTAATTTTGTATTAAATTGTTTTATTTTTTTTTAAGATTTTTTTTTCATATTTCACTATGACCAAAGTAGTGCAATGTTACCATAGTAACATTGTACTACTTTGGGGAAGTGATCAGTATTTTTTTTTTTTACACAATTTGCTGATAGCAAAGAATTACTTCGCTATAAGCAATCATTTACCTGAATGACATCGATTCATTCAGGTTTTTTTTTTTTTTTTTGTGCTTAGCTGTGATTTGGCCATGGCTAATCACATGACAAAGCTGGGCTGTGATTGGCCCAGCTTGTGCATGTGATCCCTGTGACCATTCACAGCTAGACATCCTAGTATACAATGGATGGCATGAATGAAGCCATCCATTGTATACAACTGTCATGTGACCTGCTGTGATTGGTCACAGCAGGTCACATGGTACCGGCAACGGGGCTGGTACTCAGATCTGTCATCGGCCGTGTTCGAGGTACATGGCCAGTGACAGATCGCACCGCTGCGTGGCTCTGCAGGTGCGCAAACTGAGCATGCCCGAAAGGATGCCATATGGCGTCAAACCCAGAAAGGTGAGGGTTTTTGCAGGCCGCCATTTAGCCATAGGCCAGGCAGGAAGAGATAAAACATTGATTTTTATCCACCCTGGTCATCACTGGCCCCTTTCAGTAACAAGGATATTGTGCAATATGATTGAAAATGCTGGAGTACACATTTACTTACACCAGAACTTTGAGCAGATATAAAATAAACAAATGAAAGCGCCTCTGTAAAGTGGAACTATAGGAAAACATTTTTTTTTAATTTTGTATAGAGTAAGGGAGGGTTAATACCCGTCAGGTAATTTTTACCATCTCCGTCCCATTGGGGAGCTTTCCCTTTACTTCCTGTCCCATAGCCAAACATCCCTTCAGTCCCCTCTGGCCACCAGAACTTGTGTCCCCATTGGAAGATTTCTCCACTATTACTTTTCTGAGAACAATATAAAATTTGGAATTTTATTTTACTTTTACTTTGTAAATGGTAAACAGGACAAATAGAGAGGGTGAATGTCCCTAATGCGGATACAGACAGCAATAAAAACCTGACAGGGCTACCAATCACTCTCCACTCTAATCAAAACTTAAAAAAAATGTTTTGCCTTTAGTTATACTTTATCATTAATACATCATAAAATGTATTTTTTTAATGCATGCAAATGTAAGTACCTCAATTTAACCTGGTATCACCCTCCTGCAGTCACTGTAGAGCAGGGTTAAATGTGAGAGGAAGAAGAAGAGCAAAAATTTAATCAGTTCATGTGTTGATAAGAAGTATGTTGATAGAAAGAGAAAGCAGTGACAGAGAGATGAGCTCATCACAGTGCTGCTTCTTCATTCATTGTCCAGTCACAGCTGGAGTGGGTCCTGGATGACCTAACCTCAGAGGAAGTGGGTTAAATAATGCTGAACAATAGACTAAGGACGTCTAGTGGCAGTAAACAGTACTGTTGAACAAATCTTTAGATTAAAAGTGAGCACTGGGGTGGCACAGTGGCTAAATGGTTAGCACTTCTGCCTGGCAGTACTAGGGTTGCTGGTTCAAATCCCAGCTACGGCTCCACCTGCCTACAGTTTGTATGTTCTCCCTGTGCCTGCATGGGTTTCCTCAGGGTACTCCAGTTTCCTCCCACACTCCAAAAACATTCTGGTAGGTTAATTGGTTCCTGTCTAAATTGGCCCTAGTATGTGAGTTAGGGACCTTAGATTGTATGCCCCTTGAGGGTTAAGGACTGATGTGAATGTACAATATATATGTAAAGTGCTGCGTAAATTGATGGTGCTATATAAGTACCTGAAATAACACTACTACAAAAACTCAAATGAGTTTAATAAATATTAATTTTATTGTGGTACTTCTGTCTGGGCCTTCACTTTAAATCCACATTATGTATACAGTTTAGTGCTTATAAGAGCTAATGATGTTTCATAGCAAAATATTGTAGTATGGCATAAAACCAAAACCACCAATAGTTTTTTTGCAGCCAGCCTTCCTGTATCAGGACTAGGCCCCTGCGGATCAGTAGTGGAACTTGTGCCTCAGCCAGTTCTGTGACACTGCAGGGCATAGCTGTTTCCAGAAGGTGGCAGCCAAAAGGTGAATGAGTTTTGCAGAACCAAGCAGTGGACTAAGAATGTAGATGCAAGCAATGGATGAGGGTGCAGAGGTGGGTAGTGGAAGAGTGGTGCAGAGATTAGTGGTCAAAAAATTCTAGGGGTTATTACTTCACCCAATGACACTAATGTTGGGGGTTTATTATATCTGCTGTTAGGATCTGTGTTATTACTTAGGTCACCTTCTGGTGGCACTGTTGTTCCTGGAATCAAAGGGTGTAGTTCCGTTGGCCACCAGTAGGTGTCTCCCAGCAGCTGGGCTGTCTGAGTAATTAGGCTGCACC
Organism: Staurois parvus; assembly: GCF_062004578.1. NCBI lineage: Eukaryota > Metazoa > Chordata > Amphibia > Anura > Ranidae > Staurois > Staurois parvus. The sequence continues at coordinate 1,897,126 of NW_028318444.1, read as the reverse complement.
TGATGTGGACTGCTGGGAGGTATATAAATCCGCCCATAAGTGAGGTTCAGTGCTTCAGTATTTCTCCTGCAAGCCGTGTCCCTGCCTGATCCTTGTTCCTGTTCCTGTACCTGCACCTGACCCCGAGACCTGTTCCTGTGACCTGTACCCTGAATCCTGTTCTCCCAATGCCTTGCCCCCTGCTCCTCTTGTTTCCTGCCTTAGTCCTGACCTTGCCCTGCTTGTGTGTGTTCCCTCCATTGTATATAGTTAGTTAGGTTATCGTTTGGTTTGCTGCACTTTCTAGTTTATTTTGTCACTTTACATTACTTTGTTATGGTTTGTTGGTGTTGTTATTGTAAGAGTGATATTCATATTAACCGCTTCCCGACTGCCCTATAGCAGATATACTGCTACAGGATGATACGGGTATGCAAAATCAAGTATATATACATGATTTCGCATTTCCGGGCCACCATTTTCCGTGCCACCATTTTCCGTGCCACCATTCACAGCTGCAACTGTCAATCAATGGGTCTCGGCCGGTGATTACTCACTGGCGCCTGGTGATTGCCGAGCATCTCTGACGGGGAGGAGAACTGTATGTAAACAATACAGTTCTCCTCCCTGTCAGCTCATGCACACTGCTTTGGATGGCTGTGCACAGCATTGGTGTCACTGGGAATGTCAGTGACACCAAGTCAGTTCTCCCCAGTGTCAGAATGCCCTCCGCAGTCCCGCTATAAGTCACTGATCACCACCATTACTAGTAAAAATTTAAAATTATTTAAAAAAAAATTCCAGTATATATACCGCCATTTGTAAACACTATAACTTTCACGTAAACCAAATAATTTACACGTATTGGGATTTTTTTTAGCAAAGACTTGTAGCAGAATACATTTTGACCTAAATTTATGAGGAAACTTTATTTTTTTCAGTTTTTTTACTAGACATGTTTAATAGTAAAAAAGTCAAAAAATATTGTTTTTTTTCTCAAAATTGTTGGTCTTTTTGTTTATAGTGCAAAAAATTTAAAATGCACAGGCGATCAAATATCACAGAAAGAAAACTCAATTTGTGGGGAAAAAAGGACGTAAATTTAATTTGGGTGCAGCACTGCATGATCGCGCAATTGTCAGTTAAAAGTAACGCAGCGCCATAACGCAAAAAATGGCCTAGTCAGGAAGGGGGGTAAATCCTTAGGAGGGCAAGTGGTTAATAAATTTCTTTTAACCTTACTCAGCCTGCTTCCCAATTTCCTAAGGTACAGCCCACTGATGTGAATACTCTTGCTGAATGCCTGTGGTATACCTGACACACCGACATCAAAGCTAGGGCTTATTATTGCATCTGTTGACATCAATGCTGGGGGTTATCACTGTACCCACTGACACACCAATGCTGGGGGTTATCGCTCCACCAACTGACATCAATGCTGGGGACTATTACTGCACCCACTGACAAACCAATGCTGGGGGTTATCGCTCCACCCACTGACATCAATGCTGGGGGTTATCACTGCACCCACTGACACACCAATGCTGGGGGTTATCCCTGCACCCACTGACATCAATGCTGCGGGTTATCACTGCACCCACTGACACACCAATGCTGGGGGTTATTATTGCAGCCACTGACACCAATGCTGGGATTATTACTGCATTTAATGACAGGGTTGACTATATTTTCACTTTCTCTTCAGTGTACCCCCATACCCCATTTTGTATAATACATAGCAAAGAAAGGGGAAAAAGTGCCATACTACAAGTCAAACACTGGGAAGGGATAACCACCTTACTGACCACACCCACTCTTTGGCCACAACCACATACAGTCAATGGGCTGTGCAATGCATTTTTCTTCTCAATTTCCTTAAGGTGTCCCTCCAAGTGATGTTCAAATTACATGGAGAAAATTTAATTAAGGAAGAAAGCGTATAGAAGATACTTCACGAAAAAGAGAGAGTACATTATTAGAAAGGTTGCTAAATTATTGAAAAATTATGTGGATGGAGGGGAAAATAGACAGTAAGAAAAGAGAGATGAATTATAGCAGATTAAATAGAACAAGAAGATATAAAGGAATGAGAGAATTTATGAAGAATAAGGAATATATTATTTTAACCAATGAAATAAAACTGATGTCTTAGTGCCATGGGTTAAATGCGCCAGGGCCAGGGGCCCTGTCGGATAGACTGTACTGAGAGCCATGATTATTAATGGCAGCACTGCATAAAATGCCTAAAATGTAACATCAAAACAGTATATAACAACAACATAAACTGATTCTACTTAAAACAAGTAAAATAAATACATTCAACAGGTGTTTTCAATACTGACTTTCCAGACGAATCAATGCAATATGTTTTAACTCGCCAATAATAACCAAAGTTAGGTGTTTTACTAACTCCTATTTTTAATATTACTTTTGCTTCGTGATCCTGCAGGAGTTTGGCTGTTTCTGATTAATGATGTTTGTTCATTTAATGGCACACCTTTGTGTAATCTCAGCTAGGTTACTTGTTTGTAGGTTTCAGCCAGTAGTTCCAGAAAGTCACACACCTAGCCGACATATGTTTAAGATCATGCTAAGCTTCATATCAGACCAGTTACAAATATAGTACAGCACCCCAACACAGAGACTTTAAACTGGGGCCCGTAACACACAGTAGCAAGGATAACTTAAAACATCTTTGGTGTTGACCCTCTATACACATTATTGCAGCTCCCACCTAAAAGTACATTATACACTGCAGCTCTGTAGATTATAGCACAAGCTGTCAGAATTCTGCCCTTCCTTTAACACAATGAAAATCCTGGTTAAATGACATAATGATCCTAGAAAAATATTCATACTGCCAAAGATTGACTTCATTTAGAGTTCATTTGTTGGAAGGCAGACTGTTCTCCAATCCCAGAGGACGCCATTATTGGAGAAACGCACATCGGGTAGAGCTTTCTGTCACGTCACCTCATTCCAGCCGGTGGTCTGACACCGCGGGAATTTTAAATGTTTACACTGCCTTTATGCACTTTATCTATGTAAATGAAATACTTTAATAAATTCTTTGCTGGTTTATCGGGTCGCACTATGAAGTTTTTCTGTTTTAAACCTTTCCTTGGATGATGTGGAGAGCTGTCTGATGTGATGGATTCATTCAAGTGAACTTGCAGTTGTCAGTTCATCTCCTATTCATCGCCTTAATATGGCACACTAGGGTGTCAGTGTGGGATCTGAACACCATCTGCTCATTTGATCTCTTAATTGGAGATCAAAGTGTCTGGTAAGAGGCTGATAATTTCTTTTGTGTCAAGCATTTGTGGACACCTATGCACTTTCCCTTGGATGATTTCTTTAGCACACAGCACTGTGTTATTGGATTTTGGAACTTTTAATATATGAATGTGGACTTAATTTATGCACATTTTTTATGTAGCAGCGTTTATTTGATTGATTATTGTTTATGATCATTTAGTGTACAGCGCACTCATTTTTTATATATAAGAGTTAATTTGTTGTTCATGACTTTATGGTGAAAAGTCACCTTTACACATTGCAAAACAATACCATTTCAATTGGGAAATTTAACAAAAAGAGCCTTTTATCAATTGTTAGCTAACACACATTTAACAGGAACACAAAAAATGTAAAAACTTGCATCCTTCTAGTTTAGCATAAACAGTAACTTGTAGCATCCCATTACAAATGACATTATGAGTTGCCCTGTTTGGAAATCACAAATATCTCAGACAATACCTGTCTGTGATTTTACCAGTAAATCTGCATTATATAATGATTATTCAGTGTATACTGGCACATATACTTATTCTGACTCCATCTGTTGTATTAGTGACTTATCCCTTGCTGAGACCTCTATGCCTGGCCTGTATAAGCAGATACAATCAACACGGATAGTCCTTATCAGATAGCTGAACTCACCAAATACCTGTTTTCTCATCCACTGACCTTTTTTTTTATTGCAGAAGGTACATCAGACAACAAGATGTAGCAGATGAATGAAAGGAAAGTATTTGCAGACATGGTCATGTGTTTCAGGATGCAAGCAGATTACATGTGGCATAGAGACAAGCGGCCATATTCATCCCAAGAAGACAGTGAAGAAGTAAGAGGAAATGCATCACTAGCTAGTGGGAGGGGACAATATGGAAGACAGAAAAAGAAGGTGCCATAACCAAAATATCCACAAGATGGCAGTATATTAGCATCAACCATAACTATGCATTGCATTATATTGTTACACAATAGGTGAAACAGCACAAACTCCTTGTACAAATTATTTGAAAATTGTGAATTGTTTGATTGTATAGGTATGTGTATGTCACTTCCTGAAAAGACCAGGGAAAGAGGATGTGCAGAGAGAGAAGGTTTCAGCAACATGTCCTTTCCATGCTACTAACACCAGATCGGAAGAGACAAATATGCAAGTATTTCTATGTCTTAAGAGGTTTTTTTTACAAATACTTTTATTGGGGTTGAAAAGCAAAAAATGAGTATACAGAATATTCATTGCTTAATATTGTTTGAAACAGTAAAACATTCAGGTACATCAGTGAAATCAGTACAACATGGAAAGCAGAAAGAATGATATTTCATATTTGTCACATAATCCAGAAGCAAAAATAGTGCAAAACTAAGTATCAAATACAGTCCACAATACATTCCACATAGTGTAATGATAAAAATTACATCACCATAGACAGAACTAGCTTAAAGGAAAAAACTGACGAATAGAGATATAAAATCATGGCATGAACCAATCTGAAGAAGAGTAATAATAATAGGACCAGTAATCCCACTTCCTATGAAAGATAGACACGTAAATAGTATAGTACATCTGCTATATAATTCTGATCAACTCCATATGGTCTAAACTTTGTGACCAGGGTGCAGAGGTAGTTCGCTAGTGGAGGGTGATAACCCATTGGGTGGCACTATATAAGGCGTGCAATAATCTGGCATGGGGGTAGGTATGTGAGGGATTATGGTAAACAATAAGCACATTGGGATAGCCAACAAAAACTGTGAACCTGCAATTTAGGCCGTTTTGGTGGCTACTCCAAAATGTATGAATAAAAGTGCCCCAGTCCTGATAACCACAGAAGCAAGTTGCAGAAACATAAGGAAAAATTGTCTTAAACTTAGTGGGGTCATGTACCATCTAGCATGTAGCTTAATTATGTTTCCTGGACCATAATAGTATGTTATAATAGTTTAGCTGCACCTGCCATAGCTTCTTAAGTGTACTGCTGAATCCTCTCCTATTACTCTCTCCTATTACTATCTCACAAGCACATTGCCGGAAAACTAGGACTGCGTTCCACTCTGGTTGTATAACAGCTAGAGGGTCACCTCAACTCAAATCTTATCTCCAGGTCTCTGACACAAAGACAGACACTGCATGATCCTCAGTAGCCTCTACATTGAGAGTTTTCTGCAACATTCCCCTGCAGGTATCTCTATGAATAACTATATATAACCAGATATACTGTATGTGCACAATTCCATCCATTCTATGCATATATAAAAACCTTCAGTATGCAGCTCCCCCTGCAGCCCCCCTAATATTTACCCAAGTCCAATTCCGATCCAGTGGTGTGCACGAGTGCAGCTGCTGTCCCAGCTCTCTGCCTCCTCATTGGCTCAGAGACAGCAACAGTCTTATGGACACACAGAATGGGTCAGGAGAGTGAGCATGCATGAGTACCCCTATAGCAAGGCAGGGGGGAGGAGACCAGACTGCCGGCGGGGGACCCGAGAAGAGGAGGTTCGAGGCTGCTCTGTGCAAAACCCTTGCATAGAGCAGGTAAGTATAACATGCGTGTTATTTAAAAACAATTTAGCCTTTAGTATCACTTTAATCTCTTATCATATGCACCTTGTATTGTTTCTATGCTGATGTGCATCTATATGCTTATGGCTAATGTTATACTCTGATTGTAGTAGTTCCTCTGCTCCCAACTACTATAACCCCCACAAAAGAAGGCTACAATAGTAACTGAATTACTAAAGGAAAAGTGCATGATTTTCACTAGATAGGGTACACTATACTGGGAGACAAGAGAAGGACAAACACGTGCACCAAACTTGCAATAATTGCTCACCTCCAATGGCAGCATTTCTGAACATAAATGCTGGATCTGAAACTTTAAAGTTTAAATGCGTTCTTTTTTTCCATATGGAAACAGTCAAGCTATTGACTAAAGCTTGGGAAAGGAGAGACATTTCCTTAGCCAGTGTATTTATTCCGGCAGAGATTTAAAAAACAGATGAAATATTATTTTTATGATCACTTAATAGCAAATCTTCTAGTTTGCCCCAGGGAAGTTTATTCTGTAAAGAACAGTGATGAATGGATTGCCTCACATGGAGGTTCTGGAGCAGAGAAAGCTTTTATGTTGTCTGTGCCCTTGTGTGCACATCAGTTTGTTGTACTTGTGTAAAGAGCTATGAAGTTTTTGCATAACAACTTTTTTTTTGTAGCAGATCTAAAATTATAGGTTTTTAATGCCTATGCCAGTTTCATGATTCCACTATAATTTATTTGATTCTTTTGCGAATGCTTCCAACAATCAAGAAAGTAAATGTTATTGGTAGGTGCAAATTTCCTTGTGTGGTTAAGCAATACCAATATAAACTGTGCATACTGCAAGTTTCCAACTAGGGCCTCACAGTCCAATCCTCAAGTGAGGAGCTCTGGTTGATTTCTACACCAAAGCATTCCGTTTACTGCCCCACAGTAAACATACAATGATATAGACTGGATCTTCAATTGTAGGACTGCACGTGGAAGTTAAGTCCAAATGAAACTTTCAGTATGAATAAATCAAATACATTCCAGGTGCATCACAAGTCTATCAAAGTTTTAACGTTTGTTCTTTTTAGAAAGCATCCAAATGTGTCCCCTGCCATCAGACTACAGAGAGGAATCCTTGCTCTGTGTGGAAGCAGTAATCTCTCCGCAGAGGTCTGACATGCCATAGAATCAGTGTTACAGCTCTTAAGTTGGCACTGAACCTTAAAGTGTAGAAGAGCAGGAGAGGGCAAAACTGCTGTCAATTGTTTTCCTGCCATCTGTGTCACAATACTTTTCAATATATAGCCATCTTTTTACCACTTTTTGACTATAGAGAAGTCACAGGATAGCCACATCTGCAGAATAAACCATCTGGCTGCTAATTGACATACAGTAAGTGGACCCACAGAGAATATTTTTTAAATGTGAAGGAAATCCCTTCTTAGATAGTTGTCCCTGGAACAAACGTCGAAATTGGATGACTTCCCCTCTTTTCCTGTTTTGAATTTATTCACACTTTCATTCTCGATGACATTGGTAAGGACACTTATTTAATGGGGAAACAGCAATACAAAAATTGGCTCTAACTCCTCACAATTCTATCCAAATAGAGATAAATCCTAAAGTCAATGTAATTTAGTTTACTGACATTTTATTTAGGGAAGTAACATTCTATAAGCATGTCCCAATACTAGCTATAAGACTGAACACAAGTACTACAAGCCAGAAAGCCAAGCTGTATGTAATATAATGTTACATAGGAGAGGTCATGTGTCGGCATATCAGTGCAGCACACCTCCCCTGAAGTGCACAGCTAAGTGATGCCAGGTGGGACTCTGTCCCATTGGTTGCTCGGTGCATGAAGTACACTGCAGAGCATTCACCTGACAGCTAATGTGCTCTGTGTACTGGGAAACCTAATGGAGGACTAAATTCTCCTTTGCACTGGGTTTCAGTGACCATCGTGGGGAGGCCCATGACTGTTATTGGCATTGACTTTCCACAAGATTTTAGTGGCCATTTTGGAGCAGCTGTGATATTTATCCTGCAACACAGCTGGGTCTGGCTTGGGAAGAGTTACATCTGAGCATTTACCCAAAGCATGGGAACTGTTGGTTTATTTGAAACCATTCACAAGAAACTCTTGGATCTGCCTTCAAGAAAATGGCTTTGCTATTACCAATCATTTAGAATTTGTAAATAATCTTTTCTTCAATTAAAACATAAAGGACAAGCTAACCTGACTTGACATTCCTTAATTGTGTGCAAAACCAGGAATACAAGTGAATGAACTATTCAGGGTGTATGCACTCTTGTGGAGTCTGGCGCTAGCAGGAGCTGGAGAAGCCAATGTCTGGTCAGTGATCCTCTGTGGGAAAGTTAGAGTGGTGAGGATTCCACTTCTGGCTTGGTATATAGAAAAGTGAGGAACTGTACTTTGGATGTTATGGGCATCTAAGTCTCAGTAAGTGAAACATCCTGTGGACTGTGCAGGATTTCTAAGGGAAGGTATCAAGTACCTTAGTATATAGCTATTATTACTACAAGTGAAGTAGAGAGTTACGTGAAAAAAGCAGTTGTGCTAGTAGGCCTTGGACCACCCAAAACCAGGCTGACCCTGATGGCCACCAAGATGGTTGCATATATTCCAGCTATAAAGGGGAGCAGACTTTCCTTCATGCAACACATACTGTAAAGTTTTCAAGCAATAATGTAAAACAAAGCAGCACTTATCTCTTTACAACAGATGACTTACTTTTGTGAAATCACTGTCATGTGGACGTGCCTATGTATAAAATGAATAGTATCTGGGTAGGAATTAAGTGCTCTAAAAAGCATTTTTTTTCTAAGGAATGTTCCTATGTTAAATATACTGTATAAAAGTGATTTCTTTGTTGAGACTGTGTACTAAATACATTAAACAAATCAACTCTACATTATCTCTGCACAAGAGTTCTTTAAATATTACTTTTCTGATCATACAGGTGGTGCTAATATTTGCTCGTACTGCCCTGCCATCAGTGGTCTACAGTATATCAGCACTTGTCAGATAACAAAGCAAAGCAAATTTCTAAACTGAAATACAACTACTTTACACATCAGTAAGGAAACAAAGTCTTTTTAACAGTCCATCAAAAGCTTATTTTCAAGATGTAAGGTTTCAAAATGATAAATGGCTTTAGCTAACAGACATACTAACATTGGCAGCAAATGTACAGAGAACAGAAACCACTGTGAAGGAATACATGTGCCAGGTTCAGACTAATATTTAAAGTCCACAGTGTTTCAACAGCTTTCTCCTATGTGTTTACTGGAAGGATTAGACACAGCTGGCATTTGAATGCCTGTCCTCAACTATGTAAAACTGAGTGTGGGCAGACACAGAAAATCATTGTACATTCCGTGACTTAGCTCAATCAACTAGCTATCACTAAGGACAACATGGAATCTAACATTTTATCTAAAGCCCAAAGTTTTTTTTTTTTGCTTTGAATAGTGGTGATGTTTTTTTAAAAAAAAGAGAATTGGATGCAAAGTGCTTGATATTGAGGTATTACAGTGTGATATCCATCAGCTGCATTTAGTTAGTACAGCTTATTGGCTATGATTAGGCAGCTCCATATACCAGGAGCTGCAAAAGTTGCCCTGGATGGTATCTTATAGTGAAGTAAGTAACAATAGCACCACACCACTTGTTTTAGAGTCCATTAATTATATTCTACTAATTCATAAACATAATTTGGTACATAATAAATCATCCAACATGCTTCAGGGGTTAAAGCTATCCTCTAAAGCCCTGAGGCTTTGAAAGGTGTGTGTAGGCAGATGCCTACAAGTTGGGCTGTTATTAGAGAGAGATTTTGGGCTGCCCAGGTAAGGAAGGGTTAATGCTGGGTCTGGCGGGTTTCCAGGTTTCTGGGCCTGCCCTCTGCCCTGTGCTACATATAAATAGGGAGGAAGGCTGGGTCCGGGGTCAGCCGAGGCTGGGCGGAACACATGGGAGCACACTAAAGGGTCCATCCAGGAAGATGTAACCAGCGGCAACCAGTAAAGCACTTCCTCAAAGAAACCTACCTATAATGGATTCTGCCATTAACTGACTTGATGAGGTATGCCTGGGCAGGCTAGGGACGTTAGTTATGGCCCTGTAACTGTTAGGATTGTAGTGTTGCAATATTCAAATAAGGTTTCTTTAACCTGATCTGAAGTTATTAAAAAGGGGTGCATGTTGGTAGATGGCGTATCAGAAGAACAGGGCCTGGTAAAGTGTTACCAAACCCAGTACCCTGCACTATATCTGGTCTCCCACGGTACACAGAACATGGATGGTGTATCAGAAGAACAGGGCCTGTTAAAGTGTTACCAAACCCAGTACCCTGCACTTTATCTGGTCTCCCACAGTACACAGAACATGGAAATGCATGTATTTTAGTAAATATAAACTGCTAAATACCTTTTCTTATCAGCAGTTAGAGCAGTCTTGTGACTTCTATCAGTGTCCAGCAGAGCACATGTTAAAGCTTGTAGGAGAACTTTTCATTCTGCTCTAGAAGAATGCAGGACCCCTGACCTCTGTCTGGACAGTGCTGATCGGCCCTGTTCTGGTCACATGCACTCTCCCAAGAAAAAAAAAACTCTCTAGCAATTCACACCAAACTAAGCATGTACAGAATGACACCACACATATGTCTTATCAGGAGATAAGAGGGAGGCAAAGGAAGAAGGGGAGATTAGAGAAGTCAGGATCAAACAGCTTTTTTACACAATGCAGACAATTAACCCTTTATGTTCCACAGTGAGTATAACAAGCATGCTTTACTACATTTACAGACTGATTTTACTGTTGTGGGTTTAGTAACACTTTAAGCACACCCGGGGTAGAAGACGAAGACTGTTGCCAAGGGTTAATTTGGCAGGGGAGTTACAGGAAGAGAGTAGCTGCCACAGTTAACCATGAATAGGTGAAAATGTAAAGCAGCCAGATGTCAAGGACCAGTACCATCATTTTACTTTTTTATGTTTTCATACGTTTATTCCTTCTAGGTCCATTTATTATTGAGAATGTATCAATTTAATAATAGTCCATATTATTGCTATTTTTTTTTTTTGCATCATTTTACGATTGTACAATCAGATTCTATAATGTATGGTTCAGGTTATTCACATATCATTTTACACACTTTTTATACATTTGTTAATATTAAGTCAGTTTATTGAGAATGTATCAGTTTAATAATAGTAGTAATACTAATAATTATTATTGTTATTAACATTATGCCATTATTATTATTATCTTAATCATTTTACAATTGTACAATCAGATGTATAATGTATGGATCAAGTTACACACATACCTGTTTTGAAATATATTTTACCCAATTTTGTATTTATTTTTATTAGGTTAACATATCACCCAGAATGTATAATTTTTATAATTATTGCTATATTTTTTCTCTCCTCTTCTCTCTTTTTCTGAAACAATACAGCTCAGCACTCCAATGCAGAATCAAGAGCTGACACATTTCGAGGAATACAAACTCTTGTTCAGAATTCTAAAGAAGAGGGTATATCCCTTGAAACAAGTCAACTCCTGTATCTGCATTGAAGTGCTATCCAGATCCATTCATTAGACCTCCAGGTTCAAGTTTCATCCAAAAAGTTTATATTTCAATGATTTATATTGATTTGCAACCATATGTTGGTTTTCAGTGTATTTTCTGTTTCAATATTTTTATTAAGAAAGTTTTGTTTTAAGAATACAACAAGTTCAAGATACACCCACGCAGGGGCAGAGCAGAACAATAACACATAATTAGATACATCCTGCTGACTTGTATTAGTCAAATAACGGAATGTTCAATGACATCAAGGAGGGACGGCAAAAACCCGAGCCAAATAATAGCAGCAGCAATCCATCATATTACCAGAAAAAGAAAAGGAAAGAAGAAAGAAGAGGAGAAAAAAAAGAATCGGAAAGAAAACATGGAGGAAAGAAAAACAAAAAGAATCACGGATCCAGGGCTAGCACAGGCAGCGACTATACAAGGCCATAACTGGTAGGAGGCAGGGATGGCAAGGAATAACGTATCCAAGGTTCCCAAACTTTAAGGAATCTCAGATGAGAATCATGAAGAACTCTAGACATCTGTTCATTGATCAACATAGCATTCATCCGGGTCTTTACCCCCTGGAAGACAACCAAAGGGGTTCTCCAAGCTTGAGCTATAGCATGTTTGGCCGAAATAAATAGGTAGGATGCCAATTTCTGCTGAGACCTAGACAGACCCAAAATTGGGCAGTGCAAGAGGGCCACCCTTGCATCTCTACGGACCATAATATGAAATAGCGTTTGTAGCAAACCAAAAACCCTAGACCAGAAGCCTATCAATCGGGGGCACAACCACCAGATGTGCAATACGTCCCCACGTAGACCACATTTCCGGAAACACCTATATCCGCCAGTCGGATTAAAGTGAGTAGTCCGAGCTGGGATCCAGTACCACCGCAGGAGAACTCTGTAGGCTGCCTCAAGAGTGATTGTAATGAATGAACATTTCACCACCCCCCAGGCCCTATGGCAATCCTCCGCCGCAATCACCCAGATCTCGCTCCCATTGAGAGACATAAGACAGGGGTGGGAAAGAGGACCTACTGTTAAGGAAGGCATAAATTACAGAAATGAGACCAGGGGACCCTGGGGAATGCTGACAGACGTGTTCAAAGGGCGTTTTGCGGTAAGGATATGTAGAGGCACGACGGAGGGATAAGACCCAGTGACGCAACTGCAAATACCGATAATATTCCCGTGGCGGGACCCCCCTTGATTCTCGAAGAGATTGGTTTTTAGTGTATTTTATCCACTTCTTTATTAATAAATGGTGTGTTAAGGTAATGCAAAAGGCTGGTGCATTTTTGTTTTTGTGTAGTATCAAGAATTTCTGAAGAGCGCAGTAAAGCTTGAAGCCTACTCAAGCACTGTTTAGAAGTACGAAGCCAGTAAGTCGTTCGGTTCCATGACTGATCTATGAACCCCTTTACTTTTCACAACAACTTAGTGTTGATGTGTTGTTCCTTTTTGAAAAAATGTTTGCTGGAGCTTCAAACTGAACACTATCCTTTCCAAACTACATTCACTCTTCTCTAATATTTACCCCCACTTTAGCATGGGTCAAAAAGAGAAAGTCCAATTTGTCCCAAATGCAGCCTAAGCATTAAAGAGGCTAACTGCCCCAGGTAAATGCAGTACAACCCTCTTTTCCCAGAGCAACCGACTCTGTACAACTGTACTTATGCTAGTGGCTTCTGTATATTACTTTCATATTTAAAGAGGCTTATATGGAGCACATACTTAAAGATGCAGAGGAGGAAGAGTGGAGCTTCCATGTTTCAGTGAAGATCATCTTTATGAATTGGAGCGTTCTAGTAAGAGTAGTGTGTAAAATGTATAGTACCATACAGCATAGAGATCAGTTATGTTCACCTCAAAGCTTGGCTAAGAATAACTAAGTGTAATGTTAACAAAAGCATTATTAGTGAACACTTCCTTCCTTCCATTGGGGCCCTATACTTGGTCCTGGGAAAGATTTGGTGCCCAGGAAATCTCTACCTCAGATATTTGTATCAGCGTGAAGCCATCTACTCACTCATCATGCACTTTGAGGAATTCAAGATTGCTTATCATGTTTTGCAATGTATTCCTTATGCTTATTACATTTGTTTTCTGAGGGGAAATTACTTTGTGTGCAGCTACATACATTAAAATGCATGTATAGCACATTATGTAGGCATTTTACATGTACTACCATTCATTCATATGATATTGCATTTGCTAATAATAGGTATGAATAAACACAGAAAAAAACAGTACAGGACCTGAAGTGCTGCACAGCTGGGAGATAGCAATGAACTAAGGAGCCCATCTAAATGGAACCAATTCACTAAAATCACTTTGCTCATCTCTAGTAAAGAGAAGGAAATATAGAGAAGGTATAAGCAGGTATATGGTGAGTTCTACTGAAGTTCTGTTATAACTGACTAACAGTATTAATACATATGTACGTTTCTGTTTTTTGTTTTTTCCCCCAATTATTTATTTAAATTAAAGTTAAGATCACAGCATTTCTGATCCCACGATGTAACTGATAAATAAGGTAAAACATTTTCATGATGTATGTACCCGTCTATTACTATCTGTCTATACCCACCTGATTTCCAGTAGTTTCATTTATTTTTCCTGTTTGTACAAATGAACCTTCCATTAGTTTGCTGTCACCTTTATGATAACAGCATAAAGGGAAGTGGCTGTATCACTGTCAATGTGTCACTTGATGCAGGATACAGATGTTCCAATGTGCACATATGCTGCATGCAACACCATGTAGGGGAACATGGCTTTGTTGCCCAAAGAATTCCCCTTATTCCCCTGGGTCTTGTTCAGACTAAACAGGGAGTGGGAAGCATGCAAACACGGGTTCTCTTTTCATAGCCCTTGAAGCAGTCTTTCCATTCACTCCCCTGTAGAAATGCTTCTATTCACTCACTGAATAATATTTTCCAGGAGCTGACATCTTCCTTCTTTCCTTTCCTGAATAGCTTGCCTTTTTCCATCTTTCCATAATGTCTACAAACTCACTGGAACATTACAGAGCTGCCTAATAGCATGAAAGGCATGGTCAGGGGTGAAGAAAAGCCAATTATCAGAGTACATACTAAAGTGGTCTCCATTAAATTATGCAAAAACTAGAAAATCAACTGGTCATACATTTGTTTTGGAGTTGTATTTGCTATATTATTTAGGCCACTTTTGACTGTTTTATGAATTTAATGTGAATATATATTAATAAATGAGTGCTAACGTTTTAATGTAATTACACCCAAAAAGTTCTTCTTTGCATTTGATTCTCCTCATCCCCTGCACACTAGAAGAAATATTAAACTGTATTATGGAAGAATGTGAGTCTCACGAAAACCAAGATATTGGGAATAAGATTTACCACCTCAAACTACATTACAAACCTGCTAAAAATTGATTTGAGGGCTTTTGAGTTACCCTTCATTTTAGTATCATTCAATGATGATGGAATATTTTAAAACAGTTCTTTCTTAAATCTATAATAATATCTACAATCTATAATATTATCTAGTATTTATATAACTAGACCTATCTTCTATTCATTGTAAAACCTTCTTAGGTAATCTTTTTTTTATTTATTTAAATATTTATTAATTTTCAAGTAAATTATACAGTACTCATACTTTTTAAAAATCATTGACACACTTATAATACAATTATCATTTCACTTTAACTTATACTTATATTCCCCCCACCCCACCCCGAAAACTCTCCCCCACAATCCTCTTATCCACCGCAATTACAGTACAGTCAGATGACAGTTGCATGATCACCAATGGCAGGTTTTTATCAGAAATCCTGTAAATGAACAAGATATCCGTTTGTATATGTTGGGGACGCAACCCCTAACATTATGAACAAAAACAATATCAATATTCATGAAAAGAACTACTAGGTTTTTTTTTTTTTCCCGATCAACTAAGCGAGCTGAATGAAAAAAAACTGACAGCTCAGGAGGAGCTGCTGTACTAACTATCCGATGTTAATACAGCGATCTCCCCTGCTGTGCTGTTGTGTTCTGACAGGGAGGATACCCCCCCATCCCGCCAGAACACTCCAGTCAGTGCTCTCAGCCATTGGCTGAGAATGCTGATCGGGAGCTAATCAGCAGACCTTTTCTTCTGTCAGACCAACTACTGTACACACAGGCTGAATATCAGCCAGTTTCTATTGAACTGACTGGTGCTGCCCAACATTTGTCTCTTGTGTACCAGCCTTAAGGCCTCATGCACACAGGATGTTTTGCAAATTCTCTTAGAAGCCTTTCCTCCTGGCAGCAGTGTTTTGGCAGAAAAAACGGCTAATGCTTGTAAAAGTGTGTAACGTTTTAGACGCGTTAGATGCATTTAGACAAGCTTGCAGACTTGAAATGAATTAAACTCGCTAACACGTGTTCGTGCATGTTTACATGCGTTTAAAAGAGCCAAGTGTTTTTTCTGCCAAAACTCTGCTGCTCCTGGATGCAGTGGCAGTGGGTTTCTTTTCTGCCTCTAAAAGCCTCTGCTACTAAACACTGCTAAAAGGTTATTTTTTATTTATTTTTTTTAAGTCCGCAAACGTGCAAACTACAACGAAAAACCCGTAAGTGTTTCACAAAAAAGTGCAAGTGCAAAAACACCACACAAAAAGTGCACTTAGGGGTGTGCTTTGTCCTAACCCGGAAGGGGTTGGACCACTACCCTGATCCCCCGGGGCATGAAGCTCCTGACGGGGACAAGGTTCCTATTTGGTCCTCCTGGCCAAAAGGCCTGGTGGACCACCGTTCCTTATGTCCAGCCGAAGCCGGACATCCAGTACTTGGTCAGGGGTCTCTCCCGAAGAGAAAACCCCCTAGGGATCAGGGGAGGAAGGAACCAAAAGGCCACACATCCTCCCCCTAGACTTCAGGGCAGGCCCGAGGACCCACACCCTCCATCCTGTGAAGAAAACACACACATAAGTAAAAGGTGACAAACGTGGGAGTGAAATAAATAAATAATTAAATAAATCTATAAAAATAATAAAGTGGTCGTGCCAAATCGTGCACTGACCAGGCCCTGAGGCCTGTAGCAAAAAAATTGCCCAGGACTTGGCCAAAAGGCCCGGTCCTAGAGGCGCAGTGCAAAAAGTGTTTAAACGCGGTGACCATGTGCTCTTTCACAACGTGGGGTCCCACACCCAAGTGCTACTCAGAGCACTCCTGAGGCGACTACTCAGGGGGCACCGTGTTTGCGGACTCTCTGCCTTCCCAGCCCCTGGCCAGACAAGGTAGACCCGTCCAAATCAGGAGGTACTGGGTCCTTCAGACGTTCCAAAGGGGAATTACTCCCAGGGCCCCAGCTTAACTCGTGGCGCTCCCCGGTTTCTGTTCCCCCCGTAATAGCCATCCAGACCCCCATCATACCAGTGAGGGTACTATACAACAGCCATCCCCGCAAAGCTAGAATGGCCAGGAGCACCCCCACTGGACACTGATAAGAACAGATACTACACTTGATCTTAGCCAAAAGGCCGAGAAGCGAACACTGCTAAAAGGTTATGCCCAGCAGCAGATGCAAAAATGTCCAGTGTGCATAAGGCCTATGACCCTAAATGTTGTTCTTCCAGCCTGTGTTCTATTCATCCCACTTGTAGGAGCCCACTACATCATGCAAAGGAGAGCAAGGATGGCTAAGAAAAAGAGCCTTGTCAGAATCACCGTCCTCAAGTAGTATTATTATTATTATTATTATTATACGGTATTTATAAAGCGCCAATAGTTCGCTCAGCGCTGTACATTACAAAGGAGGACAGAACAATAACAATACAATACAATGCAAAACATGAGGGGATCGAGGGACCTGCTCTTTCGAGCTTACAATCTAGGAGAAAGTAGTAAAAGGAACTTGGGATAATCACCCTTCAACTTCATTTCTATCAGTACTAGCCCTTCCACTGAATGCTAATGACTCATAGAATATGTGAATCATTAAGACATCACCACAACTACTGCCACGGGAAAGCTAGGAATTTAAAGTTTAGCCCTCCTTATACTTCGAACAAGCAAGTTTCAAAAACAAGCATTGATCTCAGCATGAAAAAAATACTGTCTTTCTATCGACCCAACTATATTCTCTATCTGACATGCAGGCTGGCACAGCGAGGCACACAGTTCTCAGTGATAATAATAACATATTTTGAGCATGAACAATAATATCATGTACTTTACCTAAATGTAACAGGCCAAGCAAGGGATTATTTTTAAAGGGCAGTTCTAGCGTAGGTCTAGCTATAATCTCTTCTACATACTACTTCTTCACTCTGATAGTGTGAATGCCTGTGGTAAGTGCTGTACAACAAAAGAAGCAAAAAGTGTTGATTATTGCCATCACAGTGCATATTGTTATGTACATGCATGCACAGTTCAAGTATATGTTAGTAGACAGAACTGGGACTCCCATTTACACTATATTGCCAAAAGTATTGGGACGCCTGCTTTTAATGGCATCCCAATCTTACTCCATAGGGTTCAATATTAGGTTGGCCCACCCTTTGGAGCCATAACAGCTTCAACTCTTCTGGGAAAGCTGTCCACAAGGTTCAAGAGTGTGTCTATGGGAATGTTAGACCATTCTTCCAGAAGCACATTTGTGAAGTCAGGCACTGATGTCAGACAAGAAGGCCTGTCTCCGCTCTAATTCATCTCAAAGATGTTCTATTGAGGTTGACGTGCAGGCCAGTCAAGTTTCTCCACCCAAAACTCGCTCATCCATGCCTTTATGGACCTTGCTTTGTGCAATGGTGGGAAGTCATGTTGGAACAGGAAGGGGCCATCTCCAAACTGTTCCCACAAAGTTTGGAGCATGAAATTGTCCAAAATGTCTTGGTATGCTGACACATTAAGAGTTTCCTTCACTGGAACTAAGGGGCCAAGCCCAACCCATGAAAAACAACCCCGCAGTATAATCCCCACTCCACCAAACTTTACACTTGGCACAATACAGTCAGGCAAGTACCGTTCTCCTGGCAACTGTCAAACCAAGACACATCCATCAGACTGCCAGATAGTGAAGCATCATTCATCACTCCAGAGATCATGTCTCCACTGCTCTACAGTTCAGTGCTTTACACCATTGCATCCAAAACTTTGTATTGCACTTGGTGGTGTAAGGCTTGATTGCAGCTGCTCAGCCATGGAAATCCATTCCATAAAGCTCTCTACACACCGCTGTACTAATCTGAAGGCAACACAAAGTTTGGAGGTCTTTCACTATTGACTCTGCAGACAGTTGGCGACTTCTGAGCACTGTGCACTTCAGCATGCACTGACCCCGCTCTGTCATTTTAAGTGGCCTACCACTTTGTGGCTGAGTTGCTGTTGTTCCCAGTTGCTTCTACTTTGTTGACCTTGTAATATTTAGTAGCAAGAAAATTTCATGGATGAACTTATTGCAATGGTGGTAACCTATCACGACACCACGCTTGAATTCACTGAGCTTCTGAGATCGACCCACTCTTTCACAAATGTTTGTAGAAGCAGTCTGCATACCTAGGTGCTTGATTTTATACACCATTGTCATGAAGGTGATTGGAACACCTAAATCCAATAATTTATTTATATATAGTATAGATGTAATTGTAAACTTTAGGAAAAAGTAGTATCAGGCATATTTCATGGGGGTGCTGACAGAACCACAGACTAACTTTATTAAATAAAATAGTTTGCAGGTAGACAGATACAACTATAACTGCTCAAAATATGTTTTTGGGAAGGGGCATTCTCTTTCTCTAAGGCTCCATGTACATGAACCTACCCAGACCGCCGACCACGGGAAAACACAAACCGCGGTACCACAATTTTGCCGTGTTTTGCCTTTTCACGAGGTCGGCGGTCAAAACATTCCTATCCTGAAAGCGATTCTTCTGTGTTCAGGAGAGGGAGGTTTAACCTCACCTAAATGCGGCAGCTCCTAAACTCTGCTAAAAGCCTATGTGTACATGGACACATAGGCTTTTATGGAGTTGAGTTTAGGAGCTTTGGCAAAAAAATACCAAAAGCTCCTAAACTCGAGTTTAGGAGCTGCTCGTGTACATGAAACCTTAATAGGTGAAACAATGAAACAAAATGCATAATACTCACTAGGTTTGCATAATTCTGTTAAACTGGAACTTCACCCAAAAAGGGAAATTCGGCTTATTTGCATCCCCCTTTCATTTCTCTTTTTTGGGGGGGCAGCAGGAAACTGGTTTTGACAAGTGCCCGTTCACACTTCTGTTCAGATCATCTCGGCAATCTGAACAGAAGTTCACCCCCCACTTCCCCCACAGCCTTCTGGTACACACCATAGGTCTCAAAAGACTGCAGGACCATTCACAAAGTGCACCGCGGCTCGCGCATGAGCAGTGGAAAACTGGCTGTGAAGCAGCAAGGCTTCACTGCCACTTTCCCTAAGTTAAGATTCTGGCTCCTGGATCTGAAACCGATTAAAGAATCTAAAGTTGAGGACAGCTCTGGATCCCTGAAAAGGTAAGAGTCCTTATATTAAAAGTCAAGAGCTACAGTATGTATTTTTGTGGGGAGACTGGAGCTCTTCTTTACGTTACAAGCACAGTCCCAAAAGCATACCCCAGATTTTACCACCTAATGTTCTGTGCATACTGCTTATGGAGCTATGAAGCTTTTTCATTATTGAGACAGTCAATATTAATTCCGACCCTGGACACTGGATATTTTATTTAACTCTCCTAAGAAGCCTCCTTCTGGCAGCAATGTTCTGGCCAAAAATACCTGACAGTTGTAAAAGTGTGTACCACGTTTACCCATGTCAAGCGTTTGGGCGTTAATTAATTTCATTAATAAATTTCAATAATTTATTCTGGCCATTTAAACAAATTAACGCCTAACTTTTAGACACTTTACATGTTTTTAAGTGTGTCAAGCGTTTTTGTCTGCCAAAACACCACTGATCCAGAATGCACCAGCTCTGGGTTTTTTTTTGCTGCCTCTAATTTCCCCATGCAGCTAAAAGCTTCTAAATGCCACAGTGTGCATAAACACAAAAAATAACATGGAGAGGTGTTTGGAGGCAGTATAAAAAAACTCCTGATGCTCCTAAAAGCAGCAGGAAAATGCCCTGTGTGCATGAGACCTTAGAGTTATCTATTATCTCAGCTTCAATTGCTTTAGAGTGAACAAAGCTCAAATGGAGCTTCTCCAAGACTTCAGTGAGAATTTTATGGCATGTATTTGTCATTGTACATGGGTGATTTATCTACAGAGGAGCATCTAATACTCTCTCAAAACTCCTGAGTGCACTAATAGAAGTATCAATCACAAACAACTATATCTTATTCCATCTTATGTCCATTTTCTACAGATATAAGGGGTACTTGTACACTGTAATGAACTAGTCATTTTTCTGCCTAAGACCTACAAATTACTTTCCAATCAAAAGACATAATTTTGAAAATCAAGCCTCCTCCTATCTGCATGCATCTTCTGCAACTCCTAGCAACAGTTTACACATTCTAATAACCTTCTTATTTAAAAAAAACAAAAAACAAAGAAAACCTAAGCTATCCTCAAATAAATAGTGCTTAGGGAACAAATAAAAGCTTTTCAACAAAGAAGCATAAGTGAAATTTTACTCCACACATCGACGCTATGGGATTTCAGATCACAGGTATGCTGCATACATTTTCTGGATTTAATAAAGCCTGATATAGTTTCATGTATAAAAATATACACAGGAAGTTCCACATCGCTACATGCAGCCACAGCGTAAAAATACATATAAAAAAAAAAGGTTTGATTTCCACAGAAAACAATTACAAGAAATGTTAATTGGAAATAAGACAAAGTTATTCCAAATTTTGGGCATATATACTTTTGCAGCATCAACTCTCAGTTGTTAATATGTGTATTCATTTGTTAAATATCCCATTTGCATTCTCTAACTAAGACCAGCAATACACATTTAAATTTTTCTCGTTCAGTCTCGCGGGCTGAGTGACAGTTAGTGTTTAACCAGCTTAATGTTATATATGTTTTTTAAAATAACAAACATGTTATACTTTCCTGCGCTGTGCAGTCGTTTTGCACAGAGCAGCCCTGATCCTTCTCGGGTCCCTTTGCTGGCGCTTCTGGCACCTTCCCCCTGCTGAATTCCCCCATAGCAAGCAGCCTGCTTTGCGTGCACCCACGCAGGTTCACTTCCGAACCGAGGCTCCATGTGTCCATTCACACATGCAGTTCAGCCTCGCCCCTCCTCTCTCCTCATTGGCTCACTGGATGTGATTGACAGCAGAGGGAACTAATGGCTCCTGCTGCTGTCTTAAGCAATGAGGAGAGAGTCCCCAGAGAGATGAGGCTGAAGTGCATATTGCTGGACCGCAATGGGGCTCAGGTAGGTATTAGGGAGGCTGAGGGGGCTGCTGCATAGTTACATAGTTAGTCTGGCTGAAAAAAGACAAAAGTCCATCCAGTTCAACCATGGAAAAAAAAAAGTTATAATCCTATACCCACAGTTGACCCAGAGGAAGGCAAAAAAAACAGCAAAGCACAATCCAATTTGTACCATTTGCATACAGAAGGTTTTTTACCTTCATGCATAGAATACATAAAGGTAAAAAGCCTTCAGCCTTTATGACCACTTTAAAGCTGCCACTTCCTGTAAGCAGAAGATACTGTGCATTTATCTATCTATCTATAAAAGCGCAGAAGTCCATTTTTAAAATATACAGTACGTTCTTCAGTGATTTAAATTGGAGTTCCTGCCTAAAAATGACTATGTTTAAAAAATGTCCCACCTCCCTGTTACCTATGCTGACTAACTTGTGTAAAAAAAAGTTCTATACTTACCTATTTTCAGGTCACTCCAGTCTGGTCACATGATCCCCTGTGTCACTCAGCAGTGGCTGCAAGAGAGAGGAGAGAACATCTAACAATGGCTGGGAATTCCGGGAGCAGTAACATCACCCATAGGCTCCCATGGCCCAGCCCTTGTTGTTGCCCTCTCCTACAGTGACCGCTGATTGACATATGGGAGATGGATCATGTGACTGGACTGGAGCAAGCTGAAAATAGGTAAGTATGCTTTTTTTTTTTACACAGGTTTGTCAGCATAGGTAACGGAGAGGGGATATTTGTAACCATAGTTTTAGGCAGGAATTATGCTTTAAGGCTCTTAGAAGTTAAAGAGGAAATTCCCAGGGAGTAATACAGTATATTCCTATAAAAATAATTCACCAGCAATCCTACTCTATATATGAGGCCCTTAGCATAGGTACCAACAGAATCCCAATGAACTGAATAGAACTGTTGAGTACAGAAAAATACAGCTGAATATTCAAAGGAAATTGCCTCTAAGAATACATAGAAGCATTCACGGAATCTGTTCTGACATGTATGGGGCAAAGTAGCTACAATTTCCTTTTTAATTTCTTTGTGAGAACAGGAAACTCCTTTCCATATAGATGTCAATGGGACTCTAATTAACTCCATGATTGCTTTCTACCCTGTGATTGCATTATGTGTGCAGAAAGAACACATACAGTATATCAGTGTACCGGCTAAAATCCTAATAATTACACTTTATAAATGAACTTATTTTTCATGAATAAAAAGTACAATTTGAAAAGTTGGGCTACTTGCTTTTATCAGCCTCAACGTTATTCATATATTCACATGGAGCATATGCTAGACTCATAGAAATTTATGGAGATAACTGAGGCTGGTAGAAAATGGCATATCAACCAGGCTCAGATAGTGCATGGAGGAATCGCGTTTGGGTAAAGCTACTTCGTATGGGATTGATTTACTAATGTAGTAGATGTGGTTCATCAACAAACATGAATGTTGGTAGGAACGGAGGGTAAAAATTCCATCATGTGCTAGTAAAAAGTTTTTTTATTTTTCTTGCACATGACCACAATTTACTTTATGCACTAGCAATTACTTTGCAGGAAAAACAGCCTAAATTAGTGGATCAGACGCATTATACTGGTAAACAGCCAGGTAATAAAAAAAGACAGTAGCTTGAATGACACATAAATGACAAGTCAGATAAAACCTCACTTTCAGCCTTTCTAATAGAAAGAATCATGATAAAGAGTTCCTTAACATTTGATATATTTCTACTGGCAAAGCAATCACCTTGCTAATACAAATAATTGCTGTCCTAAACAACAAAGGAATTACCTGGCAATGGTATAAGATAACAAACATTAGCTAGGAACCAGTTGTACCGAGATAAAAAGTAAGCCACAGCCTTCAATGTTCATCTGAAATATACTGGTACTTCTAACACTTCTGTCACAATAACACACCTGGCATCTTTTGTTCAATTCCTGGGAAGCCTCCAGCTTAAAATGCCAAACTTTTAGCTCCTACTTGTATTCTATTGTTATTCGTCAAAGCATGCTTATAAACATGCCAATAGCCCCAGCTTTCACAGAATTACAACAATGCTCCATGCTTTCATTTGAGCATCATGATTACTGGAATTATGGTGGTCCATTAAAATACAGAACATTATGTAAATAGCCTGATATTCTGATCAGGATTAATTGTATTATTAATGACCAAGGCATTAAACCTTATGTTTGTTTGTTTGTTTGTTTTGGATAGATTGGGAAAGAGTTTAAACTCCTGCTATTTTTTTTTTTGTCTATGTACTTGTAGGGACATTTTCTATCACACCCTGTTACAGAAATGCAACAGTATGTTAGAGGAGCTCTCCCAAATTAAAATAAATTTCCCTCTTAGACAGATAACCCTGGAACAGGTGTCCCAATAGAAGTTTTCAACTCACCTCTTGTTCTGGGAACAACTCTTAACATTTTTGATTTCCTCCTTCCTTTCTCTCTCTGTTTCAATGGTCACTTATTTTTATTCATAATTTTTTAAATTATTTATCAATATACAAGTGAACAATCCATGCAAATTTATAAATCCCCACCAAAAATACCTTTACCCAAATCTCAGAACATATAGCTAAATAATTACATCCTAACAGGAAAAAAGGAAAAAGTATAAGAAGAAAGGTGGGGTGACCCATAGATTTTTGGCAGAATTGGATTTTCTGAAATAAATAATAAGCAGAAGTTGTTCCCCTTTTGCAGAGTACATAGTGTCATAGCTCTTATTTTCTGTACTAATAATATCATTGATCCAAGGTTCCCACTTAGCATGAAACCCTTCCTGTCAATTCCTATAGTGCCTTGAAAAAGTATTCATACCCCTTGAAATGTTCCACATTTTGTCATGTTACAACCAAAAACATAAATGTATTTTATTGGGATTTTATGTTATAGACCAACACAAAGTGGCACATAATTGTAAAGTGGAAGGAAAATGATAAATGGTTTTCAAAATATTTTACAAATAAATATCTGAAAAGTGTTGGTGTATTTGTAATCAGCCCCCTTTACTCTGATACCCCTAACTAAAATCTAATAACAATTATGTGCCACTTTGTGTTGCTCTATCACATCAAATCCCAATAAAATACATTTACGTTTTTGGTTGTAACATGACAAAATGTGGAAAATTTCAAGGGGTATGAATACTTTTTCAAGGCACTGTATATACAGTATGTGCACCCATTTCTCAGCTTCCATGATTTAATTAACTTGTTTCACCCAATGTTCTAATGTAGGAATCTGTGACTGTTTCCAAAAGACTGGGATTAGCCTCTTAGCAGCATCTAACAAATTAGGGGGAGGGGGCTATACTTTTCTTGTATTCCCTGATAGAGCTTAAAGTGCCAAAAAAAGGCATTGTACAGGTCATCCTGAACCGAGACCATAGCAATCTCTGATGTTAAAATCCTGATCTCGGCCCAGAACGGCCTAATCTTCAGACAATTCCACAAAATATGGATATGGGATCCCTGTAACCCGCAGCCCCGCCAACACCTATCCGAGACTGAAGGGTATGCAACAGCCAACATCTTCAGAACCCTATACCATCTCTAGACATAAGTTTTTAATTAGTCTCATGTGTTTTAGTACATGATAGAAGAGGTGTGTGCCAGTCTTAACATATTTTGTTTCTGTAAATATGTAAAGGGGCGCTCTAATTCTGTCTCTCATTCCCTAAGGAATATGAGACCTGTGGTGATATCTCGCTTGTTCAGCATTTTATAAGAAATAGATAACAGACCTCTATCAATGGGCCGTTTGAGCCAGAAAAATTCAAAGCCAGTAAAAGAACCCACTGTTCTAATACCCCGTATGTGAACGGTACAAAAATGTTGTAATTGTTGATATCTACAAGCATCCATTTGGAACTATTTATATGTTTCTCTAAGTTCCCCCAATGGGCATAGTCTCCTATTCTGCATGAACTTAAAGCGGCTGGTGTCTCCATCAGTCAACCAAGATTTAAAAAAAATATAATGACTCGCCCAGGGTAAACCAACAGAAACCACCCAACAGAAGTATGGTGGAGATTGGAGGAGAGAGCGCTCCTTGCTTATTAGTTGTAACCCAAAGCATTAGAGTGTGGGTAGTGAGAGAAGAAGTGAAATTAGAAACGCATCTGCATAGGTGCAGGACCCAAGGGGCATGGACCAGGTCACGGCCCGCCAATGTCCCCTCCAATAATACCCAGGCTTTTTGAGTGGCATGGTATCTCCAACTGAGAATTCTAGTTAAAGTAGGCCTATAGACAAAACATTTTTTTCATTTTGGATAGACCAAGGGAGGGTTATGACCCCTGTCAGATTTTTTTTTCGCCAAAGAAGAAGTGAGAGGAAATCCCTGCAAATTAAGGTGTTACTAAACCCAGGACCCTGCATTCACCATATCTAGTCTACCACAGTACACAGAACATGGAAATGCAATTATTTTAGTAAATATAAACTTCTATTCTTATCAGCAGTATATATCAGTCTTGTGAATTCAATGTCCAGCCAAGCACTGGTTAAAGCCTAGGAGGAGTATTCATTCTGCTCTGACAGTCCTATGAGTCTGCATGACCCCTGACCCTCCATCTGGACAGTAATGATTAGCCCTGTGCTGGTCAGATGCACCCTCCCAAAGAAAAAAAACCTCTCTAGCAATACACACCAAACTGAGCATGTGCAGAGTGCCTCCTAGGGCTCTGTATTATCAGCATATGGATTAGGGACAGTAGAAGTACGGGAGGATCATAGAAGACAGGATCAAACAGCCTTTTTACACAATTCGAAGGATTAACCCCTTAGGTTCCATGGAAGGAGGTGACGGGAGGTAAAGAGTAGGAGGTCTTGGGAGGAGCGAAGTGGACAGTTTAGTTGTGATTTTGAAATGAGGTTTGAGGTGTAGCAGGAGGAATTGCTATGAATGGCTTTGTAAGTTGTTAATAAACTGATTAATAGTACAATTAAAATTACTAGCAAAACACTAGCAAAATCAACTAACACTATAAAAATCACCCACATTTGTTTATCTGAAGGCCCAGCCCCTGTCCTTGCCTCTTTAATCACAAGTCCTGTGGTAATAAAAATGTATATATATGATGTATCATCTAGATTTACTTCCAAATTGCTATTGTTACCTCTCTAAATCACCATGTAGTCAAACAGTGCTTTCACTGTGTATCTGGGATTCATAGCAGTCGCCTGGTACACTATGGTTCTAGTCAAGGTCTTGTTAAATTGTATGTTAGGACACAACATAAACAAGTCCTGTTTGGGCTAAGAACACAGTGCACTTTCTGAACTGAAATCTTAACCAATGTTGTCAGCTCTGTCTGCTGGACTACAAAATTCTTCCTATCCCCCTCCCCTCCTCCACTCCACATGCATTAACAGTTTTTTTCCCCTCAACAATGGCAACAATGCCAGTCCATACACTGTGTGCAGGGAAAGAGCTTATGGGAGATGTAGTTCTGGTGCATGACTACCTCAATAGAAAGTGATCTCCCCCTGCAAGGCTTTTCCAAGCTTGGTGATGATATCTCAGGGAGAAATAAAACTGGTCTCACTACATGAACTAGGTGAAAGAAACCCATGGGAAAATTATGTCTGGGACAAGTTTTAAAGTGGGAGAGTGAGGTTTGAGGTACATTTGGGTAATAACTGCATACACACTTTGATGATCTTGCCTACTGGAACATTGTTGAGCTGTAGACACATTCAAAGACTTAAACTAAAATGCATCAATGTAAACATTTCAAACATGTCTGAGTTTTAATATCAAAGCCTGTCTAAGAGCAGGGGAAGGAAACACAATAAATGCCTACTACAAAGGAGATCATTGGCTTGACATGTTTTACAATATCAATTCTGCCATATACAGAAGGTGTGTTTAACTGTACAGTGAGTACTTGCAGTCTGCATATGGTATTGAAACGTCCTCCCTTATTATAGGTTGCTTACTTTATAGTTAAAGAGTAACTCCACTTTTCTTGAGAAACAAACATTCCCCTCTGGGTTATCTATGTACATTTCAAGGATTTTAACAAACATTGTTGCAGACTCCTACCAGTTTCTGTTCTGAAGTAAAACCCCTTGTTTAGATCATGTCTAGTGCAGGACTGATTCTGAATAGGAGTGACTTTTTTATTATTGATCAGCTGATGGACTTGGAAGTCTCTAATAAGCAGATTGGAAGGGTCTACATTCCTCTAGAAGAGAATAACCGCTTAGGTGCATCTCACCAAAACTGACATTTTTGTTGCAGGTGATGTCTAAAATCTGACTTGTGTCTTAGTGCAGACTTCTGGGAAATTCGCTGAGCCAATCACAATAGCAACATATGACATCCCTGGGGGAATACTGTACACCAACTGTGAACAGAAGGCCCCCAGGGTGCAATATTGCAGCACATTTTATTGCATTTCGTTTTCCAGACAAATTACAGTTCTGCAGATTGACTAGGAAATATAATTTTTAATTACAATATGGCTTGTGTCACAACTGTATATGCTTTACAATTATACATATTCCCTCTAAAACATTATAGATGCATTTAACCTGACCATACAGATTTCTTTTGTTCAGCATGCAGAAATCTAACAGATTCCTCCATCCATGCTTACAGTGCAGATAGATGAATCCCTTCTGCCAGGCTATTGCATTCTGAATGCTGCCTCTCCAGCTGTCAGGCTACCTAAACGGTGCACACATCCGCCAACAATTTTCTGACAGGCTTCTTTCTCAAATGTCAACTGGACAATCAACTTTTTTTTGAATAAAACAATTTATCAGGAATTGGCCAAAATTTGACGTTTATGGCCAGCTTTAGACTATGTTATTTTGTCTCTTTTGGTTAGTTGACCATGTCGACCACGCTTATGCTTATCAGATGAAGTTTTTCCAGGAAACTATATATGCCATCATGACCTTTGTACCTCGCAACACGGCAAATACATTGGCAACTTCAGCCACAGAGATAGCAGCTAAGCGGCACCAACAATTTTCCTTCTTTGAAGCTCAGTAAGCTCTGACATGTATTAAAAGCAAAGCATGCAGTGAATGACGAATGTGAGGCTTCCCACCTGTCAGTTAAGTGTCTCATCACATAGCAGAAGCAATACAATGTTACATCACTTCCACTTTCAATGCGAAACATGTCGTCACTTTTACACCTGGAAATCATGTGGTGCTTCTATTTTTTTGTCTAACCCTTGTATTTGAAAATTAGATTCTAATGTTCTTGATTTCTGAGGGAAGGAGAATTAGGGAAAAACATTATTAAATGGGCTGCACAGTGGCTAAATGGTTAGCACTTTCACCTGGCAGTACTAGAGTCGTTGGTTCTAATCCCAGTCACAGCACCACCTGCCTGGAGTTTGCATGTTCTCCCTGTGCCTGCATGGGTTTTCTCCGGGTACTCCGGTTTCCTCCCACACTCCAAAGATATGCTGGTAGGTTAATTGGATCTTGTCTAAATTGTCCCTAGTATGTGAATGTGAGTTAGGGACCGTAGATTGTACGCCCCTTGAGGGTTAGGGACTGATGTGAATGTATAATATATATATGTAAAGTGCTGCGTAAATTGACGGCGCTATATAAGTACCTGTAATAAATAAATGCACCTGTGTGCCACTGAACAAAAGCTCACTACTTCAATATTGCAAAGTATGCCCTTTGGCAATTCTGCTGGGTTGTGCTTTAACTTTCTATAAGTTACCTGAATGGATAACATACTAGCTACATTCTTCAAAGGGTCTATTTCCAACATGTTGAAATCTATACATTCCTTTATTGATTTATGTGAGGAAATAAAATGTTTAATAAAAACAAACGTGCTAGAGAGCTGACGCTGTAAAATCTATAGCAAATCACAAATGTCAATGTAATCACATCTTTAAATCATCGTGAAACCATGCTGAACCCAGCTACAGTTCCTGGACAGCAATTTACTTATGTTTCATATAACATGTAATTAAAAAGATGCTTCCAATTGTTAACATACCATGAATACCATGCAACACTCATTCATACAGAGAAGAAATTCTACTGGCCACATAATGTTTTAAATATACGTAGGATCTCTATATAAAGACATCTTTTAGGCCTAGTAGTTTCTCAGAAAATCAAAACCAACAGACCGTCAGCAGATTGTAGATATAGTGAAAGTGGTTTTTTTATGTATTTTCCTGCTCAAAGTATAACATTTAATCTGTTAGGATATCCTAGACACTTTCTTCTCGGAGGAATGACAAAAACTCCTTCTTATGTTTCACAAGCTGAAAAGACAATGCTGACTATGCAGTTAATTAGTACAGAATTATAACTGCTTTTATTTTGCTCATGTACAGCAATAATAGTTTAAATGCCAAGGATAGCTGACAATATTTCAGCAAGTGTTAACCAGTGTTTGCACTGGAAATTAATTCTATTGGAAAAAATGCCACCATCCATGACAGTTTAAAGCTGAACTCTGGGCAAATAGTTCAATGCACTGATGAAATACACATATAGAGGGCTGTTTTACCTGCCGCAGAATTAGTATTTCAGTACATCCACTTCTGAGATTTACACAGCTTCTCTGTGCAGCACAGCCTTGTCCAGCAGGGAAGAGGACCTAATCTGCACAATGTCACTCTGCTCTCTCCTTCTAGCAGCATAATCCGTACACTGCAGCACACCAGATTTTCTCTGCTCTACAGACTATAAGAAATATAGATTACAAGAAGCTGGCACCAAGTAAAATTCAGGTATTTACGCTTTTTTTAACTTGCATAAAAATATATTTAATGGTGTATTATTGATTACAGACCTACATTAATGTGTGTCTTTTATATCTGACTAGAGTTCAGCTTTAAATGAAAGTTGTTTTCATCCAGCAAGCAGAAGAGACACACCAGAGACACATAATGAAGCCCTATACCTGACTATCTATACCCTATACAGTATTTTGGTTAGAGGGTGGAAGGGTCAGGACCTCTGTCAACTTTTTATTGTTGTGTACCCACTGGGCAGATTCATCCCCTTTATTTGTCCTGTTGACCACTGTCACTTGGAATGAAATTCAGGGAAAATTTAAAATTTTGAGTCATCACTGCAACAGCAATAGAGGAAAAGTCTTCCTATAGTTGGTAACAACTGTCAAAGAGAGGATTTCCAATATTTCGGAGAGATCTCCTCTCATATACTGTTGAACTTCAAGGTAAGAACTGAAGAAAAATATCCACAATGGGACACCAAAATCTTGACAGGGATTTTATATATTCACTCTGTACAAAACTAAAAAAAGGTCTTGGCTTTAGATATACTGTACTTTAAGCTAGTCAGAACGACTGACTCTAGTGAAAAAAAGTCCAGGGGCACTGAACTGTTCTGTGTCAGTACATAGTAGGTTCAGAAGCAAGGTTCATATTTTCTGTTACCTTTGAAACAGGGTGTTTTTCCAGCCACTTTTAGGGCCATCTGGCTTTTTTTTTTACTGCTTCCAAACAGCCCTCCATGTTATCCTATGTGCCCATGCACACATAGACTATTAGAAGCTTCTAGTAACAGTAGCGTTTACAAGCAGATAAATAAACCCCAGGGCCCATGCATCCAGGAGCAGCAGTGTTTTGGCAGAAAAAATGCTTGATGCGTGTAAACGCATTTAAATGCACCTAAACACGTGTTAACACTAGGCGCTTTTAGCGCTTGAAGTTTAATTCATTTCAATGGCCAAAATAAATTATCATTCTGGCCAATTAAATGAATTAACGCCCAAGCACTTGATGCCTGTAAACCCGCCTAAATTCTTGTAAAAGTGTTAGACACTAGACAAGTCTCAGGAGTTTTTTCTGCCAAGAGGAGGAGCGTTTTTAAAATGTCCTGTGTGCATGATAATTTAAAAGTATAAAAAAAGACAAAACTATTTTGCTTTAATTTTGGATAGATTGGAGATTGATTAGAACATCTGTCAGTTTTTATTGCTGTCTGTGACGCCCCACACCCCCCACCCCCTCTATTTTGGGAGATTCACCCTCTCTATTTGTCCTGTTCACCATTATCATCGAAAGTGAAATTTTAAAAAATCCCAAGTTCTGATGACCTGGGGGTTCCCAAGGAATTCCCTTCATTTGCAGAGATTTTCTTACTTCCTGTTTTGGCTATGGAACACAGATAGCAAACAATGAACTGACAGGGATTATAACTCTCCCTTACTCTATCCAAAATGAAAAACAAAAATTGCCTATAGTTCTGCTTTAATTTTAGAACAACGCAAAAGGCATTTTTCAGTTTTTAGGGAATGGGTCACGGTTGATAACCAGCCATGTTTTTATATCCCCCATGCAGGGGCGGACTGACCATTTGGAAACTCAGGCACTGCCCAAGGGCCCGGGGTTAGTAGGGGGCCCCATGAGATGCCCCCGGTACCTTTTTCATAGGCTTTTTTGAGTTTTGGCAAGGACACAGGGGCCCCATGATCCCCTATTGCCCGGGGGCCCCATGAGTTGTCAGTCCGCCCCTGCCCCCATGCAATCCTGTAACATCCTGAGGTATATATCCTAATATCCCATGAACTTTCATTGTCACCCACTGAACTGATTTTACCATATTTTCTAGAAAAAAATTAATTAAAGAGTGTGGGGCACAAATATGCATTACATCTCCTTCTTTTTCTCTGTATAAAGAATATTGGCAATGCACTTCAACAACACCATAAGCTAGGTGAAGAAGACAAACCAGGAGTGGGGTAAAATCTGCCCTCACTGTCCATGAGAGCTGTACAAATCCAGCAAAGAAGTAGGCTGTTGCCATTTAAAACGGGAATTAGAATCCGTTTTGGGTAAAGTCCCTTTTTATTATCTTGCAAATCATCACGAGCTGCACAATTATGAAAAAAAGGAAGCGGTGCATTATTTTCTGAACATGTTAGGTTGCTTATAGCCAAAAATGAAAATCTGTATTTCATCACTTCAGTATTATAACTGGTTTCAAATTAATTTACTAAACTGCTTCTTTGTTCATGCCTGAAGAATGGTGCAACTGCATGCCAGAAATGTTCATTATGAAATGTTACCTGCAGAAAATGGCTCAACAATCCAGCCATTGATGACAAGAAGACGTACAAATTAGCCCAGGTACCACAAACTAAACTGTTTAAACAACAAAACCCAAAGTATGTTGCAAGAAAGAAACCTGAAGAAAATGTAAAACGTTAAACATAGAAGAACTATATCATAGATGAAGCTATATGACATGCACAATAATGCAAGTACCTATAATATATCTCTTATCGAGGTGTGACCTTGTAGAAACGAGTTGGTTTCTGACATAGGATAAAATATTATCTTTGGCAATGAAAGGGATTAGTTAGTGCAATGTCTTTCCTGTCTACCCAGTTTATACTTAAAAGGTTATATAATATTCTCTGTTTGATATATATTAATTCTATGAGCTTCCTTAAACAGAATATGGAAAGATTGATAGTGCTTAAAATCATGCAGATACAGTAAGGATTTGAGAATGTCCATACAATAAAACATTTTAAGATTCAGTTATTGATTCACATGAAAAGAAAATCCCTGTTTATTTATTTCCACACAAAATTGGATAATTGAAGTAGTTTATCACACTATTGTGTGAAAATTCTTAAATACAAGCAAATCAGTTTTCTATTATCTTCAGCAATGATCTGAAATATATAAACAAGCTCTTTCAATGTATTCTGGTTTATGTCATTCATGTAGCAATGGAGTTAGTGCAGATTTTTGCGAAATAATTCACAGATTATTAGACAAAGCAATATGATGGCTATAAGCAGCCAATATGCAATCGCTACGGTTAGAAAAGGTGCTGCTGTGTAATTTTCACCTTTTCTGACCATTTATTCAACATACTTATGGAAAAACATTGTATTAGGGCTTTGGAATAACCAGAAGGTTATCAATGCACAAGGTTGTTTTCCTTAATATCAGCTTTAATAACAATAATTACAAGGAGGGTGGTGAAGATTCATCCTTTTCAATCAAGAAAGTGTGTGGATGGGACTTGTCCAGCATGTCTGAAAAGTAGGAGGAGTCAGCACATACTGGAAAATTCAAGACAGAAAATAGCACATTCACTCAGCGCTACCTCTAATATCATTAGAAAGTAATTTCAATCAGATCGGATTGGGTCATGTATAAGTGATGGATGTAGACTGTTTGCAGCAACACAGAAGTGATTTAAATGGTATAAAACCCACTCAATAGCATATATATATATATATATATATATATATAGTATATAAAGTCTGATTCCAGAGGTTAAACTATATAAAGTAAAAGTCATTGGCTAGCAACAAGTGTCTGGAGCGAGGCTGCCTTCTCTGGAGGGCTGGGATCCCAAGCACGTCAACAAAAAAAAGGAAATGAAAGGGAGGCGCAAGGCCGCCGATAGCGTAGCTCAGTTTATTAGGAAGACATTAATATACATTCACTCACAAATGTCTGAGGTAACAGGCTTGTAGTGACAGGACCAGGGGCGGACTGACCATTTGGAAACTCGGGCAATGTCCGAGGGCCTGGGGTCAGTAGGGGGCCCCATGAGATGCCCCTGGTACCTTTTTCATAGTTTTTTTTTAGTTTGGGCAAGGACACAGGGGCCCCATGATCCCCTATTGCTCGGGGGTCCCATGAGTTGTCAGTCCACCCCTGGATAGGACGTAAAGCCACTGTGAGTAAGTCCTATCCAGGTGGAAGCCATAGGATGTCAGAGCCTCAGCAATGAAGTGTTGCAGGAAGCCAGACCGGGTACCAGAGAGCCACCAGGAGGAGAGAGCTGTAAGCAGCTATCAGACGATACCTAGGTTGAGAAAGAAGGTGTAGTCTAGCCTCCTCCTAAACATGTTCCTATTGGCTACAGAGTCCCTGGGTTTGACAGGTCATCTAATAGTTGCTTCCAGCTCTCTCCTTGTGGTGGCTAACTGGTGCCCAGTCTGGCTTCCTGCACTGCCTCACCGCAGAGGCTCTGACATACTGCGGCTTCCACCTAAATAGAATTTTCTCACGGTGGCTTTGCCTACTGTCACTACATACCCGTTAGCTGGGACTTTTGTGAGTGAATTTTATTGTATATTGATGTCTTCCTAATAAATTGAGCTACGTTATCGGTGGCCTGGCGCTTCTCTTTCACCTCCTTTTTTCTGTCAGCACATATTGGTACTTAAGTGTTACTTTATATTGTAGCAATTGAATGATCACAGAAATAAAGTAGTTTAAAGAAATAGCATGAAAATGTGAAACACAGTGTTTAACATATAGTGAAATGATTAAAACATATAAAAAAAAGATGCAGTACAAAATAACAAATGAATGAGCTGCCACTGCCGACCCGTGATCGCGCAGCGGCGTGACGTCAGCACTGAAAACTCCTCCAGTCGGTGCTGACGTCACTCCGCTGCGCGATCCTGCATTGGCGGTGGCTGCTCATGTAAGCTGACAGCTTCTCTATATACTCTTTAGTTTTATGCATTTATATTCACTTATTATCTAATAAATACTACACTATTGGAAATATATTTTGCTCCTGGCGAGCTTTATTTCAAACCAGCCCTGCCAGAGAGAATGACACGTTTTCACTGAATTTCACGTCAAGTCATATGTGGTCCTGCTTAAATATACGGGCGTTTATGCTGTTGTAGTGGCAGCCATCATGGTGACGGCATTTATAGATTGGAGTTGCTTTACTACAAGCAAGAGCACTTTTATGGTGGTGGATGGACATTACTTTAACATTGTTTTATATAATTCTGTTTTTGTTTGCATCATCTGTTCTCAGGGACATTCATTTGTTATTTTGTACTACATCATTTTTTTTATATGTTTTAATCATTTCACTATATGTTAAGCACTGCACTTCACATTTTCAGTTATTATATAGGTTCTTATACTACCTATTTGTGTCAGCTGCTTTGTATTACCAGACAGCGTGAATATTGTTCATTTTATTTTATCTTAAAGAAATAACATGACACCTCTTCAATCAGAAAGGCATTTTTTCAATAGCAATATAAGACAACAGAATTCCTGAGGAGCACTTCCTTTTGGGGATATCCAGCTTACTGGATCTGCCTGAGATCCCAAAACTCCTTGCAGTTTTTCCAGCTGATGGTAGGAAACAGTTCCAGGGAGATGACAGATGAGAAAGTGGGAAAATCTCCTCTTTCCCTCCTGGTCAGTTACTTTTCCCTAATACTGCTCCTACTCTCTCCCTAACAAGCAGAGCTCAATTCCTGACCTACTCCCACACTGCATGCATGCCTGAATGAAGCAGAATCTGCTATGTAAGCCACCCACATCTCAAGGGATTTCAGCATCCAATGGGAAATGCTTGCCTCCCCACGTGGCTTCCTGGAACCCATAATAGGTGACAAATTAGTCCCCAATAGTTTCTTGCCAGCCAGCCTTAAGATGCAGCACTGTGCCACCTTCAGGTTGGCAGACTAATTGCAGCCCAACACCTGCCTACAGACAGGTACCACTACCAAATTACCCAAAACTGACTTTGCATGAATGCACTTGATTTACTGGAACTGTAACAAAAGAAATATAGTGCTGTTAACCAAAGTGACAATATACTAGTTTAAAGTGATAGTAAACCTGTTTTTTTTGTTTAAAACATGTCATACTTACCTACAATGGTTTTGCAGCCCCAATCCTCCTCTTCTCGAGTCCTGCAATGGCACTCCTGGCTCCGTCCCCCTGCAGACTGCCCACCACAGCAAGCCGCTAGCTATGGGGGCAATGGTGTGGGTTTGCTCCTGAGCCAGCTCTGTGTGCCCATAGACACACAAACCATGGCTTGTCCCCATCCCCTGCTCCCTTCTTCTTGGCTGTGAAAAACAGAACCAGGAGCCAATGGCTTCCGCTGCTGTCTCTGAGTCTATGAGAAGGGAGGGAGCTCAGATAAGTATAAAGGAGCTGATGGGGGGGAGCCGCATGCAGATTGTTTTTTTGCCTTAATACAGAGAATTCATTAAGGTAAAAAACCTTCAGCCTTTAGAACAATTTAAATGGTCTAAACTGAACAAGAAAATGAAAAATGTAATCTGATTTGTTACAAGCAACCTAGTAACTTATTAACTATATTTTGATAAAGACATCCCAGAGCTCAGTTCTCCAAAGCATTAAGAATTAGTTGCTGTATTTGGGTAAACTGGTAGTGGAGTGCAGTTCAGATTAGGCTTACAGTAAGGCCTATATCACATGAATGATTCTGTCAGTTATGACAGAATCATTGTCATATATTAAAACTAAAAAGTGTTTGTCTAACATGGCCCCAATTATAAGCAATGATTCATTTTTTATATTATAAAAGGTGTAATTCACCATTAGATAAATCATAAGAGCATATGTGTTTTTTGTGCTTGCACAATGGCTGCACCAAGTAGGAGGAGCTGGGAACTCAGACATATTGTGCTTCTAGAAATCCCAACAGATACAAGAATCTTAATTTATCACCACCCACATAAAACTAAAGTAGAAAGTAAAGCTGACAAATAATCATTTAATTTTTACAATGTAATTTTAGTAATTCAGTGGGCAGTATTTGTGTTACATTACACACAACCTAGGCACTATTTCCCAGATTCTGTATAGGACTTTCACATTCTTTGCAAACTAACAGTTTATATAACCAAAGGAATGTAAAGTGAGACATTAAAGTTTCAAACTGTCTTCTAGTTCACTAACATTTCTCAAAATGTCCATTCATCACCTATGGTAATTTCACTAGATTGTTCTCAAGAGAGCGATGTAATTAATTTTCCTGAGTACACTGAAGAGAAAATAGCCGGGCTCTTTCTAGTTTATCCTGAACTTCACTCTGGCAGGAAAGTACAGATTATTTTCTTAGCCGTCTGCCTCTGACAATAAATGTGGGTGATTACCAGAAACAATTACTGTTTGCAATGCCTGGAAATCTGTTTTCCTAAACAGATTTTATTTTATTCCCACTCTCCGGAATACTTTATTAAACTGTTTTTAGACCATTGGCCTCTATTTTTCTAAAGTCATTTTAAAAAAAAAAAAGGCAAAAGAGGTACATATTAAAATGCTTATTGATTGATTTGTGTACATCATCTGTCAAAAGTTATAGACATGTTCTCTTTTCCCTGGTACCCTGAATATAAGCTTGATATATTATTGTTTTTGCACAAAAGGCACCTTTTAATTTTTCCAATTTTGTTCATATGTTTACCTGCTTTTGCTCTGCCTCTGACCCTATAAAGAAGTCATAGCACTTTCCATTTCTGTTATCTGATGGCCTCTATTCTATAGTTCTAGTGAATCCAACCAGCAAATTACAATTCCCAGCAAATGTCTTTTTCAGCAGGGTTTTTCAGTGCTAAGACAAGTTAAAAATCTTGTTATTAAGGTAAGGAGTTTACTTACAATAAAGCGCCCCTTAACAATTAACCTTCCCCCTACTTGAACACAATGCTTAAAGATAAGAGAACTTTTATAGGAAATGCCTGCCTGGACCTCCCGACCTAAAGCAGCCCAACATTCTCCTCTTCAGATAAATAGTTAACTGAACCTCACAACTACTGCGTGCCACAGTATTGAAATCTGGAAGCTGAAAATGTCTTGCTAATGAATGTTCTGTTGAAGTCAAACTGTAAAGATCTCTATTGAGTTAGTTCTTGAGGCTAGTAACTAGGAGAGTTCCATGGACGTCCATTGGGCTCTAATGTTCCTGCAAAGCTGTGAGAAGATTTTGGCAGCTGGATGTAAGCACTGTGACAGGCTAGGGCTGTGAGGCTCAAGTAAGTATGCATCTGGGGCAAAAAAGGGTGGGTTAATTTATATGAGGGGGTTAGGTAGACAGCATAATTGCTGTGGCCTCCTAAGTGTTACATTGGTTCCTGAGATGGGCTTCCCACCTAAGGTAGCAATTATGACAGCCAGCACCAAATCTGAAAAATACAGCACTGGCTGCATTCAAAATCTGATATCACAGCATTTTTGGAAATAGAACATTTATAAATATGTATGTGTGTACCATTCCCTTTGTAAAATAGAGAATAAGACCATGATGGGGCAGCACAGAAGCTATGTGGTTAGCACTTCCATCTAGCAGCACTGGGGTTGGTTTGAATCCCAATCGCAGCACTCCCTGCACAGAGGCAGCAAGTTCTTCCTGAGCCTGTATGGTTTTCCTCCAGGTACTCCAGATTCTTTCCAAACTGCAAAACATGCTGGTAGGGTAATTTCCTGTGGTCTATATTGGCCCTAGTATGTGCATGTATGAATGTGAGTGAGGGACCTTAGATTGTAATCACCTTGATGGCAGGGACTGATGTGAATGTATAATAATTATGTAACATGCTGTGTAAAATGATAGTGCTATAGAAGTACCTGTGATAAATGTGAAGCTGACAATCATAGGCTTACATTTTCTGAAGTTTAGTAAAGCATGTTATGTCAGTTTTGGAGGCAGAAAATCGCAATGGATATATTACAGTTATGAAAGAGGACTCCATTTTTTAAACAGATGTTGTTAATGCTGAACACCAGGGGAAACCTTAGCACTGTGAAAGCTAAATGCTCGCTTGATATAGGGGGAACATAAAAGCAACTATACGAACGGCAAGCTTCCTTCTAGCACTGTCCAATCCCTGAAGTTCATTTCTCTCTGCGCTCAGTCGCAGCCACTCTAATGTCATTACGTACAATGCAGGACCAACAGTTCTGTATTGTAAATGAGGATATCAAAGGACCACCTACAATATCTGTGTTGCAGAGCAGAGAAGAACTCCAGCTGCTGGGAAGCAGGCTGATAAATAAGTATGCTTGATTTTTTTTTGCTCCCACTAAATGAAGCAAATATTTAACCCTTGCAGTGCTGGGGGAGCCCTACTGAAAGGTTCAACTTTCGATAAGCACAAATATCAGTTCATCTATCAGCTATCTATCTTTATCCTTTAAATCTTGCTAAAAACCACATGAAAGGCTGTGAGATGGCAACCAGTCCTTGGACCCATGCAGCATATGCCACAATATAATTTGCCAAGCTGAAGCAGCGTATACTTGGTTAACTCCCTTGTTTCCTTTTCTCCATAGAAAGAATTAAAGTAGAACTATAGGCAAAACTTTTTTTTTATTTTAGATAGAATATTTTTGCCATCTATGTACCATTGCAGAGATTTCACTTCACTTCCTGGCCAAAACAGGAAGTGAAAGGAAATCTTGGTAAATTAAGGGGACTCCTTGGGGACCCCTAGGTCACCAGAACTAGTGTCCCCATTGGCAGATTTCCGCTCTATTACTTTTCTGGGGACAACCCAAAATTTGAGAATTTCTTTTACTTTCACTTTCAATGATAATAATAAACAGAACAAATATAGAGGCTGAATCTCCTTAACTGGGACACAGAGAGCAATAAAAACTGACAAGCATTTTAATCCCTCTCCACTCTGTCCAAAACTAAAAAAAAAGTTTTCCCTATACATATATTTTAATGCTGATCACACAAAGATTTTTCATTGCAAACCCTCATTATCAAGATGTCTTGGACCATTGAAATGTTGGCACATTTACTGGCGCAATGTTGGCAATTACATGTAAAGTCATAGTTTACCATTCTACCTAAATTTCACGCAAAGAAAACCCATGCATGCCAATAAGATTAGTTGACTGGTACAAGTAACCCAAGAAGCTTCAGTAACATTGCAAGTAAGAGCCATTTGCCTGTTTGGAATACACTTCCAAGATTCAGTTTTCTTTTATTTTGGAGCTGGTGTGCTATGTTTTGTGACCCAAATTTTGACACATAAAACTGTTAAACTGCACTGTGAATAATTTATTATAAACATTTTCTATTACTGTCCCATTCCTATTGACTGTGCACCTGGAATTTAGTTTGAATATGCTGACACATAAAGATTACCTGCATGTATCATGGATCACAATGAACCAGTAATATTATTAATATTATTTTTTTTTTTTTTTAATCTTGAACAGTACATTTTGTTTTTCAGCAAGTGAGTTGCTATAGTAGACTGCCAACTTGACATTTTTGAAGATCTTGTTTATAACACAATACAACTTTTGTGGAAAGTTTAATCTAGAGGTTCTTTCCTCCTGGCACAATGTGCTTGCTCAATATAGGTGGATGGGTACATTTAGATCAAAATCAGTCATTGATTACATTATACAAACTAGGGGATTATTTAATGAAAAGGGAGAATGCTCACTTGCCAAAGTAACCAGTACACTTCAATACCCAATTATATGCAGAAGAATTAAAAATGTGCTAGCACTTATCACCAGACAAGGGGCAAATAGTTTTTTTTTTAACAGCACTATACCTTAGATGTGAGATGAATTAGTTCATTGTGATCATGAAATCTCATTCCCTTACCAAAAGGTCACAAAATGGCAAATGCATTTGGCAACATTACATCATGCTACACAGTTGAAAGCAAATACAAATCACTTTCTTTTACTCATAAGTTGCTAAATTTGGACATTTACAACACAGTAGAAAGCCCTGCAATAATTTACTCAGTCAGCGAGTCCTGGCTTGTACTTCAGGAATCCAAGCAGTAATCTGACCTCAGCATGCATCAGAAAGAGTCCAGACTAGTGATATGTGACTCAAAAAAAATAAATAAATTGCTTGTAAATGTGTGGTTGGCTTAAATGACTGTACCAGTAGCTTCAAGTTAGTTCTCTAACAAAGAGTAAGCTGATCTCAAGAGACTCTTAATCACATCTGATGCCAATATATGAGGTAATCCATCATTCAGCCTCCTTCTACCACATAAAACACATTTTAATATAACATTTTGTAAACTGGATCTCAAAATGGAAAGCCCAAGAAGCACATTCTGTCGAATAATGACCCCCCCGAGTTTTACTTAAAAAAATATGATATGCAATATTGCATTAATAAACAGTTTAGTCTTTATCCTAAAATTCCCACCCTTGTGTTATAAAAATATTAAAAATTATAATATAAAAATAACCACAGTGGGGATATGGGGAAGGGAAAGTTGGGATGCTTTTCATTTACCATAAAGTTGTTTTTCAGTACATATATTGCACAGCTTGGTTATGAATTTAGAACTGGTGAAAATTGAAGAAGCATTTACAGAGAGTATATACATCAAGATATGTCCCTGATTACTTCATATGTGATGAAACCTGTAGGGTGGAGCCGGAAGTTATGTCACCACACATGCGCGGCCGCCATTTGATTGATTAGAATTGTAGTTTGTTTGATGTAGATCATTTCCTATGTGTTTGTAATTGCGTTTAACCATTTTTATAAACTGTGTATAGAAGATTTTACAAAATGCGAGCATAGTGTTCTTCTTTTCTTCTTTTTCTGAGCATCAGTTCGAGGATATTTATTCATATCTGTGAAGTGGTGGCTTTTTACTCCCATACACTGACTGCAGATTGGTGGATGCATACAGCATTGATTGACTCATTACATTGAGAGTCACATTTCCCCTGGTAAGCTCATATGTTTGCTGAGGTGGTTTGAGAACTGGTTGGATCATGAAGATTCTTTGAACACAAGTGTTTTATTGCATTTGGATGCTCAATTCTCACTTGTGCAATGAATATTGTGAGATCCAGGACTTGTTTCACTGGTGTATGGATGTTTAAATGTTATGCTATACATTATAATGCACATTGTTTATATGTTTTTTTTCATGTTCATTGAATTTTGTATTGCCATACAAGCACAGCACGGTGTCCATAACAATTGTCAATCTTTATGTATTATATCCTGTATATATATATATATATATATATGCTGCTTGGTATTAAATTAAAATGTTATTGTTGACCATTTGCGCATTTTTAATTCACTTATGTTTCCAAAACTGATTAAATCAAATGGACCTACTAATATCTTAAAATCAGTTGCTCTATATGTGATCCTCCTCCTAATATGTAGTAACTTACAACTGTTAATTATCATTCACAATATCAACCTATTTAATTCACACTTAAATATACATCTAAGTACTCAAAGTGAGGTTTGGAGTATTTTTGTATTAAAGCGTGTTTACTCAATAGGTGCTAATTCAGAATGAGACTTGGTTAAGCTAAATGGAGTGAACTCAATGGGATCAGTGAGTCTTGGCCGCTTACTTGCTATATAAATTGTGATGACCCAGCATAGCGTCCGTGATGTCAGATGTGACAAAGCACGTAGGGTAGAGCCTGCTGTCACGTCATTGCGTAACCAGAAGTCCGCAGGAGGCAATTTTCTTACCATCCAGAGATTGTGTTTTAAAGCGCAGTTGCAACATTTTAAAAGTGAGTGATATACTGTTTTATAATAAAGGATTTCCTTAACTGTTTCAAACTATTCCTGAGGAATCACTGTGCTGATGCGCATTTTGACCTTTCCTTAGTTAGAAGGTGACAGCTATCTGATAAGCCTGCATTGTGTTTTCTGGTGGAGGCCTTTTCAGCTATCTTCAGGATACCTTCATTTTGAGTCTCTAACTTTGGTGGATGTGGTCACAATTTTTTCACTTTTCTTTTTGGACACTTATATTTTAACATTTTGGACTTTTATGATTAGTATATGTATTTCTGTAGGAATAACTTTGCATCAATTGGTTATTATAATCAAGTCACATTTTTATAATTCTATTTGATGTATTGAAATTATTGCAGCATGTGTTTCTGCAACACTTAAACATATATTAATATGTGCTGATGAACCCTCTTAGGTCAACACATTTCTCTGTTAGCTTCTTCAGGACAACTTTTCCAGACTATTAAAATTGTGTTTTTTTTTCTTTTTTTAACTGACTATGTTCCTGCTGGAA
This sequence comes from Staurois parvus, assembly GCF_062004578.1. Classification (NCBI taxonomy): domain Eukaryota; kingdom Metazoa; phylum Chordata; class Amphibia; order Anura; family Ranidae; genus Staurois; species Staurois parvus. The sequence continues at coordinate 1,853,519 of NW_028318444.1, read as the reverse complement.
AGATTTAGTCTCATTATCTCTCTTCTTGCCCACTGTCATCAGGACAAGAAGTGGCTATAGTACATTAAAAACATGGATTTTAATTCTGTCTAAAAATATCAAAAAAGTTTAGGCTGAAGTACCACTTGAAATAAATATATATAAAAGGAAATATACATTTATTTCACAGTAATATCTTAGAATATTGTATTTGTGAACACAAAGTACTCTACTTTTGAGTTTTCTTTAAACTTAGACTTTATGGAATAGTATCTTATGTGACAAACAATAAGAAGTCACAAGAGATTAAACCACAAATAAAAAAAGACTGAAGTCTCATCCCGCCTATGCATTCCCACGAATTTCCTTGTACTATTATACAAGACATCCTGGCTGTGAGAGGCAATCAGCATGGCCAATCAGATTGCCATAAAGAAACATTCACACATACTAACAGATCAGTACCCGGAGGCATGCAAACATCAAAGGTCCAGATCCGTAACCCTCAATACATGAGAGCAGTCAAAGATCACATGTGTTTTATGTGACCTTTGGGTGCATAACATTCAGTATTAATTACTGCTCTAACACAAATAATAACAAAAGCATTTTATTCTGCCATGTTCTAGAAACTGTAAACATCAACAAACAATACACTTTGTAATGTTCTGCAGTTATTTAAAGCCTAACCCTGGCATGCATGAGATAAATATTAATGCCCCTTGTCCAGCTGATGCAAAATATATTGCTTGCTTTACTAGGGGATGATCCTGTACAGAGAAAAACTTGCCTTAATTCATGGCCCTGTAGTCCTCCTACCCGCTGATCTCTTCTTGTCATTATCCCACTATTCTTGTCGTTGCCCCTCCTGCCATTATCATCACATACAATTTATCTACTCTTAGTCCTACATTGTATATGATAAATTAGGAGTGTCAGCCCCCTTTCTTGTGTGGGTGAGCTGCTTTAGGAACATAGATTAAAGGCCATCTCTGAACAAAATTTAACCCCCTGCTACCTCTCGCCCCAATCAGTAGTGTGTTTGAAAGGATCCTGCTGTGGTGGAAATGATGTGGACACCTACAGAAGGACCCTATCTCTACACAAAAGAAGAAGCTAAAGCATCATGTGACCCATGATTTTAGGTAAGGAAAAGGGGCATTTAGGTTGGTATTTTCAGAAACTAGTTAGTGGGGGGAGGGGCGAGAGAGAACCCAGAATTCAACTTTAAGGTATTCCACCATCCCCCAGCATTAAATATTTGATATATTTCGTTTCAAAGGCTACTTTTTGCAATAATATCAGTTACTCTGCATGTAAATGGTAACGGAATGGCACTTGGTTTTCTAAAGCTCTGTGTCCCATAAACAATCACTATTTTTTTTAATAAAATGCTGTTTGCATCATATTTTAACTTCTCTATCTTAGTGCTACTGGTCTCCTCTAGCTTCTTTGCAGCCACTTCTTGTTTACAAGCATGCACTCAAGCAATGGCTGCAGGACATTTCTCATGACATCTTACCTGATGGTAATATCAGAGGACTATGTGCATTGTGTTGACCATGGACCATGTGCTTTCACATGGCCGCTGGTAGTCTTCAATGGAAGAGCGTGTGGAATGACAACTTAGGAGAACAATTGGGAGACATAGGCAGAACACTGAACATAACAGGAAGTATGTGAATGAGGACTTTTGTGGCATGATCACTAGGAATTATTTTAATGAAAGCTGCAGGTTTATTAACCACTTCATGTCCGGACACTTTCTCCCCCTTCCTGTCCAGGCCAATTTTCAGCTTTCAGTGCTATCACACTTTGAATGACAATTGTGCAGTAATGCAACACTGTACCTATATGAAATTTGTAGCATTTTTTTGAGACAGATAAAGCTTTATTTTAGTGGTATTTATTCACCATTGGGATTTTTATTTTTTTTTGCTATGTACATGAAAAAGTGTTTTTCTTATAAAATGTTGCAAATAAATAATATTTCATCATAAATCTTGGCCAAAATTTATTCCGTTATCCTTTTAGTAAAAAAAAAAATAACCCAAAATAGTTTATAACCAAAAATTGTAATTTTTAAACATTTTTTTTATATTATTATTTATGGGGTTTTTTTCTTTTTTTTTTTACATACTGTCACCCTAGCAGTACAATGTCACCATGGTGACACTGTACTACTTGTGGGGGGTGATGAAGATTTTTTTTTTTTTTTACACTGATTGCTTTTACGCCCATAAAGGCTGTAAAAGCAATAATTTCTCCTCTCTGGCTGCATTCTTGCAGCCAATGAGAACTACTGTGTGAGCTGTGATTGGTTACAGCTTGTCACATGGTACAAGGCTGTTGTGAATAGCCTTGTACCATGTGATTTCTGTGAACATTCACAGATTTCACACAAAGTAAGCAATGATGTCAGAAGTGACATCTTGCTTACTACTCTGCATGTGATCACTGATTGGCCAATCAGTGATCACATGATCAGGACCTCGCACAGAGGTCCCATCCGATGATCGGTGTTCCACTGTGTCCGGAGGAACGGCCACCCAACCCAGTACTGCCACCTTCCGGCCATTTATATACAACAGCCGGAAGGTAGGTGGTTAAAAATATTAAAACTGACCTTTGAAATTACTTTAACATGTTAAAACATAAATATATATAATTTTAGTGATTGGGTTTATATACACTTGTAAAACTGGAAGAAACACATACAAACTCAAAGTAAGCATCACTGGTGGTAATAAACCCAGAATTATAATGCTGCAAGTCGTCTGTACTAGCTACTAGGTCAGTGTGCTTCCCATGGTTTGTTTAGAATATTTCGTTTTTATTGTCTTATTAGTTTTATTATATTTTCTTTGCTTATTGGTATTTGGCCTTCAAAGGTCCTTTATAGGTAAAGAAAATGGTAATACACATGACCAGGCCTGGACTTTATTTCATAGGACAGTAGAAAAAGCAACAATCTTACATGAACAAAGCAGTCCAGTCAGAAATTAAAGATATGCCCCATGTGTACCTACAGCAGTCACACTTGTTTTGTAAGGTTTTTACATTATTTTAATGTAGATATTTTCTCAATATGTATTGACACTATATTTTGTGTGTAAGCAGGGCTTTTTTTCAGCTGCAACTTGGTGGAAATCAGTTCTACCACTTCTGGCTCAGGCCCTCTGCTCCCTGCTCACCATTATCATTTGGCTTCTGTGTTTACAAGTGACAGCTTGTCAGCCAATGGCTCCCGCAGATATGATCTCTTGATCAATGCCCACTGAGTGCAGGATGGAGACAAGGGAGATGCAGGTGCCTGAAATGCAGTGCGGGTGCCAACACCCCACTAGATTATTCCCTGCAAGTGAGAGAGGTGGAGCCACCTAAGGTGTGCAGGGAGGTGCTAGAGCCGGCTGGATGCTTCAGGTTATTACAGTAACAAAAGTAAGAAATGTGAAAGATGGTGGAGCTTTTAAGAAGTTGAAGGGGGGGGTAATGAGAGCAGTGGAGGGGGGTTGCATGCAGAGGTCAGTGCTAAAGAGGGTCGAAAGTGAGATGTGGATAGGGGGTGAAGAGGTAAGCAGCTGTGGAAAAAGGCTGAACTCTGCATTCTGTGTGTAGTGCACCCCTGAACTCTGCATTCTGTATGCAGTGCATACCCTGAACTCTGCACTACGTACATAATGCACTTGTGGTATTTAATGGCCCATTAAGACCCTCCTACTGTTTGTGAAATTTGACCACACCCAATATTTGATGCAGTTTGGAGGGTGTGTGTGTGGTGGAGGGGGGTTTTGGGGGGTCATGGTTAAGTTCCTGCATCTATTTTTTGAGAAAAAAATCCCTGTGTGTAAGCATACAGATGCAAATAATACTTCAATCAAAGGGTTAGTAATGTGAAACGTAGCTTTGTAGGTAGCCCCTCTGCTAATTGTCAGTGTGACAGTTCCCTGTGTTCTTAGAAAACACTCCAGCTATGCTTTCAATCATACATTTATAACTTATAATTTCCACTGTCAAGACAAAGCTTGCATACAATCTATTTGCAGTCTGATTATGGCATCCCAAGGGAGAAAGCAGATGGAGAAAGATACGTTGTAGGTTACAAGAAAGGTCCATTTCAGATGTTAGTTCAGAGTCAGAGAAAATGTTATCAGGCTCTCAGATCTTTGGTACTACTTGACCTTGACTTAGTAAATGGCAATAATTTGCTGCCACAACAATCATGCCATCTACATTGAACTCCAGTTCATTGACTTTACAAGGAGCTCTGGGATTACTGTGACAGATGTTTATATAGTAATGTTGTCAAAACAGTTATATTTACCAAGAGGTGCAGATTTTAAAGCTGTGGTTTGGGATATACTAACAGATAGAATTTCTACTGCTAAAAAATCCTAACACACATAGAAGAGGAACAAAAGGAATGAAAATCAAGACAGTTCAGCAAACATTATCTTCCATTTTTTTAAATTTTTTTGGATTAAATTGCCCAATACAGTTTTTTACTATAACAATTTTATGATGGTTCAGCAAATATATGTTTCTTAATCAGCTTAGAAACCCTGTCAGCTGACCATTCATCTAAAAGAAAAAAAAATTCCCATAAGATTATATGTACATTTAACGTATTTTAGAACGGTTTTTGCCTGTAAAAGGTGCACCTGTGTAGATATCTAAAAGCCTTGAGAGTACTGCTGGATGTTGCCCTGCTGGATGGGATGTCATCTGCCCCTGCAAACTCTAATGTGACAATTCTTAGTATCCCCCTTTCCTTGTTCCCCTGGCTGCTAAAAAAAGGTTCTATAGGGAGGTGAGAGAATGTTCAGAGGAGCTTGACCAGCACAAACAGTAATTAGACACTTCCAGAAAAGGAGGGGGCTATGATATTCAAGGAAGGATCAGTTCAGACATACCATTTAACACTGCTAAGGGCATTTAAAGTGGCCAGCTTTTATTCATTTATGTAAAACCTTTATCCCAAAAGGATCAGCTCCTAACACCCAACATCTTGTAACTGCTTAAAAGAGTGTCTTAGCTGAAGTGTGGCTTTAATTTGTTTATCATACATATCTAAATCTTCCACTGCATCTAAAACTAACCTCTCACCAGGTTGACAATACTGCTGTCCAAGGGTGGCTCCATTGCTCCTCCATCTAGAGTGGAGACAACATAAATCTGGCCATACATTGCTCAAAACTTGGCTGGTTCAGTGATCAGTATGTGGCAGTCCCCGCTCGACACAAATCAATTGTTTAATTGACATCTACCGAAGGGAGTTATTGAAATATTTTTCTTGAATAGCAGCTGCAATGTTTTTTGACAGCGGTGGTTGCAGCTGTTAGAATAAAACGTCCTCGCAGGACATATTTAGAGTAGTTAATAATGATTCATTAAATAATAATGAAAACAGGCAAAACCAAAAAATGGAAACACAGATTAATGTGATTATGGCTGCTGCAGTCTTCAAAATGTGTCTAACTTCCATGCTTGGACGTCGGCTGCTTTGTGCAATTAACTTTTCCCTGATACCATTTTTGGAGTGGAGATATATTGCATTGGAAGAAATATATATATAAGATATATTGCATTGTATCCTGGTACATGTGTGTGGTCAAGTTGGTGGCAAGATGCACAGTGGGTGCAACCAAAAAAGTGCAGTGGGTCCTATCTAGTAATAGAAGGTCTATCCATAGTGGTCATTGTAAATTCATGTGGGTCATCTGGATCACCTGGAAGCAGTCACCTGTTGAACTGTTACTAATGGCACTAGAACCTGTTCACTTACCTTTTGTTTTTTTAAGCAACTATTATTTGAATGGGATTCATTGATACATTGGATATTAGTTGTATTTGTTGGTGTAGTTTAATTACTTATTTTTGCACTTTTACAAGTGGCAAACTGTTTAGTAATTTTGATTCACATTTATGGCAGCGTGGTCTATATATACACATTTATAGAATAATGATTTATTACTGATTCAAACTCTGAACAACCTAAGATTGTTAGTGGTGGGCCCCAAGGTTTAGTGTTGGGTCCCTTACTTTTTAACCAATACATAAATGATATATCATCATGTAAAGGTATGTACTTGGTATGTACTTGGAGTCCAGAAACATGCATGTAACATACATACACCAGGATCTGTGTGTTATGGTAGATCATGGACTTAATAAAAGCATTCGATACCAGGCTGCAGTTTGTAAAAGAAGAATGTTGAGGAACAAGGAACTCTTCCCCCACATC